>NW_027141174.1:10000000-10328665 GCF_036365525.1 Heterodontus francisci | reverse complement strand
GTGTTCTGGCACTTTTTAACCACAGGCCCAAGTCATCTCATTGCCCCTTATCAGGATTGGTGTAGCGTTGCCAATTCTGCGGCAGTTTGACTAGGATGTGACTGCTTAACATCCCTGTCCCTTATTTCCGTCCCCCCTTGATCAGAGCACCAGCCTCCTCCAGCAATACTATCAGCAGAGTCCCGGCAGCTCGCTGGCATCTCCACCAAGCTTTTGTTTTTTTTTTGTTTGCTGCTCGATTCACAATCAAAGCCTTAAAAGAAAATGTCTCTGACAGGTTTTCCAGCCTGGTCGTCCTGCGAGGGAGAGGGGGGCCGCTGCTGGGCTTGTCGCCCCTCACCGTCAGAGACACCCGCTAATGATCCCTGGGGCCAGCCGCTGGCTCCGCCGGGGTGCTCGGCCCAGTCCCTCCGCGGTGGGTGGCGAAGGCAGCTCCCTACCGCTTCTCGCCGTCAGGGTCAGCGTGCGATGCGGGAGCGATCGGGAGAGGTGCAGGTCGGGGCAATATCCGTGTCCAGTCGAGCAGCTCCGCTCTTTCCCTTCACAGACAAAGTAAAACAGAGAACAGTGAAGGAACAACACAAATGGGGATAGTATCTTTGCTCAGAGGAAGGGCTGCCAGGGGTGGACGGGAGGCTACAGAGAAACAGGTTAGCTGCGAGGGAGCGGCTTTGTAAAGTAGACAAGCAGAAAGATTAGTACTTGGTGCTTTGTGAGTGAAATGGAGCCAGTTGAAAAGGAAGGATGTAAATCAGGGGGACTGAAGCAAAGGAAGCATCACAGGAACAGAGAAAACATCAACACTTTAAACTTCC
The DNA here is from genome assembly GCF_036365525.1 of Heterodontus francisci. NCBI lineage: Eukaryota > Metazoa > Chordata > Chondrichthyes > Heterodontiformes > Heterodontidae > Heterodontus > Heterodontus francisci. Next base: position 10,327,850 of record NW_027141174.1, on the reverse strand, counting down.
CGCTGCGTTTGCTGACAACGCAACCACTAGGTGGCACAGTACTAGCACATGCGCAAATGCAGATTCTTCCACTGAAACGTCACTGTCTGAGACGTTCCAGGCAGCTGCCAGGATGAAAGATGGCGCTGCTCAATTTATCACAGGAAATGTAGCTGCTCAATTTATTTATTTCGAGATGCAGCACTGAAACAGGCCCTTCGGCCCACCGAGTCTGTGCTGACTATTAAACCACCCATTTATACTAATCCGACATTAATCCCATATTCCATACCACATCCCCACCATTCTCCTACCACCGACCTACACTAGGGGCAATTTAGAATTAGATTTTTTTAGAATATTACAGCGCAGTACAGGCCCTTCGGCCCTCGATGTTGCGCCGATCATCTGACCTACACTATTCCATTTACATCCATATATCTATCCAATGACCACTTAAATGTCCTTAAAGTTGGCGAGTCTACTACTGTTGCAGGCAGGGCGTTCCACGCCCCTACTACTCTCTGCGTAAAGAAACTACCTCTGACATCTGTCCTAAATCTTTCACCCCTCAACTTAAAGCTATGTCCACTCGTGTTTGCCATCCTCATCCGAGGAAAAAGACTCTCACTATCCACCCTATCTCACCCTCTGATTATCTTGTATGTCTCTATTAAGTCACCTCTCCTCCTCCTTCTCTCTAACGAAAACAACCCCAAGTCCCTCAGCCTTTCCTCGTAAGACCTTCCCTCCATACCAGGCAACATCCTAGTAAATCTCCTCTGCACCCTTTCCAAAGCTTCCACATCCTTCCTATAATGCGGTCACCGGAACTGCACGCAATACTCAAGGTACGGTCTCACCAGAGTTTTGTACAGCTGCATCATGACCTCGTGGCTCCGAAACCCGATCCCCCTACTAATAAAAGCTAACACACCATATGCCTTCTTAACAGCCCTATTAACCTGGGTAGCAACTTTCAGGGATTTATGTACCTGGACACCAAGATCTCTCTGCTCATCTACACTACCAAGAATCTTCCCATTAGCCCAGTACTCTGCATTGCTGTTACTCCTTCCAAAGTGAATCACCTCACACTTCTCCGCATTAAACTCCATTTGCCATCTCTCAGCCCAGCTTTGCAGTCTATCTATGTCCCTCTGTTGCCTACAACACCCTTCGACACTATCCACTATTCCACCGACCTTCGTGTCATCCGCAAATTTACTAACCCACCCTTCTACACCCTCATCCAGGTCATTTATAAAAATGACAAACAGCAGTGGCCCCAAAACAGATCCTTGCGGTACACCACTAGTAACTAAACTCCAGGATGAACATTTGCCATCTACCACCACCCTCTGTCTTCTTTCAGCTAGCAATTTCTGATCCAAAACTCTAAATCACCTTCAACCCCATACTTCCGTATTTTCTGCAATAGCCTACCGTGGGGAACCTTATCAAACGCCTTACTGAAATCCATATACACCACATCCACGGCTTTACCCTCATCCACCTGTTTGGTCACCTTGTCAAAAAACTCAATAAGGTTTGTGAGGCACGACCTACCCTTCACAAAACCGTGCTGACTATCGCTAATGAACTTATTATTTTCAAGATGATTATAAATCCTATCTCTTACAACCTTTTCCAACATTTTACCCACAACCGAAGTAAGGCTCACAGGTCTATAATTACCATGGCTGTCTCTACTCCCCTTCTTGAACAAGGGGACAACATTTGCTATCCTCCAGTCTTCTGGCACTATTCCTTTCGACAATGACGACATAAAGATCAAGGACAAAGGCTCTGCAATCTCCTCCCTGGCTTCCCAGAGAATCCTAGGATAAATCCCATCTGGCCCAGGGGACTTATCTATTCTCACACTTAGCAAAATTGATAACACCTCCTCCTTGTGAAACTCAATCCCATCTAGCCTAATAGTCTGTATCTCAGTATTGTCCTCGACAACATTTTCTTTCTCTCCTGTAAATACTGACGAAAAATATTCATTTAACGCTTCCCCTATCTCCTCTGATTCCACACACAACTTCCCACTACTATCCTTGATTGGCCCTAATCTAACTCTAGTCATTCTTTTATTCCTGATATACCTATAGAAAGCCTTAGGTTTTTCCTTGATCCTATCCGCCAATGACTTCTCCTGTCCTCTCCTCACTCTTCTAAGCTCTCCCTTTCGATCATTCCTAGCTAGCTTGTAACTCTCAAGCGCCCTAACTGAGCCTTCACGTCTCATCCTAATATAAGCCTTCTTCTTCCTCTTGACAAGCGCTTCAACTTCTTTAGTAAACCACGGCTCCCTCGCTCGACAACTTCCTCCCTGCCTGACAGGTACATACTTATCAAGGACTCGCAGTAGCAGCTCCTTGAATAAGCTCCACATTTCGATTATGCGCATCCCCTGCAGTTTCCTTCCCCATCCTACGCATCCTAAATCTTGCCTAATCGCATCATAATTTCCTTTCCCCCAGCTATAATTCATTCCCTGCGGTATATACCTGTCCCTGCCCATCGCTAAGGTAAACCTAACCGAATTGTGATCACTGTCACCAAAGTGCTCACCTACGTCTAAATATAAAACCTGGCCGGGTTCATTACCCAGTACCAAATCCAATGTGGCATCGCCCCTGGTTGGCTTGTCTACATACTGTGTCAGAAAACCCTCCTGCACACACTGGACAAAAACTGACCCATCTAAAGTACTCGAACTATAGTATTTCCAGTCAATATTTGGAAAGTTCAAGTCCCCCATAACAACTATCCTGTTCCTCTCGCTCCTGTCGAGAATCATCTTCGCTATCCTTTCCTCTACATCTCTGGAACTATTCGGAGGTCTAGAAAACTCCCAACAGGGTGACCTCTCCTCTCCTGTTTCTAACCTCGGCCCATACTACCTCAGCAGATGATTCCTCAAACGTCCTTTCTGCCACCGTAATACTCTCCTTGATTAACAATGCCACACCCTCACCCCCCCCCCCCCCCTTTTACCATCTTCTCTGTTCTTACTGAAACATCTAAATCCCGGAACCTGCAACATCCATTCCTGTCCCTGCTCTACCCATGTCTCCGAAATGGCCACAACATCGAGATCCCAGGTGCCAACCCATGCTGCAACCTCACCCACCTTATTGTGGATGCTTCTGGCGTTGAAGCAGACACACTTTCAACCAAATTCTTGCTTGCCAGTGCCCTCTTGCGTCCTTGTAACCTTATCCCTGACATCACTACTCTCAACATCCTGTACACTGGAACTACAATTTAGGTTCCTAACCCCCTGCTGAATTAGTTTAAACCCCCGAAGAGCACTAGCAAATCTCCCCCTCAGGATATTGGTACCCCTCTGGTTCAGGTAAAGACCACCCCGTTTGTAGAGGTCCCACCTACCCCAGAAAGAGCCCCAATTATCCAGGAAACCAAAACCCTCCCTCCTACACCATCCCTGCAGCCACGTGTTCACCTCCTCTCTCTCCCTATTCCTCGCTTCGCTAGCACGTGGCACGTGCAACAACCCAGAGATAACAACTCTATGCTAACGGTATGCCGAAGCCTAAGTGCAACCATAATGTTGAACCTCAAATCAATGCTTAACCAAACTGTCAACCTGACCATAAATCTAACTGCAAGACTAACCCCAAACTAACCCGAATGCTAAATCTAGCCCTTACTCAAATTGTATTCCTAATCTAAACCTAACGCTATAACTAACCCAACACATACTGTAAAATGAACCAGTCGCAAACCAGAACCTTAACACAAATTGCTAAACTGAACCTAACCCTAAATCGAGCTCTCTGCTAACCGCAACACTAAATGTAACACTAACTATGAAACAAAGCACAACCTTAATCCGAACAGTCACCAAACCTGAGGCATAACCTTCTGCTGAAACAATCTCAGTGCTAACCTCTACCTGTTAGTTGATGGAGTAAAGTGCAGGCCCCATTGAGATTTGCGTAGGGTTGTGGTTCGTCCGCTCACAGCAACATCCACAGACTTTGCTTCTTCTTTGCCATCGCCATCTTGCAGCACTTGTTCACTTCTTCCCACCGCCGCCGCCCCGTCCCCCCAAAAATCAGCACTAAAGTATTTCTATTGAACCCAAGTTTCAGCAATAAACCACCATCATATTTAACACTAGTGCACCTCTGCCACAGCAAATGCATCTTTTCAATTGCTTCAGCTGTTTCAGCCTGCTGCGACACTGAATAGAATGACACAGCCTGAAGAATGGGATTCGGCTGCACTAGCTGGTTTCCACTTTAAACAGTTACCACAGTCAGGAAGTGTACCAGACAGCGATGGGGAGAGGCGACAATGGCAGGTGCAAGGTGGCACTGGCAGATTCAGCTTCAATTCTGCATGCAAGTGGTTCAGCATCATGAGTTATTTGACTGTTGAGCTGAGACAACAACATCATCTGGCAACACTCTGAGTGACGAAGCAGTATTCTCTCGGAATAATACTGCTTGTTCCGAATGGGGATGGGCCTAAAAAGATGGCCCAGACAATCCTTGTCTCAACTCTCCTTGTTGGCGAACCGTAGCCAACGGGCATCTCGTATAGCAGTGCAAAAGAATGAAGTAACACATATAAATGCAAAAAAAAAAGCAAATGAGAAATAAAAATCTTGAAGCTTGCGGGCTGGATTATTCACACAATGTCAGATTAAGATGATTACAGACTCCATGAAAGATCTTCCACACGAATAGCCAGTGAGCATGCCCATCTGGACATTGACATCACATCATTCTGTGAAGTTTACTTTGCAGAGCAGGGATCAATAACAGAACATGGCGCAGGCTTTTCTGGGCAGAGAAAATTAAAGTTGAGTGATCCCTCTTAAGGAATTTGTGACTAAAACATATATTGCTAGCATGTGTAAGAACCTCCCCATGGGCTTTTCTAAACGCCTCACATCCTCACGATTATCAGTCCAGGACGATCAATTCGCTACCATTATCAGCATATATTCACCTACCCTACAAGCCGATATGGTGATGAAAGAAAGCTTCTACCGTGAGCTGCATAATCTTCTACTGACGTTTGACTCGAATGATAAGTTCACCAGATTTCGAGATTTCAATGCATGAGTTGGGCCTGACCAAGAGCATTGACAAACTGTCTGGGGAAGATATGGTATTGGCAAATGTAATGAAAATATGGTCGAATTATGCTGGAATTATGTATGGAGTACGGACTCAGATTTACTCATTCTGATTCCATCAGAAAGCCGGATTTCAAATCAGCTGAAGGCATCCAGGCTCAAAGCACGAGCACTTATTGGGTTATATTCTGGTGCAGCAACGAAAAATATGGGACGTGCTACACAGTCGTGTGATGCCAAGTCCTGACTGCGATAGCAGCCACATACTGTTTCGACTCAATCTTGCCTTCACAATCAAACCATTGCCCAAAAGAAAAAAAGAGCCACAAACAAGGAAAACGCAAGTCCATGAATTCTAATTACAGGAGGAAAACCGTTCCCAGAGCAAGCTTGAACAGAGCCTCTGCAGTGAAGCGACTCTGGATAGTGATATTAATCCAGCAAAGCAGTGGGGACAGTTGAACTCCGTCCTTTAAGGTTGAAAAGAAACTGCAGAGCTGGTTGGCTTCTCAACCAGAAGAAGCCAAGATTATTTTCGAGAAAAATTATATTGAAATCCAAGAGCTTCTTCAGAAGAAACACATCTGTCTCAATCGATAACTTGCATGTACTGATGAGCAGGCTACAAAAGCTGCATATAGGGAAGCCTGCATCCCTCTGCAAACCAACCTCCATGCCAACCAAAGAAATTCACGAACAGTGGTCATTGAGAAGGCACAGATGTATGCAGCTACGGGAGATATGAAATTTCACTCAGAAGCCTTGAGATCTGCATATGGACCTTCCACCATGTGCAGGCACCATTAAAGTCTTCGGATGGAACAACAATGCCCAAAGACACTGATGTTATCTTGGCAACAAGTAGTCAGATTACTATGAGAGCCTATTTGATGACGCTCAGATGGTGTAGGAGACGTCCATCGCAATGATCTCGAAGAGGGAAGTGAAATGCGAGCTGGATGGACCACCACACATGAAAATATCAAGACCGCTGCAGCACAATTAAAATCACTAAAGCCCCTGGAATAGATGGAATTCCAGCCAAGGTTTATAAACAGGGAAGATATGTGAACCTTGATAGGCTTACAGATGGGCTTTCAGCATGCTGGAAGAAAAGTACATTGCTTCAGAACCTTCCAGGTGCAGTGACTGTCTACCTCAACAACAAAAACAGAAACAAGGGAGAGAGTTCTGACTATTCAAACTACGGAAGTTTACTACACAAAAACAAGAAATGCTGGATTCACTCAGCAGGTCTGGCAGCATCTGTGGAAAGAGAAGCAGAGTTAACGTTTCGGGTCAGTGACCCTTCTTCGGAACTGACAAATATTAGAAAAGTCACAGATTATAAAAAAGTGAGGTGGGGGTTGGGCAAGAGATAACAAAGGAGAAGGTGCAGATTGGACCAGGCCACATAGCTGACCAAAAGGTCACGGAGCAAAGGCAAACAATATGTTAATGGTGTGTTGAAAGACAAAGCATCAGTACAGATTAGGTGTGAATATACTGAATATTGAACATCAGCAAGTGCAAACCTGAAGAAAAACAACCTGAAAAAAACAGTGGGTAAGCAAACTGAACAAACTAAGATGAAATGAAATAAATGCAAAAAAAGATTGTAAAAAATGTAAAAAGGAATGCAAAAAAAAAAAGGAAGAAAAAATAATTAAAAATGACTAAAAATGAAAGTAAAGTGGGGGGCTGTCATGCTCTGAAATTATTGAACTCAATGTTCAGTCCGGCAGGCTGTAGTGTGCCTAATCGGTAGATGAGATGCTGTTCCTCGAGCTTGCGTTGATGTTCACTGGAACACTGCAGCAATCCCAGGACAGAGATGTGAGCATGAGAGCAGGGGGGAGTGTTGAAATGGCAAGCAACCGGAAGCTCAGGGTCCTGCTTGCGGACTGAGCGGAGATGTTCCGCAAAGCGGTCACCCAGTCTGCGCTTGGTCTCCCTAATGTAGAGGAGACCACACTGTGAGCAGCGAATACAGTATACTACATTGAAAGAAGTACAAGTAAATCGCTGCTTCACCTGAAAGGAGTGTTTGGAGCCTGGGATAGTGAGGAGAGAGGAGGTAAATGGACAGGTATTACACCTCCTGCGATTGCAAGGGAAGGTACCCTGGGACGGGGACGAGGTGGTGGGGGTAATGGAGGAGTGGACCAGGGTGTCGCGGAGGGAACGATCCCTTCGGAATGCTGACAGGGGAAGGGAGGGGAAGATGCGACTGGTAGTGGCATCACGCTGGAGGTGGCGAAAATGGCGGAGGATGATCCTTTGGATATGGAGGCTGGTGGGATGAAAAGTGAGGACAAGGGGAACCCTGTCACGGTTCTGGGAGGGAGGGGAAGGGGTGAGGGTAGAGGTGCGGGGAATGGGTCGGACACGGTTGAGGGCCCTGTCAACCACAGTGAGGGGAAATCCTCGGTTGAGGAAAAAGGAGGTCATATCAGAAGCACCGTCATGGAAGGTAGCATCATCAGAACAGATGCGTCGGAGACGGAGAAACTGGGAGAATGGAATGGAGTCCTTACAAGAGGTAGGGTGTGAAGAAGTGTAGTCGAGGTAGCTGTGGGAGTCAGTGGGCTTATAATGGATATTGGTAGACAACCTATCCCCCAGAGATGGAGACAGAGAAGTCGAGGAAGGGAAGGGAAGTGTCAGAGATGGACCATGTAAAGGTGAGAGAAGGGTGGAAATTGGAAGCAAAGTTGATAAAGTTTTCTAGTTCGGGGCGGGAGCAGGAAACGGCACCGATACAGTCATCAATGTACCGGAAAAAGAGTTGGGGGAGGGGGCCTGAGTAGGACCTCACCTGCGAGAAGAGCACCCAACTCCAGCTCCTAATAGACAGTGTTCGGGAACTGGATGAACTTCGGATCATTCAGAAGGCTGAGGGGGTGATAGAGAGCAGTTATAGGGAAGTAGTGAAACCTAAGTTACAGGATAAAGGTAGCTGTGTGACCGTCAGGGTAGGGAAAGGGAATAGGCGCACAGTGCAGGGATCCCCTGTGGCCGTTCCCCTCAATAATACGTATGCCGTTTTGGATACTGTTGGGGGCGACGACCTACCAGGAGAAAGCCACTGCGGCCAGGTCTGTGGCACTGAGCCTGGCTCTGTGGCTCAGAAGGGAAGGGGGGAGAATAGGAGAACGATAATGAAAGGAGATTCAATGGTTAGAGGAAAAGACAGGAGATTCTGTGGTCGCGAACGAGACTCCCGTATGGTATGTTGCTTCCCGGGTGCCAGGGTCAGGGATGTCTCGGATCGAGTCTACGGGATTCTTAAGGGGGAGGGGGAGCAGCCAGCAGTCGTGGTACACATCGGTTCCAATGACATAGCTGGAAAAATGGTTGAGGACCTGAAAAGCGAATATAGGAGTTAGGTTGGAAGCTAAAAGGCAGGACGAGCAGAGTAGTAATCTTAGGATTGATACAGGTGCCACGTGCTTGTGAGGCTAGAAACAGAGAGCGAATGCAGCTGAACACGTGGCTACAGAGCTGGTGCAGGAGGGAGGGCTTCAGATATGTGGATCATTGGATTACCTTTTGGGAAAGGTGGGACATGTACAAGAAGGACGGGTTGCATCTGAACTGGAGGGGCACCAATATCCTCTGCGGGAGGTTTGCTAGAGATCTTCGGGAGGGTTTAAACTAGTTTGGCAGGGGGATGGGAACCGGAGCTACGGATCAGTGGATGGGGTAGCTGTTGGACAGGCAGATACAGAGAGCAGAGAGTCTGGAGGAAGGTTAGACAGTTAACAGGGCAAAGTTTCAGCCAGTATGATGGGTTGAAGTGTGTCTATTTTAACGCAAGAAGTGTCAGGAATAAGGGTGATGAACTTGGAGCATGGATCAGTACTTGGGGCTACGATGCAGTGGCCATTACGGAGACTTGGATGTCGCAGGGGCAGGAATGGATGTTGGATGTTCCGGGGTTTAGATGGTTCAAAAGGAATAGGGAGGGAGGTAAAAGAGGTGGGGGAGTGGCATTGTTAATCAGGGACAGTATCATAGCTGCAGAAAGGGAGGTCGTCGAGGAGAGTTCTTCGACTGAGTCAGTATGGGTGGAAGTCAGAAACAGGAAAGGAGCAGTCAATTTTTGGGAGTTTTCTATAGACCCCCCCAATAAGAACAGAGACACGGAGGAACAGATTGGGAGGCAGATTTTGGAAGGGTGCAGAAGTAACAGGGTTAACATAGAACATAGAACATAGAACAGTACAGCACAGTACAAGCCCTTCGGCCCACGATGTTGTGCCGAACCTTTAACCAACTCTAAGATCAAACGACCTACATACCCTTCATTCTACGATCATCCATGTACCTATCCAAGAGTCGCTTAAATGTCCCTAATGTATCTGCTTCTACTACCACCCCTGGCAGTGCATTCCACGCACCCACCACTCTCTGTGTAAAGAACATACCGCTGACATCTCCCCAAAACCTTCCTCTAATCACATTAAAACTATGCCACCTGGAGATATCCCTTTCCGCCCTGGGAAAAAGTCTCTGGCTATCCACTCTATCGATGCCTCTCATCATCTTGTACGCCTCTATCAAGTCACCTCTCATCCTTCTTCTCTCCAATGAGATAAGACCTAGCACCCTCAACATTTCTTCGCAAGACATGCCCTCCAGTCCAGGCAGCACCCTGGTAAAACTCCTCTGCACCCTCTCTAAAGCTTCCACATCCTTCCGATAATGAGGCGACCAGAACTGAACACAATATTACAAGTGTGGTCTAACCAGGGCTTTATAGAGCTGCAGCATAACCCCGCGGCTCTTAAACTCAATCCCCCTGTTAACGAAAGTCAACACACCATACGCCTTCTTAACAACAGTATCAACTTGGGTGGCAACTTTGAGCAACTTATGGCCATGGACCCCAAGATCCCTCTGTTCCTCCACACTACCAAGAATCCTGTCTTTCAGCCTGTATTCTGCATTCAAATTCGCCCTTCCAAAAGGAATCACTTCACACTTTTCCAGGTTGAACTCCATCTGCCACTTCTCAGCCCAGCTCTGCATCCTGTCAATGTCCCGTTGCAACCTACAACAGCCTTCCACACTATCCACAACTCCAGCAACATTCGTGTCATCGGTAAACTTGCTAACCCAGCCTTCCACTTCCTTATCCATGTCATTTATAAAGATCACAAAGAGCCGAGGTCCCAGAACAGATTCCTGCGGAACACCACTGGTCACCGAGCTCCAGGCTGAATACTTCCCATCTACTACCACCCTCTGTCTTCTATAGGCCAGCCAGTTCTGCATCCAGACAGCCAAATTTCACTGTATCCCATGCCTCCTTACTTTCTGAATGAGCCTACCATGGGGAACCTTATCAAAGGCCTTGCTAAAATCCGTCTCCGCCACATCCACCACTCTTCCTTTATCAATATGTTTTGTCACATCTTCAAAGATTTCAATAAGGCTTGTGAGGCATGACCTGCCCCTCACAAAGCCATGCTGACTGTCTCTCATCAAACTATGTCTTTCCAAATAATCATACATCTTGTCTCTCAGAATCCTCTCCAATAATTTGCCCACTACCGACGTAAGACTGACTGGTCTATAATTCCCAGGGTTATCCCTATTCCCTTTCTTGAACAAGGGAATGACATTTGCCACCCTCCAATCATCCAGTACTACTCCAGTGGACAGTGAGGACGCAACGATCATCGCCAAAGGCGCGGCAATCTCTTCCCTCGCTTCCCGTAAAAACCTTGGGTATATCCCATCTGGCCCAGGGGATGTATCTATCCTCATGTCTTTCAAAATTGGCAGCACATCCTCCCTCTTAACATCAACCTGTTCGAGCAAATCAGCCTGTTTCACGCTGTCCTCACCAACGACCAGGTCCCTCTCGCCAGTGAATATTGAACCAAAGTATTCATTTAGGACGTCCCCTACCTCCACAGACTCCAGGCACAAGTTCCCTCCACTATCCCTGATCGGCTCCACCCTCCCTTTGGTCTTCCTGTTGTTCCTCACATATGTGTAGAACGCCTTGGGACTTTCCTTAATCTTACCCACCAAGACTTTTTCATGTCCCCTTCTAGCTCTCCTAAGTCCATTCTTCTGTATGTTCCTGGCTACCTTGTAACCCTTTAGAGCCCTGTCTGATCCATGCTTCCTCAACCTTAAGTAAGTTTCCTTCTTCCTCTTGACTCGCTGGTCCACATCTCTTGTCATCCAAGGTTCCTTCACCCTACCATCCCTTCCTTGCCTCATCGGGACAAACCTATCCACAAGTCGCAGCAAGAGCTCCCTGAACAACCTCCACATTTCTGTCGTGCATTTCCCTGAGAAAATCTGTCACAATTTAACCTGCCCAGTTCCTGCCGAATCACATTGAAATTTCCCCTCCTCCAATTAAATATTTTCCCATCCCGTCTGCTCCTATCCTTCTCCACGGCTATCATCAAGGTCAGGGAGTTCGGATCACTATCACCGAAATTCTCTCCCACCGAGAGATCTGCCACCTGGCCTGGTTCGTTGCCAAGCACCAAATCCAACATAGCCTCCCCGCTAGTCGGCCTATCTGCATATTGTGTCAGGAAACCTTCCTGGACACACCTGACAAAAACTGCTCCATCCAAACTATTTGCACTAAGGAGGTTCCAATCAATATTCGGGAAGTTGAAGTCACCCATGACAACAACCCTGTAACATCTACACCTTTCCAAAATCTGCCTCCAATTTGTTCCTCCGTGTCTCTGTTGCTATTGGGGGGTCTATAGAAAACGCCCAATAATGTGACTGCTCCTTTCCCGTTTCTGACTTCCACCCATACTGACTCAGTGGACAAACCCTCCTCGTTGTTGTCTTGGGTGACTTCAACTTACCTAATATTGATTGGAACCTCCTTAGTGCATATAATGTGCATGGAGCAGATTTTGTTAATGTGCCTGGGAAGGTTTCCTGACTCAATATGTAGATAGGCCGACCAGAGGGGCAACTATTTTGGATTTGGTGCTTGGCAACGAACCAGGCCAGGTGGCAGATCTCTCGGTGGGAGAACATTTCGCTGATAGTGATCACAACTCCCTGACCTGTACTATAGTCATGGAGAGGGATATGAGCAGATGGGATGTGAAAATATTTAATTGGGGGAGGGGGAGCAACAATGCTATTCGGCAGGAACTGAGGTGCTTAAATTGGGAACAGATGTTCTCAGGGAAATGCACGACAGAAATGTGGAGGTTGTTTAGGGAGCAGTTGCTGCGACTGCTGGATAGGTTTGTCCCGATAGGCAAGGAAGGGGTGGTAGGGTAAAGGAAACTTGGATGACAAGAACAGCTAGTCAAGAGGAAGAAGAAAGGGTGGCACAGTGGCGCAGTGGTTAGCACTGCAGTCTCACAGCTCCAGCGACATGGGTTCAATTCCGGGTACTGCCTGTGTGGAGTTTGCAAGTTCTCCCAGTGTCTGCGTGGGTTTTCTCCGGGTGCTCCGTTTCCTGCCAAAAGACTTGCAGGTTGGTAGGTAAATTGGCCATTATAAATTGCCCCTAGCATAGGTAGGTGGTAGGGAAATATACGGACAGGTGTGGATGTGGCAGGAATGTAGGATTAGTATAAATGGGTACAAATAGCTGATGGTTGGCACAGACTCGGTCTGCCAAAGGGTCTGTTTCAGTGCTGTATCTTTAAAACTAAAACTAAAGCTTATTTAAGTTTGAGGAAGCAATAATCATACAGGGCTTTAGAGGGTTACAAGGCAGCCAGGAAGGAACTGAAGAATGGACTTAGGAGAGCTAGAAGGGGACATGAAAAAGTCTTGGTGGGTAGGATTAAGGAAAATCCCAAGGCGTTCTACACTTATGTGAGGAACAAGAGGATGGCCAGAGTGAGGGTCGGGCCGTTCAAGGGATAGTGGAGGAACTTCTGCCTGGAGTCGCAGGAGGTCCATCCCCCTCTCTTATCCCCCTCTCCCCAGTCAGCGTCCACCCCCTCCCTCCCCCTGTGTCCCTCCCCTCTCCCCCAATTTACATCTCCGTCCCCCCTCAGAGTCCATCACCCTTCTCCTGTCCCTCTGCGTCCATCCCCCTCTCCTATCCCCCTCTCTGGAGTCTGCGTCCACCCCGTCCTTCCCCTTATCTCCCTCCTCTATCCCCCAATGTCCAACCCCCTCCCCCTTCCGATGTGTCTATCACCTCTCTCCTGTCCCTCTGTGTCCATCCCCTCTCTCCCTCCTTGTCACCATCCCCCCCACTTTCCCCTTGTGTCCATCCCCTACTCTCCCCTCTTTGTCCATCCACCTCTCCCCCTCTGTGTCCATCCCTCTCTTCCCCTTCTTTGTCCATCCCTCTCTCCCCGTCTGTGTCCATCCATCTCTCCCCTTCTGTGTCCATTCATCTCTCCCCCTCTATGTCCATCTCCCTCTCCCCCGCTGTGCCCAAAACCTCTTTCCCACCTCTGTGTCCTCAGTACTGACCCTCCAACAGTATTGCACTCCCGAAGTACAGAGCCTCCGACAGTATTGCACTCCCTCAGTTCAGACCCTCCGACAGTATGGCACTCCTTCAGTACTGACCCTCCGACAGTGCAGCATTCCTTCAGTGCTGACCCTCCAAAAGTGCAGCACTCCATCATTACTGACCCTTCACCAGTTTGGCACTCCCTCAGTACTGAACCTTCAAAAGTGCAGCACTCCCTCAATACTGACTATCCAACACTATGGCATTCCCTCAATACTGACCCTCCATCAGTTTGATATTCCCACAGTACTGATGCTCCGAGAGTATGGCACTCCCTCAGTAATGACCCTCCGAAAGTGCAGCTCTCCCCCAGTATCGACTCTCTGACTGTGCAACGCTCTCTCAGTACTGACCCTGTAACAGTGCAGCACTCCATCAGTACTGAACCTCCACCAGTACGGCACTCCCTCAGTACTGACACGCTGGCAGTTAGCATCCCTCAATACTAACAATCTGAGAGTATAGCGCTCCCTCAGTACTGACTCAACAACAATGCAGCGCTCCCTCACTACTGACCCTTCATCAGTATGGCACTCCCTCAGTCCTGACCCTCCAACAGTATGGCACTCCCTCATGACTGACCCTCCAACAGTATGGCACCCCGCAGTACAGATCATCTCACAGTCTTGCACTCCCTCAGTTCTGACCCTCCGACAGTATGGCACTCCCTCAGTACTGACCCCCAGAAAGTGCAGCATTTCCTCTGGACTGACCCTCTGACAGTGCAGCACTCCATCATTACTGATCCTTCACCAGTATGGCACTCCCTCAGTACTGACCCTCCAAAACTGCAGCACTCCCTCAATACTGACTATCCAACACTATGGCATTCCCTCAATACTGACCCTCCATCAGTTTGATACTCCCTCAGTACTGATGCTCCGACAGTATGGCACTCCCTCAGTACTGACCCTCCAACAGTGCAGATCTACCTCAGTATCGACTCTCTGACTGTGCAACGCTCCCTCAGTACTGATCCTCTAACAGTGCAGCACTCCATCAGTACTGAACCTCCACCAGGACTGCACTCCCTCAGTACTGATCCGCCAACGGCAGGCACTTCCTCGGTGCAGAGCAGCCGGCAGTATGGCACTCCCTCAGTACTGACCGTCCAACAGTGCAGCATTCCCTGAATACTGAACCTCCGAAAGTATGACACTCCCACAGAACTGACACTCCAGCAGTGTTACAGTCCCTCCGTACTGACCATCTGACAGTGCAGCATTCCCAAAGTATTGACACTCTGAGAGTGCAGCATTCCCTCAGTACTGATTCAACAACAATGCAACACTCCCTCAGTACTGACCCGCTGGCAGTCAGCATCCCTCAATACTAACACTCTGAGAATGCAGCGCTCCCTCAGTACTGACCCTCCAACAGTGCATCATTCCCTCAATGCTGACTCTCCACCAGAACGGCACTCGCTCAGCACTGACCCGACAACAGCACGACACTCCCGCAGTACTGATCCTCCGACAGTGCAGCACTCACTCAATACTGACCCCTCGACAGGATGGCACTCCCTCAGTGCTGACCATCTGACAGGGCAGAGCTCCCTTAGTACTGGCCCTCCAAAAGAATGGCCCACCATCAGAACTGACCCTCTGACAGTACGGCACTCCCACAGTACTGATCCTCCGACAGTTTGGCACTCCCTCACTGCTGACGCTCCAACAGTGCAGCAGTTCCTCAGTACTGACACACCAAAAGTACAGCACTCCCTCAATACTGATCCTCCGACAGTGCGGCGCTCCCTCAGTACCGACTCTCTAACAGTGCAGCACTCCCTCAGTACTGAATCTCTAACAGTGCAGCACTCCCTCAGTACTGATCCTTCGACAGTGTAACACTCCCTCAGTGCTGACCCTCTACCAGTATGGCTCTCCCTCAGTACTGACCCTCCAATAGTATGAGACTCCCTCAATACTGACCATCCAACTGTATAACACTCCCTCAGTACTTACACTCTGACAGTATGGCACTCCCTCACTGTTGACCATCTGACAGGGCAGAAATCCCTCAGTACTGGCCCTCCAAAAGAAGGGCACACCATCAGAACAGACCCTCTGACAGTACGGCAGGCCCACAGTACTGGCCCTCCGACAGTCTGGCACTCCTTCAGTGCTGACTCTCCAACAGTGCAGCACTTCCTCAGTACTGACACTCTGAGAGTGCAGGGCCCCCTCAGTACCGACTCAACAATAATGCAGCGCTCCCTCAGTCCTGACACTGAGCGTGCAGCATTCCCTCAGTGCAGACTCAACAACAATGCAGCGCTCCCACAGTGCTGACCATCTGGCAGTGCAGCCCTCCCTCAGTTCTAAGCATCTGACAGTGCAGCACTCCCTCAGTACTGACACTCTGAGAGAGCTGCATTTCCTCAGTACTGATCCTCCGACAGTGCAGCACTCCCTCATCACAGACTTTCTGAGAGTGCAGCATTCCCTCAGTACTGATCTTCTGACAGTGCCGCACACCCTCTATTCTGACTCTCTGGCAGTGAAAGACTCCCTCAGCACTGACTCTCTAACAGTGCAGCACACCCTCAGGACTGATCCTCTGACATTGTAGCATTCCCTCAGTGCTGACCCTCCATCAGTGTGGCTGTCCCTCATTCCGGCCCCCAAATAGTATGATACTCCCTCAATACTGACCCACCATAAGTAGAGAACTCCCTCAGTACTGACCCTCCAATAGTCTGGCACACCCTCAGTACTGAAGCTCCATCAGTATGGCAGTCCCTCAGTACTGACCCACCCACAGTATGGCACTCCTTCATTATTGATCGTCTGACAGGATGGCTCTCCCTCAGTACTGACCCTCTAAATGTCTGGCACTTCCTCAGTACTGACCGTCCATCAGTGTGGCACTCCCTCAGTACTGATCTTCTGACAGGATGGCTCTCCCTCAGTACTGACCCTCCGACAGTATGGCTGACCCTCAGTACTAACCCTCCAATTGTATGATACTCCCTCAGTACTGACATTCTGACAGTGCAGCAGTCCCTCAGGACTGAGAATGCAGCGCCCCCTCAGTACTGACTGAACAACAATTCAGCACTCCATCAGTTCTGACCATCTGATGCTGCAGAACTCCCTCAGGACTGATGCTCCAAAAGTGCACCACTACCTCAGTACTGACCCTCCGACAGTGCAGCGCTCCCTCAGTACCGACTTTCTGACAGTGCAACACTCCCTCAGTGCTGACCCTATAACATTGCAGAACTCCATCAGTACTGACCCTCCAACAGTATTGCACTCCCGCAGTACAGAGCCTCCGACAGTATTGCACTCCCTCAGTTCTGACCATCCGACAGTATGGCACTCCTTCAGTACTGACCTTCCGACAGTGCAGCATTCCTTCAGTGCTGACCCTCCAAAAGTGCAGCACTCCATCATTACTGACCCTTCACCAGCATGGCACTCCCTCAGTATTGACCCTTCAAAAGTGCAGCACTCCCGAAATACTGACTATCCAACACTATGGCATTCCCTCAATACTGACCCTCCATCAGTTTGATATTCCCACAGTACTGATGCTCCGAGAGTATGGCTCTCCCTCAGTACTGACCCTCCGAAAGTGCAGCTCTCCCTCAGTATCGACTCTCTGACTGTACAACGCTCTCTCAGTACTGACCCTGTAACAGTGCAGCACTCCATCAGTACTGAACCTCCACCAGTACGGCACTCCCTCAGTACTGACACGCTGGCAGTCAGCATCCCTCAATACTAACAATCTGAGAGTATAGCGCTCCCTCAGTACTGACTCAACAACAATGCAGCGCTCCCTCACTACTGACCCTACATCAGTATGGCACTCCCTCAGTACTGACCCTCCGACAGTATGGCACTCCCTCAGTACTGATCATCTGGCAGTATGGCTCTGCCTCAGTACTGACCCTCCGACAGTATGGCACTCCCTCAGTGCTGACCAACTGACAGGGCACAACTCCCTCAGTACTGGTCCTCCAAAAGAATGACACACCATCAGAACTAACCCTCTGACTGTACGGCACCACCAGTACTGACCCTCCGACAGTCCGGCACCCCCTCAGTGCTGACGCTCCAACAGTGCAGCACTTCCTCAGTACTGACGCGCCAAAACTGCAGCGCTCCCTCAATACCGATCCTCCAACAGTGCGGTGCTCCCTCAGTACCGGCCCTCCAAACGAATGGCACACCATCGGAACTGTCCCTCCAACAGTATGGCACTCCGTACTAACTGATCCTCCAGCAGTATGGCACTCCCTCAGTACTGAGCCTCCAACAGTATGGAAATCCCTCAGTTATGACCCTCCGACTGTATGGCACTCCTTCACTACTGACCCACTGGCAGTGCCGCACTCCCTCAGTACTGATCTTCCGACAGTGTAGCACTCCCTCAGTGCTGACTCTCTACCAGTATGGCTCTCCCTCAGTACTGACCCTCCAATAGTATGAGACTCTCTCAATACTGACCATCCAACTGTATAACACTCCCTCAGTACTTACACTCTGACAGTATGGCACTCCCTCAGTGTTGACCATCTCACAGGGCAGAAATCCCTCAGTACTGGCCCTCCAAAAGAAGGGCACACCATCAGAACTGACCCTCTGACAGTACGGCAGGCCCACAGTACTGGCCCTCCGACAGTCTGGCACTCCTTCAGTGCTGACTCTCCAACAGTGAAGCACTTCCTCAGTACTGACACTCTGAGAGTGCAGGGCCCCCTCAGTACCGACTCAACAATAATGCAGCGCTCCCTCAGTCCTGACACTCTGAGCGTGCAGCATTCCCTCAGTGCAGACTCAACAACAATGCAGCGCTCCCACTGTGCTGACCATCTGGCAGTGCAGCCCTCCCTCAGTTCTAAGCATCTGACAGTGCAGCACTCCCTCAGTACTGACACTCTGAGAGAGCAGCATTTCCTCAGTACTGATCCTCCGACAGTGCAGCACTCCCTCATCACAGACTTTCAGAGAGTGCAGCATTCCCTCAGTACTGATCTTCTGACAGTGCCGCACACCCTCTATTCTAACCCTCTGGCAGTGAAAGTCTCCCTCAGCACTGACTCTCTAACAGTGCAGCACTCCCTCAGGACTGATCCTCCGACATTGTAGCATTCCCTCAGTGCTGACCCTCCATCAGTGTGGCTGCCCCTCCGTCCGGCCTCCCAATAGTATGATACTCCCTCAATACTGACCCACCATAAGCAGAGAGCTCCCTCAGTACTGACCCTCCAACAGTCTGGCACACCCTCAGTACTGAAGCTCCATCAGTATGGCAGTCCCTCAGTACTGACCCACCCACAGTATGGCACTCCCTCATTATTGATCTTCTGACAGGATGGCTCTCCCTCAGTACTGACCCTCTAAATGTCTGGCACTTCCTCAGTACTGACCGTCCATCAGTATGTCACTCCCTCAGTACTGATCTTCTGACAGGATGGCTCTCCCTCATTACTGACCCTGTAACAGTCTGGCACTCCCTCAGTACTGACCCTCCGACAGTATGGCTGACCCTCAGTACTAACCCTCCAATTGTATGATACTCCCTCAGTACTGACATTCTGACAGTGCAGCAGTCCCTCAGTACTGGGAATGCAGCGCCCCCTCAGTACTGACTCAACAACAATTCAGCACTCCATCAGTTCTGACCATCTGACGCTGCAGAACTCCCTCAGGACTGATGCTCCAAAAGTGCACCACTACCTCAGTACTGACCCTCCGACAGTGCAGCACTCCCTCAGTACCGACTTTCTTTCAGTGCAACAGTCCCTCAGTGCTGACCCTATAACATTGCAGAACTCCATCAGTACTGACCCTCCAACAGTATTGCACTCCCGCAGTACAGAGCCTCCGACAGTATTGCACTCCCTCAGTTCTGACCCTCCGACAGTATGGCACTCCTTCAGTGCTGAACCTCCGACAGTGCAGCTTTCCCTCAGTACTGACTCAACAACAATGCAACACTCCCTCAGTACTGACCCGCTGGCAGTCAGCATCCCTCAATACGAACAATCTGATAATGCAGCGCTCCCTCAGTAGTGACCCTGACCCTCTAACAGTGAGGCGCTCCCTTAGTACTAACCATCCAAGAGTGCAGCACTCCCTCAATGCTGACTCTCCACCAGAACGGCACTCGCTCAGTACTGTACCGACAACAGTACGACATTCCCGCAGTACTGATCCTCCGACAGTGCAGCACTCACTCAATACTGACCCTCCGACAGGATGGCACTCCCTCAGTGCTGACCGTCTGACAGGGCAGTGCTCCCTCAGTACTGGCCCTCCAAAAGAATGGCCCACCATCAGAACTGACCCTCTGACAGTACAGCACTCCCACAGTACTGATCGTCCGACAGTCTGGCACTCCTTCAGTACCGATTTTCTGACAGTGCAACACTCCCTCAGTACTGACCCTCTAACAGTGCAGTATTCCCTCAGTGCTTATCCTCCGACAGTGCAGCATTCCCTCAGTACTGACCCT
This sequence comes from Heterodontus francisci, assembly GCF_036365525.1. NCBI lineage: Eukaryota > Metazoa > Chordata > Chondrichthyes > Heterodontiformes > Heterodontidae > Heterodontus > Heterodontus francisci. The sequence goes on along the minus strand of NW_027141174.1, from coordinate 10,307,793 downwards.
CCACCAGTATGGCACTCCATCAGTACTGACCGTCTAACAGTGCAGCATTCCCTGAGTACTGAACCTCCGAAAGTATGACACTCGCTTAGAACTGACACTCCGGCAGTGTGACAGTCCTTCCGTACAGACCATCTGACAGTGCAGCACTCCCTCAGTACTGACACTCTGAGAGTGCAGCATTCCCTCAGTACTGACTCAACAACAATGCAACACTCCCTCAGTACTGACCCGCTAGCAGTCAGCATCCCTCAACACTCTGAGAATGCAGCGTTCCCTCAGTAGTGACCCTGACCCTCTAACAGTGAGGCACTCCCTTAGTACTAACCATCCAAGAGTGCATCATTCCCTCAATGCTGACTCTCCACCAGAACGGCACTCGCTCAGTACTGACCCGACAACAGTACGACACTCCCGCAGTACTGATCCTCCGACCGTGCAGCACTCACTCAATACTGTCCCTCCGACAGGATGGCACTCCCTCAGTGCTGACCATCTGACAGGGCAGAGCTCCCACAGTACTGGCCCTCCAAAAGAATGGCCCACCATCAGAACTGACCCTCTGACTGTATGGCACTCCCACAGTACTGATCCTCCGACAGTTTGGCACTCCCTCAGTGCTGACGCTCCAACAGTGCAGCACTTCCTCAGTACTGACACGCCAAAAGTGCAGCACTCCCTCAATACTGATTCTCCGACAGTGCGGCACTCCCTCTGTACCGACTCTCTAACAGTGCAGCACTCCCTCAGTACTGACTCCCTAACAGTGCAGCACTCCCTCAATACTGATCCTCCGACAGTGCAGCACTCCCTCAGTACTGTCAATCTGGCAGTGCAGCCCTCCCTTTGTACTGACCTTCTGACAGTGCAGCACTGCCTCTGTACTGACACTCTGAAAGAGCAGCATTCCCTCAGTACTGATCCTCCGACAGTGCAGCACTCCCTCAATCTCGAACCTCTGGCAGTGCAACACTCCCTCAGCACTGATCCTCCGACAGTACAGCACTCCCTCAGTACTGAACCTCCACTAGTATGTCTCTCCTTCAGTCCTGACCCTCCAATATTATGATAAACCCTCAGTACTGACCCTCCAACAGTATGGCACTCCCTCATTACTGACCATCCAGCAGTATGACACTCCATCAGTACTGATCCTCCGACAGTATGGCACTCCCTCAGTACTGATGCTCCGACAGTGTGGCACTCCCTCAGTACTGAACCTCTGACACTGCAGCACTCCCTCAGTACTGACACTCTGAGAGTGCAGCGCTCCCTCAGTACTCACTTAACAAAAATGCAACACTCCCTCAGTACTGACCCGCTGGCAGTCAGCATCCCTCAATACTAACGCTCTGAGAATGCAGCGCTCCCTCAGTGCATACTCAACAACAATGCCGTGCTTGCACAGTACTGACACTCTGAGAGTGCAGCAGTCCCTCAGTACAGACTGAACAAAAATGCAGCGCTTCTTTGCAACAGACCATCTGACAGTGCAGCACTCACTCAGTTCAGACTCAACATCAATGCAGAAATCCCTCAGTACTGACATTTTGAGGTTGCAGCACTCCCTCAGATCTGACCCTCTGACAGTGCAGCACTCCATCATTACTGACCCTCTACCAATATGGCACTCCATCAGTGCTGACCCTCCACCAGTAAGGCACTCCCTCATTACTGTCCCTCCAAAAGTGCAACAGTCCCTCAGCACTCACTCTATAACAGTGCAGCACTCCCTCAGTACTGACCCTCCACCAGTCTGGCACTCCCTCAGCACTGACCATCCATCAGTATGGCACTCCCTCAGTACTTTTTCCTCCGACAGTGCATCACTCCTTCAATACTGACACTCTGAGAGATCAGCGCTCCCTCAGTACTGACACAACAACAATACAATATTCCCTCAGTACTGATCCGCTGGCAGTCAGCATCCCTCAATACTAACACTCTGAGAATACAGCACTCTCTCAGTACTGACTCAACAGCAATGCAACGCTCCCTCAGTACTGACAATCTGAGAGAGCAGCATTTCCTCAGTACTGAGCATCTGACAGTGCAGCATTCCCTCAGTACTGATCCTCCAACAGTGCATCACTCACTCATCACCAACTTTCTGAGAGTGCAACATTGCCTCAGTACTGATCCTTCGACAGTGCAGCACTCCATCAATACTGACCCTCTGGCAGTGCAGCGCTCCCTAAGTACCGACTTTCTGACAGTGCAACACTCCCTCAGCAATCACTCTCTAACAGTGCATTGCTCCCTCATTACTGATTCTCTGACAGTGCAGCACTCCCTCAGTACTGACCCTCCACCAGTATGGCACTCCCTCAGCACTGACCCTCCAATAGTATGATACTCCCTCAATACTGACACTCCAACAGTATTACACTCCCTCAGTACTGAAGCTCCAACGGTCTGGCAATCCCTCATTACTGACCCACCATCAGTCTGGCACTCCCTCAATACAGATACTCCTACAGTATAGCACTCCCTCAGTACTGACCCTCCACCAGTATGGCACTTCCTCAGCACTGACCCACCAATAGTATGATACTCCCTCAATACTGACACTCCAACAGTATTACACTCCCTCAGTACTGATGCTCCAACGGTCTGGCACTCCCTCATTACTGACCCACCATCAGTCTGGCACTCCCTCAATACTGACACTCCTGCAGTATAGCACTCCCTCATTACTGATCTTCTGACAGTATGGCACTCCCTCAGTACTGACCCTTCGAAAGAATAGCACCCCCTCTGTACTGATCCCCTGACAGTGTAGCACTCCCTCAGTACTGACCCTCAGCAGTATGGCACTCCATCATTACTGACCATCCAGCAGTATGGCACTCCCTCAGCAATGATCCTCCGACAGTATGGCACTCCCTCATCTCCAGCTTTCTGACAGTGCAGCACTCACTTAGTATTGACCCTCTAACAGTGCAGGACTCACTCAGTACTGACCCTCTAACAGTGCAGCACTCCCTCAGAACTGACCATCTGACAGTGCAGCACTCCCTCAGTACTGAATCAAAAACAATGCAGCACTCCTTCAGGACTTACACTCGGAGGGTGCAGCGTTCCCTCAGTGCTGACTCAACAACAATGCAGCATTCCCTCAGTACTGACGATCTGGCACTGCAGCACTCACCCAGTACTGACACTCTGAGTGTGTAGCATTCCCTCAGTACTGACCCTCCAACAGTGCAGCGCTCACTCTATACTGACCCTCTAACAGTGCAGCACTCCCTCAGTACTGATCATCTGACTGTGCAGCACTCCTTCAGTACTGGCCCTCCACCGGTATGGAAAACCATCCGTACTGACACTCCAACAGCATCGCATTCCCTCAGTACTGACCTTCCAACAGTATGTCACTCCCTCAGTACTGACCCTCCGACAGTATCGCACTCCCTCAATACTAACCATCTATTAGGGCAGCAACCTCTCAGTACTGAAACAGTGAGAGTGCAGCACTCCCTCAGAACTGACTCAACAACAACGCAGCGCTCCCTCAGCACTGAGACAACAACAGTAGGCAAGTCTTCATCACCAAATTGATGACAGTGCAGAACTCCCTCAGTACTGGTCCTCCAACAGTGCAGCACTCCCGTAGTACTGACTCAACAACAATGCAGCGACCCTTCAGATCTGACCATCCGACAGTGCAGCACTGACTCAGTACTGACCCTCTGAGATTGCAGCGCTCCCACAGTACAGACTCAACAACAATGCAGCACCCTCTCAGTACAGACAGTCTGTGAATGCAGCCTTCCCTCAGTACTGACTCAACAACAATGAGCCATTCCCTCAGTACTTACCATCTTACTGTGCAGCACTCCCTCATCACTGACCCTCTGACAGTGCAGCACTCCCTCATCACTGACCCTCTGACAGTGCAGCGCTCCCACAGAACTGATACTCTGAGAGTGCAGCATTCCCTCAGTACTGACCAGCTGAAGTGCAGCATTTCCTCAGTACTGACCATCTGACACCGCAGCATTCACACAGTACTGGCACACTGAGAGTGCAGCATTCCCTCATCACCAACTTTCTGACAGTGCAGCTCTCCCTCACTACTGATCCTCAGATAGTGCAGCACTCCCTCAGTACGGATCCTCTGACAGTGCAGCACACTCTCAGTACTGACCCTCCACAAATATGGCACTCCCTCAGTACTGACCCTCCAACAGTATGGAACACCCTCAGTACTGACCCTTCAACAATGCAGCTCTCCCTTAGTACTGACCACCCAAGTATCGCACTGCCTCAGAACTGACCCTCCGACAATACAGCACCACCTCAGTACCGACCATCCGGCAGTATGGCACTCCCTCAGTACTGACCCTCCGACAGAATGTCTGTCCCTCAGTACTGACCCTCCGACAGTGCGACACACCCTCATACTGACACTCGAATTGGGTCGCACTCCCTCACTACTGACTCTCCAAATATGCAGCACTCCCACAATACGTATCATCCGACAGTGCAGCACTGCCTCAGTACCGAATTTCTGACAGTGCAGCACTGCCACAGCACTGACCCTCTAGCAGAGCAGCACTCCCTCAGTACGGATCCTCCGACAGTGCCGCACACCCTCAGTGCTGACCCTCCAACAGCACAGCACTCCCTCAGTACTGACCCTCCAACTATCGCACTCCCTCAGAACTGACCCTCCGACAATACGGCACCACCACAGTCCTGACCATCCGACGGTATGGCACTCCCACAATACTGACCGTCCGACAAAATGTCAGTCCCTCAGACCTGACCCTCCGACAGTGCGGCACACCCTCAGTACTGTTCCTCCCACTGTCCAGCAGTCCCTCAGTGCTGACCCTCCACCTGTATGGCCAACCAATAGTACTGACCCTCCAACAGTAAGGCACTCCCTCAGTACTGACCCTCCAACAGTATGGCACTCCCTCGGTGCTGACCATCTGATGGTGCAGCATCCGTCAATACTGAGTGCAGTGCTCCCTCAGTACTGACTCATCAACAATGCAGCGCTCCCTCAGAACTGATCCTCTAACGGAAGGCAATCCCGCATCACCAAGTTTCTGACAGTGCAGCACTCCTTCAATACAGACCCTCTGGCAGTGCAGCTTTCACTTAGTAACGACTTTCTGACAGTGCAACACTCCGTCAGCACTGACTCTCGAATAGTGCAGCAGTCCCTCAGTACTGATCATCCGACAGTGCAGCACTCCCTCAGTACTGACCCTCCAACAGTACGGCACGCCCTCATTTCTGACCCTCCAGCAGTATGGCTTTCCATCAGTACTGATCCTCCAACAGAATCGCTCTCCCTCAGTATTGACCATCCAACACTCCCTAAGTGCTGACCCTCCAATAGTGCAGCACTCCCTCAGTACTGACTCTCCAACAGTATGGTACTCCCTCAGTACTGTCAATCTGACAGTGCAGCAATCATCAGCAGTTACACTCCAAGAGTGCAGCGCCTGCTCATTACTGACTCAAAAACCATGCAGCACTCTCTCACTACTGACACTCTGAGAGTGCAGCATTCCCTCAGTACTGACTCAACAACAATGCAGCTCTCCTTCAGAACTTACCATCCAACAGTGCAGCAATGCCTCAGTACTGACACTGAGAGTGCAGAGCTCCCTCAGAACTGACTCTGCAACAATGCAGCTTTCCCACAGTACTGACAGTCTGAGAATGCAGCTTTCCCTCAGAACTGACACTCTGAGAGTTCAGCATTCCTCCCGTACTGACTCAAGAACAATGCAGCACACACTTTGTATTGACCCTCTGACAGTACAGCACTCCCTCAGTACTGAATCAACAACAATGCAACAGTCCCTCAGTACTGACACTCTGAGGGTGCAGCACTCCCTCAGTACTGACCTTCTGACAGTGCAGCACTCCCACAGTAGTGACACTCTGAGAGTGCAGCGCTCCCTCATTACTGACTCAACAACAGTGCATCACTCCCTCAGTACTGACCGTCGCAGAGTGCTGCATTCCCTCAGTACTGATCTTCAGACAGTGCAGCACTCCATCAGCACCAACATCCTGTCAGTGCAGCATCCCTCAGTACTGATCCTCCGACAGGGCAGCGCTCGATCAGTACTCAGTCTCCAACAATAGGGCACTCCCTCGGTAGTGAATCTGCATCAGTCTGGCACTCCACCAGTACTGACCATCCGACAGTATGTCACTCCCTCAGTACTGACCCTCCGACAGTATCGCACTCCCTCAATACTAACCATCTATTAGGGCAGCAACCTTTCAGTACTGAAACTGTGAGAGTGCAGCACTCCCTCAGAACTGACTCAACAAAAACGCAGCGCTCCCTCAGTACTGAGACACCAACAGTCGGCAAGTCTTCATCACCAAATTGATGACAGTGCAGAACTACCTCAGTACTGGTCCTCCAACAGTGCAGCACTCCCGTAGTATTGACTCAACAACAATGCAGCGACCCTTCAGATCTGACCATCCAACAGTGCAGCACTCACTCAGTACTGACCCTCTGAGATTGCAGCGCTCCCACAGTACAGACTCAACAACAATGCAGCACCCTCTCAGTACAGACAGTCTGTGAATGCAGCTTTCCCTCAGTACTGACTCAACAACAATGAGCCATTCCCTCAGTACTTACCATCTTACTGTGCAGCACTCCCTCAACACTGACCCTCTGACAGTGCAGCGCTCCCACAGAACTGACTCTCTGAGAGTGCAGCATTCCCTCAGTACTGACCAGCTGAAGTGCAGCATTTCCTCAGTACTGACCATCTGACACCGCAGCATTCACACAGTACTGGCACTCTGAGAGTGCAGCATTCCCTCATCACCAACTTTCTGACAGTGCAGCTCTCCCTCACTACTGATCCTCAGAAGGTGCAGCGTTCCCTCAGTAATAACTCAACAACAATGCAGCACTCCATCAGTACTGACACTCTGAGAGTGCAGCATTCCCTCAGTAATAACTCAACAACAATGCAGGACTCCATCACTACTGATACTCTGAGAGTGCAACATTCCCTCAGTACTGACCAGCTGAAGTGCAGCATTTCTTCAGTACTGACCATCTGACACCGCAGCATTCACACAGTACTGGCACTCTGAGAGTGCAGCATTCCCTCATCACCAACTTTCTGACAGTGCAGCTCTCCCTCACTACTGATCCTCAGAAAGTGCAGCACTCCCTCAGTACGGATCCTCTGACAGTGCAGCACACTCTCAGTACTGACCCTCCACAAATATGGCACTCCCTCAGTACTGACCCTCCAACAGTATGGAACACCCTCAGTACTGACCCTTCAACAATGCAGCTGTCCCTCAGTGCTGACCACCCAAGTATCGCACTGCCTCAGAACTGACCCTCCGACAATACAGCACCACCTCAGTACCGACCATCCGGCAGTATGGCACTCCCTCAGTACTGACCCTCCGACAGAATGTCTGTCCCTCAGGACTGACCCTCCGACAGTGCGACACACCCTCATACTGACACTCGAACAGGGTCGCACTCCCTCACTACTGACTCTCCAAATATGCAGCACTCCCACAATACGTATCATCCGACAGTGCAGCAATGCCTCAGTACCGAATTTCTGACATTGCAGCACGGCCACAGCACTGACCCTCTAGCAGAGCAGCACTCCCTCAGTACGGAATGCTCCGACAGTGCCGCACACCCTCAGTGCTGACCCTCCAACAGCACAGCACTCCCTCAGTACTGACCCTGCAACTATCGCACTCCCTCAGAACTGACCCTCCGACAATACGGCACCACCACAGTCCTGACCATCCGACGGTATGGCACTCCCACAATACTGACCGTCCGACAAAATGTCAGTCCCTCAGACCTGACCCTCCGACAGTACGGCACACCCTCAGTACTGTTCCTCCCACTGTCCAGCAGTCCCTCAGTGCTGACCCTCCACCTGTATGGCCAACCAATAGTACTGACCCTCCAACAGTAAGGCACTCCCTCAGTACTGATCCTCCAACAGTATCGCTCTCCCAGAGTATTGACCATCCAACACTCCCTAAGTACTGACCCTCCAATAGTGCAGCACTCCCTCAGTACTGACTCTCCAACAGTATGGTACTCCCTCAGTACTGTCAATCTGACAGTGCAGCAATCATCAACAGTTACACTCCAAGAGTGCAGCGCCTGCTCATTACTGACTCAAAAACCATGCAGCACTCTCTCACTACTGACACTCTGAGAGTGCAGCATTCCCTCAGTACTGACTCAACAACAATGCAACTCTCCTTCAGAACTTACCATCCAACAGTGCAGCAATGCCTCAGTACTGACACTGAGAGTGCAGAGCTCCCTCAGAACTGACTCTGCAACAATGCAGCTTTCCCAAAGTACTGACAGTCTGAGAATGCAGCTTTCCCTCAGAACTGACACTCTGAGAGTTCAGCATTTCTCCCGTACTGACTCAAGAACAATGCAGCACACACTTTGTACTGACCCTCTGACAGTGCAGCACTCCCTCAGTACTGAATCAACAACAATGCAACAGTCCCTCAGCTTTCAGTGCAGCAGCTTTTTCGGGAGCAGAGTGTGAGCGAGTGAGCAGCTGGGAAGGTCAGTTTGAAAGTAAATTTAATTTCCTTTTGTTTTTCGGCGGAGGCCAGGGGGCTGCTGGGTAAGTAAAACACTATATATTTGGCCGGTTTAAAATAACTTTCCTTTCAGTGCAGCAGCTTTTTCGGGAGCAGAGTGTGAGCGAGTGAGCAGCTGGGAAGGTCAGTTTGAAAGTAAATTTAATTTCCTTTTGTTTTTCGGCGGAGGCCAGGGGGCTGCTGGGTAAGTAAAACACTATATATTTGGCCGGTTTAAAATAACTTTCCTTTCAGTGCAGCAGCTTTTTCGGGAGCAGAGTGTGAGCGAGTGAGCAGCTGGGAAGGTCAGTTTGAAAGTAAATTTAATTTCCTTTTGTTTTTCGGCGGAGGCCAGGGGGCTGCTGGGTAAGTAAAACACTATATATTTGGCCGGTTTAAAATAACTTTCCTTTCAGTGCAGCAGCTTTTTCGGGAGCAGAGTGTGAGCGAGTGAGCAGCTGGGAAGGTCAGTTTGAAAGTAAATTTAATTTCCTTTTGTTTTTCGGCGGAGGCCAGGGGGCTGCTGGGTAAGTAAAACACTATATATTTGGCCGGTTAAAAATAACTTTCCTTTCAGTGCAGCAGCTTTTTCGGGAGCAGAGTGTGAGCGAGTGAGCAGCTGGGAAGGTCAGTTTGAAAGTAAATTTAATTTCCTTTTGTTTTTCCGCGGAGGCCAGGGGGCTGCTGGGTAAGTAAAACACTATATATTTGGGCGGTTTAAAATAACTTTCCTTTCAGTGCAGCAGCTTTTTCGGGAGCAGAGTGTGAGCGAGTGAGCAGCTGGGAAGGTCAGTTTGAAAGTAAATTTAATTTCCTTTTGTTTTTCGGCGGAGGCCAGGGGGCTGCTGGGTAAGTAAAACACTATATATTTGGGCGGTTTAAAATAACTTTCCTTTCAGTGCAGCAGCTTTTTCGGGAGCAGAGTGTGAGCGAGTGAGCAGCTGAGAAGGTCAGTTTGAAAGTAAATTTAATTTCCTTTTGTTTTTCGGCGGAGGCCAGGGAGCTGCTGGGTAAGTAAAACACTATATATTTGGGCGGTTTCTGAACCCGAGACACCACACTTGTAGTGTCTCCCACCCGCCCTCCTCCTCTAACCAAAAAAAAAGGACTCGGTGGGGTGTTTATAAGGTAAGGCTTTTTCAATTTCTCTGGTTTTATTGTGATTGGTAAAAACTTTTCGTTCCTTTTTCATTTAACTAAGTTTAAACTTAAGATTAAAAATGGCAGGAGATCTCAGACCTGTATCATGCTCCTCTTGCTCAATGTGGGAGCTCAGGGACATGGCTGATGACCCTGACTCCTTCACGTGCAGGAAGTGTGTCCAGCTGCAGCTCTTGTTAGACCGCATGACGGCTCTCGAGCTGCGGATGGACTCACTTTGGAGCATGCGCGATGCTGAGGAGGTCGTGGATAGCACGTTTAGTGAATTGGTCACACCGCAGATTAGGATTGCTGAGGGAGAAAGGGAATGGGTGACCAAAAGGCAGAGAAAGAGCAGGAAGGCAGCGCAGGAGTCCCCTGCGGTCATCTCCCTCCAAAACAAGTATACCGTTTTGGATACTGTTGAGGGAGATGGCTCACCAGGGGAAGGCAGCAGTAGCCAGGTCCATGGCACCATGGCTGGCTCTGCTGTTCAGAAGGGCGGGAAAAAGAGTGGAAGGGCTATAGTCGTAGGGGATTCGATTGTAAGTGGAGTAGATAGGCGGTTCTGTGGTCGGAAACGAGGCTACCGAATGGTATGTTGCCTCCCAGGTGCACGTGTCAGGGACGTCTCAGATCGGCTGCAGAATATTCTAAAGGGGGAGGGTGAACAGCCAGTTGTCATTGTGCACATAGGCACGAATGATATAGGTAAAAAACGGGATGAGGTCCTACAAGCAGAGTTTAGGGAGGAAGGAGCCAAGTTAAAAAGTAGGACCTCAGAGGTAGTAATCTCAGGATTACTACCAGTGCCACGTGATAGTCAGAGTAAAAATGAAAGAATAGTCAGGATGAATGCGTGGCTTGAGAGATGGTGCAGGAAGGAGGGGTTCAGATTTTTGGGACATAGGGACCGGTTCTGGGGGAGGTGGGACTATTACAAATTGGACGGTCTACACCTGGGCCGGACTGGAACCAATGTCCTTGGAGGTGCTTTTGCTAACGCTGTTGGGGAGGGTTTAAACTAATGTGGCAGGGGGATGAGAACCAATTGAGGTCAGTTGACAGTAAGGAGGTAGTAACAAAAGCCTGTAAGGAACTAGATAATGAAGTCAGTGTGACTAAGGGGAATAGCAGGCAGGGAGCAGATGATGAATAAAAAGGGACTGGTGGTCTGAGGTGCATTTGTTTTAATGCAAGAAGTGTAGTAGGTAAGGCAGATGAACTTAGGGCTTGGATTAGTACCTGGGAGTATGATGTTATTGCTATTACTGAGACTTGGTTGAGGGAAGGGCATGATTGGCAACTAAATATCCCAGGATATCGATGCTTCAGGCGGGATAGAGAGGGAGGTAAAAGGGGTGGAGGAGTTGCATTACTGGTCAAAGAGGATATCACAGCTGTGCTGAAGGAGGGCACTATGGAGGACTCGAGCAGTGAGGCAATATGGACAGAACTCAGAAATAGGAAGGGTTCGGTAACAATGTTGGGGCTGTACTACAGGCCTCCCAACAGCGAGCGTGAGATAGAGGTACAAATATGTAAACAGATTATGGAAAGATATAGGAGCAACAGGGTGGTGGTGATAGGAGATTTTAATTTTCCCAACATTGACTGGGATTCGCTTAGTGTTAGAGGTCCAGATGGAGCAGAATTTGTATGGAGCATCCAGGAGGGTTTTCTAGAGCAGTATGTAAATAGTCCAACTCGGGAAGGGGCCATACTGGACCTGGTGTTGGGGAATGAGCCCGGCCAGGTTGTTGAAGTTTCAGTAGGGGACTACTTTGGGAATAGTGATCACAATTCCGTAAGCTTTAAAATACTCATGGACAAAGACGAGAGTGGTCCTAAAGGAAGAGTGCTAAATTGGGGGAAGGCCAACTATACCAAAATTCGGCAGGAGCTGGGAAATGTAGATTGGGAGCAGCTGTTTGAAGGTAAATCCACATGTGATATGTGGGAGGCTTTTAAAGAGAGGTTGATTAGCGTGCAGGAGAGACATGTTCCTGTGAAAATGAGGGATAGAAATGGCAAGATTAGGGAACCATGGATGACGGGTGAAATTGTGAGACTAGCTAAGAGGAAAAAGGAAGCATACATAAGGTCTAGGCGGCTGATGAAAGACGAAGCTTTGAAAGAATATCGGGAATGCAGGACCAATCTGAAATGACAAATCAAGAGGGCTAAAAGGGGTCATGAAATATCTTTAGCAAACAGGGTTAAGGAAAATCCCAAAGCCTTTTATTCATATATAAGGAGAAAGAGGGTAACTAGAGAAAGGATTGGCCCACTAAAGGACAAAGGAGGAATGTTATGCTTGGACTCAGAGAAAATGGGTGAGATTCTAAACGAGTACTTTGCATCGGTATTCACCGAGGAGAGGGACATGACGGATGTTGAGGTTAGGAACAGATGTTTGATTACTCTAGGTCAAGTCGGCATAAGGAGGGAGGAAGTGTTGGGTATTCTAAAGGGCATTAAGGTGGACAAGTCCCCAGGTCCGGATGGGATCTATCCCAGGTTACTGAGGGAAGCGAGAGAGGAAATAGCTGGGGCCTTAACAGATATCTTTGCAGCATCCTTAAACACGGGTGAGGTCCCGGAGGACTGGAGAATTGCTAATGTTGTCCCCTTGTTTAAGAAGGGTAGCAGGGATAATCCAGGTAATTATGGACCGGTGAGCCTGACGTCAGTGGCAGGGAAGCTGCTGGAGAAGATACTGAGGGATAGGATCTATTCCCATTTGGAAGAAAATGGGCTCATCGGTGATAGGCAACATGGTTTTGTGCAGGGAAGGTCATGTCTTACCAACTTAATAGAATTCTTTGAGGAAGTGACAAAGTTGATTGATGACGGAAGGGCTGTCGATGTCATATACATGGACTTCAGTAAGGCGTTTGATAAGGTTCCCCATGGCAGGCTGATGGAGAAAGTGAAGGCGCTTGGGGTCCAAGGTGAACTAGCTAGATGGATAAAGAACTGGCTGGGCAACAGGAGACAGAGAGCAGCAGTAGAAGGGAGTTTCTCAAAATGGAGACGTGTGACCAGTGGTGTTCCACAGGGATCCGTGCTGGGACCACTGTTGTTTGTGATATAGATTAATGATTTGGAGGAAAGTATAGGTGGACTGATTAGCAAATTTGCAGACGACACCAAGATTGGTGGAGTAGCAGACAGTGAAGGGGACTGTCAGAGAATACAGCAGAATATAGATAGATTGGAGAGTTGGGCAGAGAAATGGCAGATGGAGTTCAATCAGGACAAATGCGAGGTGATGCATTTTGGAAGATCCAATTCAAGAGTGAACTATACAGTAAATGGAAAAGTCCTGGGGAAAATTGATGTCCAGAGAGATTTGGGTGTTCAGGTCCACTGTTCCCTGAAGGTGGCAACGCAGGTAAATAGAGTGGTCAAGAAGGCATACGGCATGCTTTCCTTCATCGGACGGGGCATTGAGTATAAGAGTTGGCAGTTCATGTTACAGTTGTATAGGACTTTGCTTCGGCCACATTTGGAATACTGCGTACAGTTCTGGTCGCCACATTATCAAAAGGATGTGGATGCTTTGGAGAGGGTGCAGAGGAGGTTCACCAGGATGTTGCCTGGTATGGAGGGCGCTAGCTATGAAGAGAGGTTGAGCAAATTAGGATTATTTTCATTAGAAAGACGGAGGTTGAGGGGGACCTGATTGAGGTGTACAAAATCATGAGAGGTATAGACAGGGTGGATAGCAAGAGGCTTTTTCCCAGAGTTGGGGATTCAATTACCAGAGGACACGAGTTCAATCTGAAAGGGGAAAAGTTTAGGGGGGATATGCGTGGAAAGTTCTTTACGCAGAGGGTGGTGGGCACCTGGAACGCATTGCCAGCGGAGGTGGTAGATGCGGGCACGATGGAGTCTTTTAAGATGTATCTAGACAGATACATGAATGGGCCGAAAGAAAAGAGATACAGAACCTTAGAAAATAGGCGACATGTTTAGAGAGAGGATCTGGATCGGCGCAGGCTTGGAGGGCCAAAGGGCCTGTTCCTGTGCTGTAATTATCTTTGTTCTTTGTTCTTTGTACTGACACTCTGAGGGTGCAGCAATCCCTCAGTACTGACCTTCTGATAGTGCAGCACTCCCACTGTCGTGACACTCTGAGAGTGCAGCGCTCCCTCATTACTGACTCAACAACAGTGCATCACTCCCTCAGTACTGACCGTCGCAGAGTGCTGCATTCCCTCAGTACTGATCTTCAGACAGTGCAGCACTCCATCAGCACCAACATCCTGTCACTGCAGCATCCTTCAGTACTGATCCTCCGACAGGGCAGCGCTCGCTCAGTACTGACTCTCCAACAATAGGGCACTCCCTCGGTACTGACCCTCCATCAGTCTGGCACTCCACCAGTACTGACCATCCGACAGTATGTCACTCCCTCAGTACTGACCCAACGACAGTATCGCACTCCCTCAATACTGACCATCTATTAGGGTTTCGGTGACTGCAGCTTTGATATTAACGGAGGTGCGGGAGCGGGCTGACTGCTGCGAAGTCAATTTCAGTGTCAGTTTAAAAGTGAATTCTCTTTTGTTTTCGGAGGACCAGGGGACTGCTGGGTAAGTAAAAACTATACATTTGGGTTGTTTAAAATCTCTTTCTTTTAGTTTCGGTGGCTGCAGCTTTGAAAGTAACGGAGTGCGGGAGCGGGCTTACTGCTGCGAAGTCAATTTCAGTGAAAGTTTAAAAGTGAATTCCCTTTTGTTTTCGGAGGACCGGGGACTGCTGGGTAAGTAAGAACTATATATTTGGGTTGTGGCTGTACCCGAGACACTACATGTGTAGTGTCTCCCACCCACCCTCCTCCTCTAACCAAAATGAATGACTCTGGTGTGTTGATAAGGTAAGCTTTTTATTAAAGAAGTTCTGTCCGTTGGATGGCTAACCTAACAAGTTTTGACTTTTTGTTTTTGGTTTTTCAGTAGATTTGTTGGGAATTTGGAATAGTGGGAATGGAAGTTAAGGCAGTTGTATGTACCTCCTGCAGAATGTAGGAGGTAAGGGTCGCCAAGAGTGTCCCTGCTGACTGCATCTGCGGGAAGTGCACCCAACTCCAGCTCCTCGAGAACCGCGTTAGGGAACTGGAGCTGGAGCTGGATGAACTTCAGATCATTCGGGAGGTGGAGGAGGTTATTGAGAGGAGTTATGGGGAGGTAGTATCACCTCAGGTAAAAGAAGTAGGTAGATGGGTTACCGTCAGGGGACGGAGAGGGAACCAGCAGGCAGTGCAGGGATCCCCTGTGGCCGTTTCCCTCAACAACAGGTATACCGTTTTGGATACTGTTGCGGGGGACGACTTACCAGGTGTAAGCAATGGGGTACAGGTATCTGGCACAGAGTCTGTCCCTGTTGCTCAGAAGGGAAGGGGGAAGAGGAGCAGAACATTAGTCATTGGGGACTCTATAGTTAGGGGAAAAGATAGGAGGTTCTGTGGGAACGAGAGAGACTCACGGTTGGTATGTTGCCTCCCAGGTGCCAGGGTTCGTGATGTCTCGGATCGTGTTTTTGGGATCCTTAATGGGGAGGGGGAGCAGCCCCAAGTCGTGGTCCACATAGGCACCAACGACATAGGTTGGAAGAGAGATGGGGATTTAAGACATAAATTCACGGAGCGAGGGTGGAAGCTAAGAGTGAGAACAAACAGAGTTGTTATGTCTGGGTTGTTGCCCGTGCCACGTGATAGCGAAGCGATAGCGAGGGAGAGAGAGGAGTTGAACATGTGGCTGCAGGGAAGGTGCAGGAGGGAGGGTTTTGGTTTCCTGGATAATTGGGGATCTTTCTGGGGTAGGTGGGACCTCTACAAACAGGATGGTCTTCACGTGAACCAGAGGTGTCCCAATATACTGGGCGGGAGATTTGTTAGTGCTCTTCGGGGGGGGGGGGGGGGGGGTTAAACTAATTCAGCAGGGGAATGGGAACCTAAATTGTAGTGCCAGTGTGCAGAATGTTGAGAGTAGTGAGGTCAGGGATATGGTTACAAGGACGCAAGAGGGCACTGGCAAGCAAGAACCTGGTTTAAAGTGTGTCTAATTCAACGCCAGGAGCATCCGGAATAAGGTGGGTGAGCTTGCAGCTTGGGTTGGTACCTGGGATCTCGATGTAGTGGCCATTTCGTAGACATGGGCAGGACAGGGGCAGGAATGGATGTTGCAGGTTCCGGGATTTAGATGTTTCAGTAAGAACAGAGAAGATGGTAAAAGAGGGGGAGGTGTGGCATTGTTAATCAAGGAGAGTATTACAGCGACAGAAAGGACGTTTGAGGACTCGTCTACTGAGGGAGTATGGGCCGAGTTTAGAAACAGGAGAGGTGAGGTTACCCTGTTGGGAGTCCTTTATAGACCTCCAAATAGTTCCAGAGATGTAGAGGAAAGGATAGCGAAGATGATTCTCGACAGGGGCGAGAGTAACAGGGTAGTTGTTATGGGGGACTTTAACTTTCCAAATATCGACTGGAAATACTATAGTTCGAGTACTTTCGATGGGTCAGTTTTTGTCCAGTGTGTGCAGGAGGGTTTTCTGACACAGTATGTAGACAGGCCAACCAGGGGAGATGCCACATTGGATTTGGTACCGGGAAATGAACCCGGCCAGGTGTGACATTTAGATGGAGGTGAGCACTTTGGTGATAGTGATCACAATTCGGTTAGGTTTACCTTAGCGATGGACAGGGACAGGTATATACCGCAGGGCAAGAATTATAGCTGGGGGAAAGGAAATTATGATGCGATTATGAAAGATTTAGGATGGGTAGGATGGGGAAGGAAATTGCAGGGGATAGGAACAATCGAAATGTGGAGCTTATTCAAGGAGCAGCTACTGCGTGTCCTTGATAAGTATGTACCTGTGAGGCAGGGAGGAAGTTGTCGAGCCAGGGAGCCGTGGTTTACTAAGGAAGTTGAAGCGCTTGTCAAGAGGAAGAAGAAGGCTTATGTTAGGATGAGACGTGAAGGCTCAGTTAGGGCGCTTGAGAGCTACAAGCTTGCAAGGAAGTATCTAAAGGGAGAGCTAAGAAGAGCAAGAAGAAGACACGAGAAGTCATTGGCGGATAGGATCAGGGAAAACCCGAAAGCTTTCTCTAGGTATATCAGGAATAACAGAATGACTAGAGTTAGATTAGGGCCAATCAAGGATAGTAGTGGGAAGTTGTCTGTGGAATCAGAGGAGATAGGGGAAGTGTTAAATGAATATTTTGCGTCAGTATTTACAGTAGAGAAAGAAAATGTTGTTGAGGAGAATACTGAAATTCAGGCTACTAGGCTAGATGGGATTTAGGTTCACAAGGAGGAGGTGTTATCAATTTTGGAAAGTGTGAAAATAGATAAGTCCCCTGGGCCAGATGGGATTTACCCCAGGATTCTCTGGGAAGCCAGGGAGGAGATTGCAGGGCCTTTGTCCTTGATCTTTATGTCGTCATTGTCGACAGGAATAGTGTCGGAAGACTGGAGGATGGCAAATATTGTCCCATTGTTCAAGAAGGGGAGTAGAGACAGCCCTGGTAATTATAGACCTGTGAGCCTTACTTCGGTTGTGGGTAAAATTTTGGAAAAGGTTATAAGAGACAGGATTTATAATCATCTTGAAAATAATAAGTTCATTAGCGATGGTCAGCACGGTTTTGTGAAGGGTAGGTCGTGCCTCACAAACCTTAGTGAGTTTTACGAGAAGGTGACCAAACAGGTGGATGAGGGTAAAGCAGTGGATGTGGTGTATATGGATTTCAGTAAGCCGTTTGATAAGGTTCCCCATGGTAGGCTATTGCAGAACATACGGAACTATGGGGTTGAAGGTGATTTAGAGCTTTGGATCAGAAATTGGCTAGCTGAAAGAAGACAGAATGTGGTGGTTGATGGCAAGTGTTCACCTGGAGATTAGTTACTAGTGGTGTACCGCAAGGATCTGTTTTGGTGCCACTGCTGTTTGTCATTTTTATAAATGACCTGGAAGAGGGTGTAGAAGGGTGGGTTAGTAGATTTGCGGATGACACGACGGTCGGTGGAGTTGTGGATAGTGCCAAAGGATGTTGTAGGGTACAGAGGGACATAGATAGGCTGCAGAGCTGGGTTGAGAGATGGCAAATGGAGTTTAATGCGGAAAAATGTGAGGTGATTCACTTTGGAAGGAGCAACAGGAAAGCAGAGTACTGGGCTAATGGGAAGATTCTTGGTAGTGTCGATGAACAGAGAGATCTTGCTGTCCAGGTGCATAAATCCCTGAAAGTTGCTACCCAGGTTAATAGGGCTGTGAAGAAGGCATATGGTGTATTCGCTTTTATTTGTAGGGGGATCGAGTTTCGGAGCCACGAGGTCATGCTGCAGCTGTACAAAACTCTGGTGAGACCGCACCTGGAGTATTGCGTGCAGTTCTGGTCACCGCATTATCGGAAGGATGTGGAAGCTTTGGAAAGGCTGCATAGGTGATTTGGTAGGATGTTGCCTGGTATGGAGGGAAGGTCTTACGAGGAAAGGCTGAGGGACTTGAGGTTGTTTTCGTTGAGAGATGGAGAAGGAGAGGTGACTTAATAGAGACATATAAGATAATCAGTGGGATAGATAGGGTGGATAGTGAGCGTCTTTTTCCTCGGATGGTGATGGCAAACACGAGGGGACATAGCTTTAAGTTGAGGGGTGATAGATATAGGACAGATGTTAGAGGTAGTTTCTTTACTCAGAGAGTAGTAGGGGCGAGGAACGCCCTGCCTGCAACAGTAGTAGACTCGCCAACTTTAAGAGCATTTAAGTGGTCATTGGATAGACATATGGATGAAAATGGAATAGTATAGGTCAGATGGTTTCACAGGTCGGCGCAACATCGAGGGCCGAAGGGCCTGTACTGCGCTGTAATTTTCTACCTGCTACCCCCAATACTGCCAGATCCCTGCTCCCCCTAATGCTGCCAGATCTCTGTACTCCCCAAGGCTGACAGATGCCTGCTCCCTCCAATACTGCCTGATCTCTGTACTCCCCAATACTGCCAGCTACCTGCTCCCTCCATTACTGCCAGCTCCCTGCTCCCTCCAATAGTTCCTGGTCTCTGTACTCCCCAATACTGCCTGCTCCCTGCCCCCTCCAATAATGCCCACTGCATGCTCCCTGCTCCCTCCAATACTGCCAGCTCCCTGCTCCCGCCAATGCTGCCTGCTCCCTGCTCCCTCCAGTACTACCAGATATCTGTACTCTCCAATACAGCCAGCTCCCTGCTCCCTCCAATAGTTCCTGGTCTCTGTACTCCCCAATACTGCCTGCTCCCTGCTCCCTCCTATAATGCCAAATGCGTGCTCCCTGCTCCTTCTAATACTGCGAGCTCCCTTCTCCCTCCAATACTGCCATCTCCCTGCTCCCTCCAAAACTGCCAGGCCGCTGCTCCCTAAAATAATGCCAGCTCCGTGCTCCCTCCAATACTGCCAACTCCCTGCTCCCTCTAATAATGCCTGATCATTTTACTCCCCAATACTGCCAGCTCCCTGCTCCCTCCAATAATGACAACTGCGTGCTCCCTGCTCCCACAAAAACTGCCAGCTCCGTGCTCCCTCCAATACTGCCAACTCCCTGCTCCCTCTAACACTGCCTGTTCATTTTTCTCCCCAATACTGCCGGCTCCCTGCTCCTTCCAATAATGCCAACTGCGTGCTTCCTCCAATCCTGCCATCTCCCTGCTCCCTCCAAACATGCCATTTCCGTGCTCCCTCCAATACTGCCATCTCCCTGCTCCCTCCAATACTGCCAGCTCCCTGCTCCCACCGATACTGACAGGTCTCTGTACTCCCCAATACTGCCAGCTCCCGGCTCCCTCCAATACTGCCAGCTCCCTGCTCCCACCAATACTTCCATATCCCTGCTCCATCCAATACTGCCAGCTCCGAGCTCCCTCCAAGAATGACAACTGCGTGCTCCCTGCTCCCTCCAATACTGCAGGCACCCTGCTCCCTCCAATACTGCCATCTCCCTGCTCCCTCCAAAACTGCCATTTCCGTGCTCCCTCCAATACTGCCAGCTCCCTGCTCCCACCAATACTTCCACATCCCTGCTCCCTCCAATACTGCCAGCTCCGAGCTCCCTCCAATAATGCCATCTCCGTGCCCCCTCCAATATTGCCAGCTCCCTGCTCCCATCGATACTGACAGATCTCTGTACTCCCCAATGCTGCCAGCTCCCTGCTCACTCCAATAATGCCTACTGCGTGCTCTCCGCTCCCTCCAATACTGCCATCTCCCTGCTCCCTCCAGGACTGCCAGATCTCTGTACTCCCGAATGCTGCCATCTCTCTGCTCCCTCCAATACTGCTTGCTCCCTGCTCCCTCCAGGACTGCCAGATCTCTGTCCTCCCTAATGCTGCCAGCTCCCTGCTCCCTTCAATACTGCCAGATCTCTGTACTCCCCAATGCAGGTAGCTCCCTGCACCCTCCAATACTGCCATATCTCAGCACTCCCCAAGGCTGCCAGATGCCTGCTTCCTCCAATACTGCCAGAACCCTACTCTCTCCAACACGGCCAGAGCTCTGTACTCCCCAATACTGCCAGCTACCTGCTCCCCGCAATACTGCCAGATCTCTGAACTCCCCAAGGCTGCCAGCTCCCTGCTTCCTCCAATACTGCCAGAGCCCTGCTACCTCCAACACTGCCAGAGCTCTGTACACTCCAATATTGCCAGATCTCTGCACTCCCCAAGGCTTCCAGATCCCAGCTCCTTTCTATACTGTCAGGTCGCCACACCCTCTTATACAGCCTGCTCCCTGCTCCCTCCAGTACAGCCAGATCTCTGTACTCCCCAATACTGTCAGCTGCCTGCCCCCTCTAATAATGCCAACTGCGTGCTCCCTGCTCCCTCCCATACTGTTAGCTCCCTGCTCCATCCAATACTGCCAGATCTCTGTACTCTCCGATACACGCCAGCTCCCTGCGCCCTCCAATACTGCCAGCTCCCTGCGCGCCCTCCAATACTGCCAAATCTCTGCACTACCCAATATTGCAAGCTCCCTGCTGACTCCAATACTGCCAGGTCTCAATACTCCCCAATACTGCCAGCTCCCTGCTCCCTCCAATACTGCCAGCTCCATCCTCCCTCCAATACTGCCATATCAATGCTGCCTCCAATAATGCCAGCTCCCTGCTGCCTCCAATAATACCAGCTCCCTGCTCCCTCCAATACCGCCAGCTCCCCCCTCCCTCCAATACTGCCATATCCCTGCTCCCTCCAATAATGCCAGCTCCCTGCTCCCTCCAATACTGCCAGATATCTGTGCTCCCCAATACTGCCAGCACCTTGCTCACTCCAAGACTGCCGGATCTCTGTACTCACCAATACTGCCAGCTCCCTGCTCCCTCCAATGCTGACAGCTCCCTGCTCCCTCCAAAACTGCCTGCTCCCTGCTCCCTCCAAAACTCCCAGATCTCTGAACTCCCCAAGGCTGCCAGCTCCCTGCTTCCTCCAATACTGCCAGAACCCTGCTACCTCCAACACTGCCAGAGCTCTGTACACTCCAATATTGCCAGATCTCTGCACTCCCCAAGGCTGCCAGATCACTGCTCCCTCCTATACTGTCAGGTCGCTACATCCTCTTTAATGCCTGCTCCCTGCTCCCTCCTATAATGCCAAATGCGTGCTCCCTGCTCCTTCTAATACTGCGAGCTCCCTTCTCCCTCCAATACTGCCATCTCCCTGCTCCCTCCAAAACTGCCAGGCCGCTGCTCCCTAAAATAATGCCAGCTCCGTGCTCCCTCCAATACTGCCAACTCCCTGCTCCCTCTAATAATGCCTGATCATTTTACTCCCCAATACTGCCAGCTCCCTGCTCCCTCCAATAATGACAACTGCGTGCTCCCTGCTCCCACAAAAACTGCCAGCTCCGTGCTCCCTCCAATACTGCCAACTCCCTGCTCCCTCTAACACTGCCTGTTCATTTTTCTCCCCAATACTGCCGGCTCCCTGCTCCTTCCAATAATGCCAACTGCGTGCTTCCTCCAATCCTGCATCTCCCTGCTCCCTCCAAACATGCCATTTCCGTGCTCCCTCCAATACTGCCATCTCCCTGCTCCCTCCAATACTGCCAGCTCCCTGCTCCCACCGATACTGACAGGTCTCTGTACTCCCCAATACTGCCAGCTCCCGGCTCCCTCCAATACTGCCAGCTCCCTGCTCCCACCAATACTTCCATATCCCTGCTCCCTCCAATACTGCCAGCTCCGAGCTCCCTCCAAGAATGACAACTGCGTGCTCCCTGCTCCCTCCAATACTGCGAGCACCCTGCTCCCTCCAATACTGCCATCTCCCTGCTCCCTCCAAAACTGCCATTTCCGTGCTCCCTCCAATACTGCCAGCTCCCTGCTCCCACCAATACTTCCACATCCCTGCTCCCTCCAATACTGCCATCTCCGTGCCCCCTCCAATATTGCCAGCTCCCTGCTCCCATCGATACTGACAGATCTCTGTACTCCCCAATGCTGCCAGCTCCCTGCTCACTCCAATAATGCCTACTGCGTGCTCTCCGCTCCCTCCAATACTGCCATCTCCCTGCTCCCTCCAGGACTGCCAGATCTCTGTACTCCCGAATGCTGCCATCTCTCTGCTCCCTCCAATACTGCTTGCTCCCTGCTCCCTCCAGGACTGCCAGATCTCTGTCCTCCCTAATGCTGCCAGCTCCCTGCTCCCTTCAATACTGCCAGATCTCTGTACTCCCCAATGCAGGTAGCTCCCTGCACCCTCCAATACTGCCATATCTCAGCACTCCCCAAGGCTGCCAGATGCCTGCTTCCTCCAATACTGCCAGAACCCTACTCTCTCCAACACGGCCAGAGCTCTGTACTCCCCAATACTGCCAGCTACCTGCTCCCCGCAATACTGCCAGATCTCTGAACTCCCCAAGGCTGCCAGCTCCCTGCTTCCTCCAATACTGCCAGAGCCCTGCTACCTCCAACACTGCCAGAGCTCTGTACACTCCAATATTGCCAGATCTCTGCACTCCCCAAGGCTTCCAGATCCCAGCTCCCTTCTATACTGTCAGGTCGCCACACCCTCTTATACAGCCTGCTCCCTGCTCCCTCCAGTACAGCCAGATCTCTGTACTCCCCAATACTGTCAGCTGCCTGCCCCCTCTAATAATGCCAACTGCGTGCTCCCTGCTCCCTCCAATACTGTTAGCTCCCTGCTCCATCCAATACTGCCAGATCTCTGTACTCTCCGATACACGCCAGCTCCCTGCGCCCTCCAATACTGCCAGCTCCCTGCGCGCCCTCCAATACTGCCAAATCTCTGCACTACCCAATATTGCAAGCTCCCTGCTGACTCCAATACTGCCAGGTCTCAATACTCCCCAATACTGCCAGCTCCCTGCTCCCTCCAATACTGCCAGCTCCATCCTCCCTCCAATACTGCCATATCAATGCTGCCTCCAATAATGCCAGCTCCCTGCTGCCTCCAATAATACCAGCTCCCTGCTCCCTCCAATACCGCCAGCTCCCTCCTCCCTCCAATACTGCCATATCCCTGCTCCCTCCAATAATGCCAGCTCCCTGCTCCCTCCAATACTGCCAGATATCTGTGCTCCCCAATACTGCCAGCACCTTGCTCACTCCAAGACTGCCGGATCTCTGTACTCACCAATACTGCCAGCTCCCTGCTCCCTCCAATACTGACAGCTCCCTGCTCCCTCCAAAACTCCCAGATCTCTGAACTCCCCAAGGCTGCCAGCTCCCTGCTTCCTCCAATACTGCCAGAACCCTGCTACCTCCAACACTGCCAGAGCTCTGTACACTCCAATATTGCCAGATCTCTGCACTCCCCAAGGCTGCCAGATCACTGCTCCCTCCTATACTGTCAGGTCGCTACATCCTCTTTAATGCCTGCTCCCTGCTCCCTCCAGGACTGCCAGATCTCTGTACTCCCGAATGCTGCCATCTCTCTGCTCCCTCCAATACTGCTTGCTCCCTGCTCCCTCCAGGACTGCCAGATCTCTGTCCTCCCTAATGCTGCCAGCTCCCTGCTCCCTTCAATACTGCCAGATCTCTGTACTCCCCAATGCAGGTAGCTCCCTGCACCCTCCAATACTGCCATATCTCAGCACTCCCCAAGGCTGCCAGATGCCTGCTTCCTCCAATACTGCCAGAACCCTACTCTCTCCAACACGGCCAGAGCTCTGTACTCCCCAATACTGCCAGCTACCTGCTCCCCGCAATACTGCCAGATCTCTGAACTCCCCAAGGCTGCCAGCTCCCTGCTTCCTCCAATACTGCCAGAGCCCTGCTACCTCCAACACTGCCAGAGCTCTGTACACTCCAATATTGCCAGATCTCTGCACTCCCCAAGGCTTCCAGATCCCAGCTCCTTTCTATACTGTCAGGTCGCCACACCCTCTTATACAGCCTGCTCCCTGCTCCCTCCAGTACAGCCAGATCTCTGTACTCCCCAATACTGTCAGCTGCCTGCCCCCTCTAATAATGCCAACTGCGTGCTCCCTGCTCCCTCCCATACTGTTAGCTCCCTGCTCCATCCAATACTGCCAGATCTCTGTACTCTCCGATACACGCCAGCTCCCTGCGCCCTCCAATACTGCCAGCTCCCTGCGCGCCCTCCAATACTGCCAAATCTCTGCACTACCCAATATTGCAAGCTCCCTGCTGACTCCAATACTGCCAGGTCTCAATACTCCCCAATACTGCCAGCTCCCTGCTCCCTCCAATACTGCCAGCTCCATCCTCCCTCCAATACTGCCATATCAATGCTGCCTCCAATAATGCCAGCTCCCTGCTGCCTCCAATAATACCAGCTCCCTGCTCCCTCCAATACCGCCAGCTCCCCCCTCCCTCCAATACTGCCATATCCCTGCTCCCTCCAATAATGCCAGCTCCCTGCTCCCTCCAATACTGCCAGATATCTGTGCTCCCCAATACTGCCAGCACCTTGCTCACTCCAAGACTGCCGGATCTCTGTACTCACCAATACTGCCAGCTCCCTGCTCCCTCCAATGCTGACAGCTCCCTGCTCCCTCCAAAACTGCCTGCTCCCTGCTCCCTCCAAAACTCCCAGATCTCTGAACTCCCCAAGGCTGCCAGCTCCCTGCTTCCTCCAATACTGCCAGAACCCTGCTACCTCCAACACTGCCAGAGCTCTGTACACTCCAATATTGCCAGATCTCTGCACTCCCCAAGGCTGCCAGATCACTGCTCCCTCCTATACTGTCAGGTCGCTACATCCTCTTTAATGCCTGCTCCCTGCTCCCTCCTATAATGCCAAATGCGTGCTCCCTGCTCCTTCTAATACTGCGAGCTCCCTTCTCCCTCCAATACTGCCATCTCCCTGCTCCCTCCAAAACTGCCAGGCCGCTGCTCCCTAAAATAATGCCAGCTCCGTGCTCCCTCCAATACTGCCAACTCCCTGCTCCCTCTAATAATGCCTGATCATTTTACTCCCCAATACTGCCAGCTCCCTGCTCCCTCCAATAATGACAACTGCGTGCTCCCTGCTCCCACAAAAACTGCCAGCTCCGTGCTCCCTCCAATACTGCCAACTCCCTGCTCCCTCTAACACTGCCTGTTCATTTTTCTCCCCAATACTGCCGGCTCCCTGCTCCTTCCAATAATGCCAACTGCGTGCTTCCTCCAATCCTGCATCTCCCTGCTCCCTCCAAACATGCCATTTCCGTGCTCCCTCCAATACTGCCATCTCCCTGCTCCCTCCAATACTGCCAGCTCCCTGCTCCCACCGATACTGACAGGTCTCTGTACTCCCCAATACTGCCAGCTCCCGGCTCCCTCCAATACTGCCAGCTCCCTGCTCCCACCAATACTTCCATATCCCTGCTCCCTCCAATACTGCCAGCTCCGAGCTCCCTCCAAGAATGACAACTGCGTGCTCCCTGCTCCCTCCAATACTGCGAGCACCCTGCTCCCTCCAATACTGCCATCTCCCTGCTCCCTCCAAAACTGCCATTTCCGTGCTCCCTCCAATACTGCCAGCTCCCTGCTCCCACCAATACTTCCACATCCCTGCTCCCTCCAATACTGCCATCTCCGTGCCCCCTCCAATATTGCCAGCTCCCTGCTCCCATCGATACTGACAGATCTCTGTACTCCCCAATGCTGCCAGCTCCCTGCTCACTCCAATAATGCCTACTGCGTGCTCTCCGCTCCCTCCAATACTGCCATCTCCCTGCTCCCTCCAGGACTGCCAGATCTCTGTACTCCCGAATGCTGCCATCTCTCTGCTCCCTCCAATACTGCTTGCTCCCTGCTCCCTCCAGGACTGCCAGATCTCTGTCCTCCCTAATGCTGCCAGCTCCCTGCTCCCTTCAATACTGCCAGATCTCTGTACTCCCCAATGCAGGTAGCTCCCTGCACCCTCCAATACTGCCATATCTCAGCACTCCCCAAGGCTGCCAGATGCCTGCTTCCTCCAATACTGCCAGAACCCTACTCTCTCCAACACGGCCAGAGCTCTGTACTCCCCAATACTGCCAGCTACCTGCTCCCCGCAATACTGCCAGATCTCTGAACTCCCCAAGGCTGCCAGCTCCCTGCTTCCTCCAATACTGCCAGAGCCCTGCTACCTCCAACACTGCCAGAGCTCTGTACACTCCAATATTGCCAGATCTCTGCACTCCCCAAGGCTTCCAGATCCCAGCTCCCTTCTATACTGTCAGGTCGCCACACCCTCTTATACAGCCTGCTCCCTGCTCCCTCCAGTACAGCCAGATCTCTGTACTCCCCAATACTGTCAGCTGCCTGCCCCCTCTAATAATGCCAACTGCGTGCTCCCTGCTCCCTCCAATACTGTTAGCTCCCTGCTCCATCCAATACTGCCAGATCTCTGTACTCTCCGATACACGCCAGCTCCCTGCGCCCTCCAATACTGCCAGCTCCCTGCGCGCCCTCCAATACTGCCAAATCTCTGCACTACCCAATATTGCAAGCTCCCTGCTGACTCCAATACTGCCAGGTCTCAATACTCCCCAATACTGCCAGCTCCCTGCTCCCTCCAATACTGCCAGCTCCATCCTCCCTCCAATACTGCCATATCAATGCTGCCTCCAATAATGCCAGCTCCCTGCTGCCTCCAATAATACCAGCTCCCTGCTCCCTCCAATACCGCCAGCTCCCTCCTCCCTCCAATACTGCCATATCCCTGCTCCCTCCAATAATGCCAGCTCCCTGCTCCCTCCAATACTGCCAGATATCTGTGCTCCCCAATACTGCCAGCACCTTGCTCACTCCAAGACTGCCGGATCTCTGTACTCACCAATACTGCCAGCTCCCTGCTCCCTCCAATACTGACAGCTCCCTGCTCCCTCCAAAACTCCCAGATCTCTGAACTCCCCAAGGCTGCCAGCTCCCTGCTTCCTCCAATACTGCCAGAACCCTGCTACCTCCAACACTGCCAGAGCTCTGTACACTCCAATATTGCCAGATCTCTGCACTCCCCAAGGCTGCCAGATCACTGCTCCCTCCTATACTGTCAGGTCGCTACATCCTCTTTAATGCCTGCTCCCTGCTCCCTCCAGTACAGACAGATCTCTGTACTCCCCAATACTGTCAGCTGCCTGCCCCCTCTAATAATGCCAACTGCGTGCTCCCTGCTCCCTCCAATACTGTTAGCTCCCTGCTCCATCCAATACTGCCAGATCTCTGTACTCTCCGATACTCGCCAGCTCCCTGCGCCCTCCAATACTGCCAGCTCCCTGCGCGCCCTCCAATACTGCCAAATCTCTGCACTACCCAATATTGCGAGCTCCCTGCTCACTCCAATACTGCCAGGTCTCTATACTCCCCAATACTGCCAGCTCCCTGCTCCCTCCAATACTGCCAGCTCCCTCCTCCCTCCAATACTGCCATATCCCTGCTGCCTCCAATAATGCCAGCTCCCTGCTGCCTCCAATAATGCCAGCTTCCTGCTCCCTCCAATACCGCCAGCTCCCTCCTCCCTCCAATACTGCCATATCCCTGCTCCCTCCAATAATGCCAGCTCCCTGCTCCCTCCAATACTGCCAGATATCTGTGCTCCCCAATACTGCCAGCACCTTGCCCACTCCAATACTGCCGGATCTCTGGACTCACAAATACTGCCAGCTCCCTGCTCCCTCCAATACTGTTAGCTCCCTGCTCCATCCAATACTGCCAGATCTCTGTACTCTCCGATACTCGCCAGCTCCCTGCGCCATCCAATACTGCCAGCTCCCTGCGCGCCCTCCAATACTGCCAAATCTCTGCACTACCCAATATTGCAAGCTCCCTGCTCACTCCAATACTGCCAGGTCTCTGTACTCACCAATACTGCCAGCTCCCTGCTCCCTCCAATGCTGACAGCTCCCTGCTCCCTCCAAAACTGCCAGATCTCTGAACTCCCCAAGGCTGCCAGCTCCCTGCTTCCTCCAATACTGCCAGAACCCTGCTACCTCCAACACTGCCAGAGCTCTGTACACTCCAATATTGCCAGATCTCTGCACTCCCCAAGGCTGCCAGATCCCTGCTCCCTCCTATACTGTCAGGTCGCTACATCCTCTTATACTGCTTGCTCCCTGCTCCCTCCAGCACAGCCAGATCTCTGTACTCCCCAATACTGTCAGCTGCCTGCCCCCTCTAATAATGCCAACTGCGTGCTCCCTGCCCCCTCCAATATTGTTAGCTCCCTGCTCCATCCAATACTGCCAGATCTCTCTACTCTCCGATACTCGCCAGCTCCCTGCGCCCTCCAATACTGCCAGCTCCCTGCGCGCCCTCCAATACTGCCAAATCTCTGCACTACCCAATATTGCAAGCTCCCTGCTCACTCCAATACTGCCAGGTCTCAATACTCATCAATACTGCCAGCTCCCTGCTCCCTCCAATACTGCCAGCTCCCTCCTCCCTCCAATACTGCCATATCCCTGCTGTCTCCAATAATGCCAGCTCCCTGCTGCCTCCAATAATGCCAGCTCCCTGCTTCCTCCAATACCGCCAGCTCCCTCCTCCCTCCAATACTGCCATATCCCTGCTCCCTCCAATAATGCCAGCTCCCTGCTCCCTCCAATACTGCCAGATATCTGTGCTCCCCAATACTGCCAGCACCTTGCTCACTCCAATACTGCCGGATCTCTGTACTCACCAATACTGCCAGCTCCCTGCTCCCTCCAATACTGACAGCTCCCTGCTCCCTCCAAAACTGCCAGATCTCTGAACTCCCCAAGGCTGCCAGCTCCCTGCTTCCTCCAATAATGCCAGAACACTGCTACCTCCAACACTGCCAGAGATCTGTACACTCCAATATTGCCAGATCTCTGCACTCCCCAAGGCTGCCATATCCCTGCCCCCTCCTATACTGTCAGGTCGCTACACCCTCTTATCCTGCCTGCTCCCTGCTCCCTCCAGTACAGCCAGATCTCTGTCCTCCCCAATACTGTCAGCTGCCTCCCCCCTCTAATAATGCCAACTGCGTGCTTCCTGCTCCCTCCAATACTGTTAGCTCCCTGCTCCATCCAATACTGCCAGATCTCTGTACTCTCCGATACTCGCCAACTCCCTGCGCGCCCTCCAATACTGCCAAATCTCTGCACTACCCAATATTGCAAGCTCCCTGCTCACTCCAATACTGCCAGGTCTCAATACTCCGCAATACTGCCAGCACCTTGCTCACTCCAATACTGCCGGATCTCTGTACTCACCAATACTGCCAGCTCCCTGCTCCCTCCAATACTGACAGCTCCCTGCTTCCTCCAAAACTGCCAGATCTCTGAACTCCCCAAGGCTGCCAGCTCCCTGCTTCCTCCAATACTGCCAGAACCCTGCTACCTCCAACACTGCCAGAGCTCTGTACACTCCAATATTGCCAGATCTCTGCACTCCCCAAGGCTGCCAGATCCCTGCTCCCTCCAATACCGACAGCTCCCTGCTCCCTCCAAAACTGCCAGATATCTGAACTCCCCAAGGCTGCCAGCTCCCTGCTTCCTCAAATACTGCCAGAACCCTGCTACCTCCAACACTGCCAGAGCTCTGTACACTCCAATATTGCCAGATCTCTGCACTCCCCAAGGCTGCCAGATCCCTGCTCCCTCCTATACTGTCAGGTCGCTGCACCCTCTTATCCTGCCTGCTCCCTGCTCCCTCCAGTACTGCCAGATCTCTGTACTCCCCAATACTGTCAGCTGCCTGCCCCCTCTAATAATGCCAACTGCGTGCTCCCTGCTCCCTCCAATACTGTTAGCTCCCTGCTCCATCCAATACTGCCAGACCTCCGTACTCTCCGATACTCGCCAGCTCCCTGCGCCCTCCAATACTGCCAGCTCCCTGCGCGCCCTCCAATACTGCCAAATCTCTGCACTACCCAATATTGCAAGCTCCCTGCTCACTCCAATACTGCCAGGTCTCTATACTCCCCAATGCTGCCAGCTCCCTGCTCCCTGCTCCCTCCAATACTGCCAGCTCCCTCCTCCCTCCAATACTGCCATATCCCTGCTGCCTCCAATAATGCCAGCTCGCTGCTGCCTCCAATAATGCCAGCTCCCTGCTCCCTCCAATACCGCCAGCTCCCTCCTCCCTCCAATACTGCCATATCCCTGCTCCCTCCAATAATGCCAGCTCCCTGCTCCCTCCAATACTGCCAGCACCTTGCTCACTCCAATACTGCCGGATCTCTGTACTCACCAATACTGCCAGCTCCCTGCTCCCTCCAATACTGACAGCTCCCTGCTCCCTCCAAATCTGCCTGCTCCCTGCTCACTCCAATACTGCCGGATCTCTCCTCCCTCCAATACTGCCATATCCCTGCTCCCTCCAATAAGGCCATCTCCCTGCTCACTCCAATACTGCCAGATCTCTGTGCTCCCCAATACTGCCAGCTCCCAGCTCCCTCCAATACTGCCAGAACTCGATACTCCCCAATACTGCCAGATCTCTGTACTCCCCAATACAGGGAGCTCCCTGCACCCTACAATACTGCCAGAACTCTGTACTCCCCAATACAGGGAGCTCCCTGCTCCCTGCAAAACTGCCAGATCTCTGTACTCCCCAATTCTGCCAAGTCTCTGCTCCCGCCAATACTACCAGATACCTGTACTCTCCAATACTGCCAGCTCCCTGCTCCCTCCAATACTTCCTGGTCTCTGTACTGCCCAATACTGCCAGCTCCCTGCTCCCTCCAACAATGCCCACTGCGTGCTCCCTCCAATACTGCCAGATCTCTGTACTCCCCAATTCTGCCAGCTCCTTGCTCCCTCCAATACTACCAGATATCTGTACTCTCCAAAACTGCCAGCTCCCTGCTCCCTCCAATACTTCCTGGTCTCTGTGTTCCCCAATACTGCCAGCTCCCTGCTCCATCCAACAATGCCCACTGTGTGCTCCCTCCAATACTGCCAGATCTCTGAACTCCCCAATTCTGCCAGTTCTCTGCTCCCTACAATATTGCCAGATCTCTGTACTCCCCAAGGCTGCCAGCTCCCTGCTCCATCCAATAATTCCCACTGTGTGCTCCCTCCAATACTGCCAGAACTCTGTCCTCACCAATACTGCCAGCTCCCTGCTCCCTCCAATACTGCCAGATCTCTGTACTCCCCAAGGCTGCCAGCTCCCTGCTCCCTCCAATACTGCCAGATCTCTGTACTCCCCAATATTGCCAGCTCCCTGCTCACTCCAATACTGCCAGATCTCTGTACTCCCCAAAGCTGCCAGCTCCCTGCTCCCCCCAACACTGCCAGCCACCTGCTCCCTGCAATATTGCCGGATTTCTGTACTCACCAAAACTGCCAGTTCCCTGCTCACTGCAATACTGGAGCTCTCTGCTCCATCCAATACTGCCAGCTCACTGTGCCCTCCAATACTGCCAGATTACTGCTCCCTCCAATACTGCCAGATCCCTGCTCCCCCCAATACTGCCAGCTCCCTGCTCCCCGCATTACTGCCAGATCTCTGTACTCCCCAAAAGTGACAGCTCCCTGCTCCCACCAATACTGCCAGATCTCTGTACACCCCAATACTGCCAGCTCCCTGCACCCTCCAATACAGCAAGATCTCTGTACTCCCCAATAATGCCAGCTCCATGATCCCCCCAACACTGCCAGCCACCTGCTCCCTGCAATATTGCCGGATCTCTGTACTCACCAAAACTGCCAGTTCCCTGCTCACTGCAATACTGGAGCTCTCTGCTCCATCCAATACTGCCAGCTCACTGCTCCCACCAATACTGCCAGATCACTGCTCCCTCCAATGCTGCCAGATCCCTGCTCCCTCCAATACTGCCAGATCCCTTCTCCCTCCAATACAGCCAGATCTCTGGAATCTCCAATACTGCCAGCTCACTCCTCCCTCCAATACTGGAGCTCTCTGCTCCCTCCAATACTGCCAGCTCACTACTCCCTCCAATACTGCCAGATCCCTGCTCCCTCCAATACTGCCATCTCCCTTCTCCCTCCAATACAGCCAGATCTCTGTACTCTCCAATACTGCCAGCTCCCTCCTCCCTCCAATACTGGAGCTGTCTGCTCCCTCCAATACTACCAGTTCCCTGCTCCCTACCATACTGACATATCTCAGTTCTCCCAATACTGCAGATCCCTGCTCCCTCCAATACTGCCAGATCCTTGCTCCCTCCAATACTGCCAGATCTCTGTACTCCCTAATACTAGCAGCTCACGGCTCCCTCCAATACTGCCAGATCCCTGCTGCCTCCAATACTGCCAGATCACTGCTCCCCGCGAGACTGCCAGATTTCTGTACTCCCTGCAATACAGCCAGCTCACTGCTCCCTCCAATACTGCCAGATTTCTGTACTCCCGAATACTGCCAGCTCCCTGCTCCCTCCAATACTGCCAGATCTCTGCTCTCCCAATACAGCCAGCTCCCTGCTCCCTCCAATACTGCCAGATCTCTGTACTCCCCAATACTGCAGCTCCCTCCTCACTCCAATACTGCCAGCTCCATGCTCCCTCGTAAACTGCCAGCTCCCTGCTCCCTCCAATACTGCCAGCTCACTTCTCCCTCCAATACTGCCTGATCTCCTTACTCCCCAATATTGCCTGCTCCCTGCTTGCTCCAATATTTCCAGATCTCTGTACTCCCCAATGCTGCCAGCTCCGTGCTCCCTCAAATACTGCCAGATCTCTGCACTCCCCAATAATGCCAGCTCCCTGGACACTCCAATAATGCCACATCTCTGTATTCTCCAGTGCTGCCAGCTCGCTGCTCCCTCCAATACTGGAGCTCACTGCTCCCTCCAACACTGCCAGCTCCCTGCTCCCTCCAATATTGTCAGGTCTCTGTACTCCACAATACTGCCAGCTCTCTGATCCAATAAATACTGCCAGCTCCCTGCTCCCACCAATAATGCCAGGTCTCTGTACTCCCCAACGCTGCCAGCTCCCTGCTCCCTCCAATACTGCCGGGTCCCTGCTCCCTACAATACTGCCAGATCTCTTTACTCCCAATACTGCCAGCTCCCTGCTCCCTCCAATACTGCCAGATCTCTGTACTCCCCAATATTGCCAGCTCCCTGCTCCCTCCAATACTGCCAGATCTCTGTACTCCGGAATACTGCCAGCTCCCTGCCCCCTCCAATACTGCCATCTCCCTGCTCCCTCCAATAGTGTCAGCTCCCTGCCCCCTCCAATACTGCCAGCTCCCAGGTCCCTCCAAAACTGCCAGCTGCCCGCTCCCTCCAATACTGCCAACCTCCTGCGCCCTCCAGTACTACCAGCTCCCAGCACCCTCCAATGCTGCCATCTCCCTCCTCCTTCCAATAGTGACAACTCCCTGCTCCCTCCAATAATGCAAGATCTCTGTACTCCTCAATACTGCCAGTACCCTGCTCCCTACCATACTGACATATCTCAGTTCTCCCAATACTGCCAGCTCCCTGCTCCCTCCAACACTACGACTCCATTCTCCCTCCAATACATCCAGATTTCTGGACTCCGCAACACTGCCAGCTCGCTGCTCCCTCCAGTAATGCTAGCTCCCTGCTCCCTCCAACACTACGACCCAATGCTCCATCCAATACTGCCAGCTCCCTGCTCCCTCCAATACAGCCAGATTTCTGGACTCCGCAATACTGCCAGCTCCCTGCTCCCTCCAATAATGCCAGCTCCCTGCTGCCCACAACACTACCTGCTCCCTGCTCCATCCAATACTGCCAAATCCCAGCTCCGTCCAATACTGCCAGCTCCCTGCTCCCTCCAACACTGCCAGCTCCCTGCTCCCTTCAACACTACCTGCTCTCTGCTCCCTCCAATACTGACAGCTCCCTACTGCCTCCAATAATGCCAGATCTCTGTACTCCCCAATACTGCCAGCTCCCTGCTCCTTCCAATACTGCCAGATCTCTGTACTCCCCAATGCTGCCAAGTCCCTGCTCCATCAAATACTGCCAGATCTCTCTACTCCCCAATACTGCCAGCTCCCTGCTCCCTCCAATACTGCCAGATCTCTGTACTCCCCAATAATGCCAGTTCCCTGGACACTCCAATAATGCCACATCTCTGTATTCTCCAGTACTGCCAGCTCGCTGCTCCCTCCAATACTGGAGCTCACTGCTCCCTCCAACACTGCCAGCTCCCTGCTCCCTCCAATATTGTCAGGTCTCTGTACTCCACAATACTGCCAGCTCTCTGATCCAATAAATACTGCCAGCTCCCTGCTCCCACCAATAATGCCAGGTCTCTGTACTCCCCAACGCTGCCAGCTCCCTGCTCCCTCCAATACTGCCAGCTCCCTGCTTCGTCCAATATTGCCAGGTCTCTGTACTCCGCAATGCTGCCAGCTCCCTGCTCCATCAAATACTGCCAGCTCCCTGCTCCCTCCAATAATGCCAGGTCTCTGTACTCCCCAATACTGCCAGCACCCTGCTCCCTCCAATACTGCCAGCTCCCTGCTCCCTCCACTACTGTCAGCTCGCTGCTCGCTCCAATAATGCCAGGTCTCTGTACTGTCCAATACTGCCAGCTCCCTGCTCCATCAAATACTGCCAGCTCCCTGCTCCCTCCAATACTGTCAGCGCACTCCTCCCTCCAATACTGTCAGCTCACTCCTCCCTCCAATACTGCCAGTTCCCTGCTCCTTCCAATACTGCCAGCTCCCTGCTCCCTCCAATACTGCCAGCTCCCTGCTCCCTCCAATACTGTCAGCTCACTCCTCCCTCCAATACGGCCAGCTCCCTCCTCCCTCCAATACTGTCAGCTCACTTTTCCCTCAAATACTGCCAGATCACTGCTCCCTCCAATATTGCCAATCTCTGTACTCCGCTATAATGCCAGCTCCCTGCTGGCTCCAATATTGCCACATCTCTGCACTCCCCAATACTACCAGCTCCCTGCTCGCTCCAATACTGCCAGCTCACGTCTCCCTCCCATACTGGAGGTCACTGCTCCCTCCAATACTGCCAGCTCACTTCTCCCTCCAATACTGCCAATCTCTGTACTCCCCAATACTGCCAGCTCCCTGCTTGCTCCAATACTGGAGCTCACTGCTCGCTCCAATACTGCCAGCTCACTTCTCCCTCCAATACTGGAGGTCACGTCTACCTCCAATACTGGCAGCTCACTTCTCCCTCTAATACTGCCAATCTCTGTACTCCCCAAAACTGACAGCTCCCTGCTCCATCCAATACTGCCAGATCTCTTTTCTCCCAATACTGCCAGATCCCTGCTCCCTCCAATAGCACCAGTTTTCTGCACCCTCCAGTACTGCCAGTTCCCTGCACACTCCAATACTACCAGTTCCCTGCACCTTCCAATAATGCCAGCTCCCTCCCATACTGCCAGCTTCCTGCTCCCCCCAATGCTGCCAGCTCCCTGCTCTCGCCAATACTGCCATCTCCATGTTCCATCCAATACTACTCGTTCCCTGCACCCTCCTATACTGCCGGTTCCCTGCTCCCTACAATACTGCCAGATCTCTTTACTCCCAATACTGCCAGCTCCCTGCTCCCTACAATACTGCCAGATCTCTTTACTCCCAATACTGCCAGCTCCCTGCTCCCTCCAATACTGCCAGATCTCTGTACTCCCCAATACTGCCAGCTCCCTGCCCCCTCCAATACTGCCATCTCCCTGCTCCCTCCAATAGTATCAGCTCCCTGCCTCCTCCAATACTGCCAGCTCCCAGGTCCCTCCAAAACTGCCAGCTGCCCGCTCCCACCAATACTGCCAACCTCCTGCGCCCTCCAGTACTACCAGCTCCCAGCACCCTCCAATGCTGCCATCTCCCTCCTCCTTCCAATAGTGACAACTCCCTGCTCCCTCCAATAATGCAAGATCTCGGTACTCCTCAATACAGCCAGTTCCCTGCTCCCTACCATACTGACATATCTCAGTTCTCCCAATACTGCCAGCTCCCTGCTCCCTCCAACACTACGACTCCATTCTCCCTCCAATACATCCAGATTTCTGGACTCCGCAACACTGCCAGCTCGCTGCTCCCTCCAGTAATGCCAGCTCCCTGCTCCCTCCAACACTACGACCCAATGCTCCATCCAATACTGCCAGCTCCCTGCTCCCTCCAATACAGCCAGATTTCTGGACTCCGCAATACTGCCAGCTCCCTGCTCCCTCCAATAATGCCAGCTCCCTGCTGCCCACAACACTACCTGCTCCCTGCTCCATCCAATACTGCCAAATCCCAGCTCCGTCCAATACTGCCAGCTCCCTGCTCCCTCCAACACTGCCAGCTCCCTGCTCCCTTCAACACTACCTGCTCTCTGCTCCCTCCAATACTGACAGCGCCCTACTGCCTCCAATAATGCCAGATCCCTGCTACCTCCAATACTGCCAGATCTCTGTACTCCCCAATACTGCCAGCTCCCTGCTCCTTCCAATACTGCCAGATCTCTGTACTCCCCAATGCTGCCAAGTCCCTGCTCCATCAAATACTGCCAGATCTCTCTACTCCCCAATACTGCCAGCTCCCTGCTCCCTCCAATACTGCCAGATCTCTGTACTCCCCAAACTGCCAACTCACTGCAGCCTCCAATACTGCCAGCTTCCTGTTCGCTCAAATACTGCCAACTCCCACCTCCCTCCAATACTGCCAGCGCATGCTACCTCGAATACTGCCAGATCTCTGTACACCCCGATACTGCCAGATTCCTGCGCCCGGCAATGCTGCCAGCTCCATGTTCCATCCAATACTGCACACTCGCTGCACCGTTCAATACTGCCTTCACAATGCACCTGCCAATACTACTCGTTCCCTGTTCCCTACAATACTGCCAGATCTCTTTACTACCAATACTGCCAGCTCCCTGCTCCCTCCCATCCTGTCAGATCTCTGTACTCCCCAATACTGCCAGCTCCCTGCTCCCTCCAATACTGCCAGATCTCTGTACTCCCCAATACTTCCAGCTCCATGCTCCCTCCAATACTGCCAGACCTCTGTTCTCCCAATACTTCCAGCTCCCTGCTTCCTCCAATACTACCAGTTCTCTGCACCCTCCAGTGCTGCCAGTTCTCTGCACCCTCCAATACCACCAGTTCCCTGCACCTTCCAATACTGCCAGCTCCCTCCCATACTGCCAGATTCCTGCGCCCCGCAATGCTGTCAGCTCCCTGCTCCCTCCAAAACTGCCAGATATCTGTACTCCCCAATACTGCCAGCTCCCTGCTCCCTCCAATACTACCAGTTCTCTGCACCCTCCAGTACTGCCAGTTCCCTGCACCCTCCAATACTACCAGTTCCCTGCACCTTCCAATACTGCCAGCTCCCTCCCATACTGCCAGCTTCCTGCTCCCCCCAATACTGCCATCTCCATGTTCCATCCAATAATGCAAACGCGCTGCACCGTTCAATACTGCCTTCTCCCTGCACCCTCCAATACTACTCGTTCCCTGCACCCTCCAATACTGCCAGTTCCCTGCTCCCTACAATACTGCCAGATCTCTTTACTCCCAATACTGCCAGCTCCCTGCTCCCTCCCATACTGCCAGATCTCTGTACTCCCCAATACTGCCAGCTCCCTGCCCCCTCCAATACTGTCATCTCCCTGCTCCCTCCAATTGTGTCAGCTCCCTGCCCCCTCCAATACTGCCAGCTCCCAGGTCCCTCCAAAACTGCCAGCTCCCCGCTCCCTCCAATACTGCCAACTTCCTGCACCCTCCAGTTCTACCTGCTTTCAGCAGCCTCCAATACTGCCATCTCCCTCCTCCTTCCAATAGTGACAACTCACTGCCCCCTCCAATAATGCAAGATCTCTGTGCACCCCAATACAGCCAGCTCCCTGCTTCCTCCAATACTTACAGATCTCTGTACTCCCCAACACTGCCAGCTCCCTGCTCACTCCAGTAATGCCAGCTCCCTGCTCCCTCCAACACTACGACTCCATTCCCCCTCCAATACAACCAGATTTCTGGACTCCGCAACACTGCCAGTACCCTGCTCCCTCCAGTAATGCCAGCTCCCTGCTCCCTCCAATACAGCCAGATTTCTGGACACCGCAATACTGCCAGCTCCCTGCTTCCTCCAATACTGCCAGCTCCCTGCTCCCCACAACATTACCTGCTCCTTGCTCCCTACAACACTACATACTCGCTGCGCCCTACAATACTCCCAGCTCCCTGCTCCCTCCAATACTGCCAGCCCTCTGCTCCTTCCAATACTGCCAGTACTCTGTACTTCCCAATACTTCCAGATCCCTGCTCCCTCCAATACTGCTAGATCACTGTACTCCCCAATACTGCCAGCTCCCTGCTCCTTCCATTACCGCCACATCTCTGTACTTCCCAATACTTCCAGATCCCTGCTACCTCCAATACTGCCAGATCTCTGGACTCCCCAATACTGCCAGCTCCCTGCTCCTTCCAATACTGCCAGATCTCTGTACTCCCCAACACTGCCAGCTCCCTGCTCCTTCCAATACTGCCAGATCTCTGTACTCCCCAATGCTGCCAAGTCCCTGCTCCATCAAATACTGCCAGATCTCTCTACTCCCCAATACTGCCAGCTCCCTGCTCCCTCCAATACTGCCAGATCTCTGTACTCCCCAATACTGCCAACTCACTGCAGCCTCCAATACTGCCAGCTTCCTGTTCGCTCAAATACTGCCAACTCCCACCCCATTCCAATACTGCCAGCTCAAGCTACCTCGAAGACTGCCAGATCTCTGTACACCCCGATACTGCCAGCTTCCTGCGCCCAGCAATGCTGACAGCTCCATGTTCCATCCAATACTGCACACTCGCTGCACCGTTCAATACTGCCTTCACCCTGCATCTTCCAATACTACTCGTTCCCTGCACCCTGCAATACTGCCAGTTCCCTGCTCCCTACAATACTGCCAGATCTCTTTACTACCAATACTGCCAGCTTGCTGCTCCCTCCCATACTGTCAGATCTCTGTACTCCCCAATACTGCCAGCTCCCTGCTCCCTCCAATACTGCCAGATCTCTGTACTCCCCAATACTGCCAGCTCCATGCTCCCTCCAATACTGCCAGATCTAATGCTGCCCCTCAATCTAAGGCAGCCCCTCAAACTAAGTTAGCCCCTCAAACTAATGCAGCCACTCAATCAAAGGCAGCCCATCAAACTAAGCCCACCCCTCAAATTAATGCAGCCGCTCAAACTAAGGCAGCACCTCAAACTCAAGCAGCCTCTCAAACTAAGGCAGCCTCTCACATTAAGGCAGCCTCTCAAAGTAAGGCAGACCCTCAAATTAAGGGAGCGCCTCAACCAAAGGCAGCCCCTCAAACTAATGCAGCCGCTCAACTTGAGGCAGCCCCTCAAACCCAGGCAGCCTCTCAACCTAAGGCAGACTCTCAAACTAAGGCAGCCTGTCAAACTGAGGCAGCCTCTAAAAGTAAGGCAGACCCTCAAACTAAGGCAGCCGCTCAAACTAAGGCAGCCGCTCAAACTAAGGCAGCCGCTCAAACTAAGGCAGACTCTCAAATTAAGGCAGACCCTCAAACTATGGCAGCCCCTCAAACTATGGCAGCCCCTCAAACTATGGCAGCCCCTCAAACTATGGCAGCCGCTCAAACGAAGACAGCCCCCAAACTAAGGCAGCCTCTCAAACTAAGGCAGCCCCTCAAACTAAGGCAGCCTCTCAAGCTAAGGCACCCCCTCAAACTAATGCAGCCCCTCAATCTAAGGCAGCCCCTCAAACTAAGCCAGCCCCTCTAACTAATGCAGCCCCTCAATCCAAGGCCACTCCTTAACTAAGGCAGCCCCTCAAACTAAGGCAGCCGTTCAAACTAAGGCAGGCCCTTAAAGTAAGGCAGCCCCTCAAACTAAGGAAGGGCCTCAACCAAAGGCAGCCCCTCAAACTAATGCAGCCGCTAAAACTCAGGCAGCCTCTCAAACTAAGGCAGCCTGTCAAACTAAGGCAGCCCCTCAAACTAAGGCAGCCCCTCAAACTAAGGCAGCCCCTCAAACTAAGTTAGCCCCTCAAACTAATGCAGCCACTCAATCAAAAGCAGACTCTCAAACTACTGCAGCCACTCAATCAAAGGCAGCCCCTCAAACTAAGCCCACCCCTCAAATTAATGAAGCCGCTCAAACCAAGGCAGCCCCTCAAACTCAAGCAGCCTCTCAAACTAAGGCAGC
Organism: Heterodontus francisci; assembly: GCF_036365525.1. Taxonomy (NCBI): domain Eukaryota; kingdom Metazoa; phylum Chordata; class Chondrichthyes; order Heterodontiformes; family Heterodontidae; genus Heterodontus; species Heterodontus francisci. Next base: position 10,267,538 of record NW_027141174.1, on the reverse strand, counting down.
CTCTCACATTAAGGCAGCCTCTCAAAGTAAGGCAGACCCTCAAATTAAGGGAGTGCCTCAACCAAAGGAAGCCCCTCAAACTAATGCAGCCGCTCAACTTGAGGCAGCCCCTCAAACCCAGGCAGCCTCTCAAACTAAGGCAGACTCTCAAACTAAGGCAGTCTGTCAAACTGAGGCAGCCTCTAAAAGTAAGGCAGACCCTCAAACTAAGGCAGCCGCTCAAACTAAGGCAGCCGCTCAAACTAAGGCAGCCTCTCAAATTAAGGCAGACCCTCAAACTAAGGCAGCCCCTCAAACTAAGGCCGCCCCTCAAACTAAGGCCGCCACTCAAACGAAGACAGCCCCCAAACTAAGGCAGCCTCTCAAACTAAGGCAGCCCCTCAAACTAAGGCAGCCTCTCAAACTAAGGCACCCCCTCAAACTAATGCAGCCCCTCAATCTAAGGCAGCCCCACAATCTAAGGCAGCCCCTCAATCTAAGGCAGCCCCTCAATCTAAGGCAGCCCCTCAAACGAAGACAGCCCCTCAAACTAATGCAGCCCCTCAATCCAAGGCCAATCCAGAAACTAAGGCAGCCCCTCAAACTAAGGCAGCCTCTCAAACTAATGCTGCCCCTTAAAGTAAGGCAGCCCCTCAAACTAAGGAAGGGCCTCAACCAAAGGCAGCCCCTCAAACTAATGCAGCCGCTCAAACTCAGGCAGCTTCTCAAACTAAGGCAACCTGTCAAACTAAGGCAGCCCCTCAAACTAAGGCAGCCTCTCAAGCTAAGGCACCCCCTCAAACTAATGCAGCCCCTCAATCTAAGGCAGCCCCTCAAACTAAGCCAGCCCCTCTAACTAATGCAGCCCCTCAATCCAAGGCCACTCCTTAACTAAGGCAGCCCCTCAAACTAAGGCAGCCGTTCAAACTAAGGCAGGCCCTTAAAGTAAGGCAGCCCCTCAAACTAAGGAAGGGCCTCAACCAAAGGCAGCCCCACAAACTAATGCAGCCGCTAAAACTCAGGCAGCCTCTCAAACTAAGGCAGCCTGTCAAACTAAGGCAGCCCCTCAAACTAAGGCAGCCCCTCAAACTAAGTTAGCCCCTCAAACTAATGCAGCCACTCAATCAAAAGCAGACTCTCAAACTACTGCAGCCACTCAATCAAAGGCAGCCCCTCAAACTAAGCCCACCCCTCAAATTAATGAAGCCGCTCAAACCAAGGCAGCCCCTCAAACTCAAGCAGCCTCTCAAACTAAGGCAGCCTCTCACATTAAGGCAGCCTCTCAAAGTAAGGCAGACCCTCAAATTAAGGGAGTGCCTCAACCAAAGGAAGCCCCTCAAACTAATGCAGCCGCTCAACTTGAGGCAGCCCCTCAAACCCAGGCAGCCTCTCAAACTAAGGCAGACTCTCAAACTAAGGCAGTCTGTCAAACTGAGGCAGCCTCTAAAAGTAAGGCAGACCCTCAAACTAAGGCAGCCGCTCAAACTAAGGCAGCCGCTCAAACTAAGGCAGCCTCTCAAATTAAGGCAGACCCTCAAACTAAGGCAGCCCCTCAAACTAAGGCCGCCACTCAAACGAAGACAGCCCCCAAACTAAGGCAGCCTCTCAAACTAAGGCAGCCCCTCAAACTAAGGCAGCCTCTCAAACTAAGGCACCCCCTCAAACTAATGCAGCCCCTCAATCTAAGGCAGCCCCTCAATCTAAGGCAGCCCCTCAATCTAAGGCAGCCCCTCAATCTAAGGCAGCCCCTCAAACGAAGACAGCCCCTCAAACTAATGCAGCCCCTCAATCCAAGGCCAATCCAGAAACTAAGGCAGCCCCTCAAACTAAGGCAGCCTCTCAAACTAATGCTGCCCCTTAAAGTAAGGCAGCCCCTCAAACTAAGGAAGGGCCTCAACCAAAGGCAGCCCCTCAAACTAATGCAGCCGCTCAAACTCAGGCAGCTTCTCAAACTAAGGCAACCTGTCAAACTAAGGCAGCCTCTCAAAGTAAGGCAGACCCTCAAACAAAGGCAGCCTCTCAAACTAAGGCAGTCTCTCAAACTAAGGCAGCCCCTCAAACTAAGGCAGCCCCTCAAACTAAGGCAGCCCCTCAAACTGAGGCAGCCGCTCAAACTGAGGCAGCCGCTCAAACTAATGCAGCCCCTCAAACTAAGGCAGCCGCTCAAACTAATGCAGCCCCTCAATCTAAGGCAGCCCCTCAACTAAGGCAGCCGCTCAAACTAAAGCAGCCCATCAAACTAATGCAACCCCTCAATCTAAGGCAGCCCCTCAAACTAAGGCAGCCCCACAAACAAATGCAGCCCCTCAATCTAAGGCAGCCCCTCAAACTAAGTCAGCCCCTCAAACTAATGCAGCCACTCAATCAAAGGCAGACTCTCAAACTAATGCAGCCACTCAATCAAAGGCTGAACCTCAAACTAAGCCTATCCCTCAAACTAATGCAGCCCCTCAAACTCAGGCAGCCCCTCAAACTCAGGCAGCCTCTCAAACTAAGACAGCCTGTCAAACTAAGGCAGCCTGTCAAACTAAGGCAGCCTCTCAAAGTAAGGCAGACCCTCAAATTAAGGCAGCCGCTCAAACTAAGGCAGCCGCTCAAACTAAGGCAGATTCTCAAACTAAGGCAGCCGCTCAAACTAAGGCAGCCGCTCAAACTAAAGCAGCCGCTCAAACTAAGTCAGCCCCTCAAACTAAGGCAGTCTCTCAAATTAAGGCAGACCCTCAAACTAAGGTAGCACCTCAAACTAAGGAAGCCGCTCAAACTAAGGCAGACTCTCAAACTAAGGGAGACGCTCAAACTAAGGCAGCCGCTCAAACTAAGGCAGCCTCTCAAATTAAGGCAGCCCCTCAAACTAAGGTAGCCCCTCAAAATAAGACTGCCGCTCAAACTAATGCAGCCCCTCAAACTAAGGCAGCAACTCAAATTAAGGCAGCCCCTCAAACTATGGCAGACTCTCAAACTAAGGCAGCCCCTCAAACATAGGCAGCCTCTCAAACTAAGGCAGCCCCTCAAACTAATGCAGAACTCAATCAAATGCAGCCCCTCAAACTAAGGCATCCCCTCAATCTAATGCAGCCCCTCAAACTAATGCAGCCACTCAATCAAAAGCAGACTCTCAAACTACTGCAGCCACTCAATCAAAGGCAGCCCCTCAAACTAAGCCCACCCCTCAAATTAATGCAGCCGCTCAAACCAAGGCAGCCCCTCAAACTCAAGCAGCCTCTCAAACTAAGGCAGCCTCTCACATTAAGGCAGCCTCTCAAAGTAAGGCAGACCCTCAAATTAAGGGAGTGCCTCAACCAAAGGAAGCCCTTCAAACTAATGCAGCCGCTCAACTTGAGGCAGCCCCTCAAACCCAGGCAGCCTCTCAAACTAAGGCAGACTCTCAAACTAAGGCAGTCTGTCAAACTAAGGCAGTCTGTCAAACTGAGGCAGCCTCTAAAAGTAAGGCAGACCCTCAAACTAAGGCAGCCGCTCAAACTAAGGCAGCCGCTCAAACTAAGGCAGCCTCTCAAATTAAGGCAGACCCTCAAACTAAGGCAGCCCCTCAAACTAAGGCCGCCACTCAAACGAAGACAGCCCCCAAACTAAGGCAGCCTCTCAAACTAAGGCAGCCCCTCAAACTAAGGCAGCCTCTAAAACTAAGGCACCCCCTCAATCTAAGGCTGCCCCTCAATCTAAGGCAGCCCCTCAATCTAAGGCAGCCCCTCAAACGAAGACATCCCCTCAAACGAAGACAGCCCCTCAAACTAATGCAGCCCCTCAATCCAAGGCCAATCCAGAAACTAAGGCAGCCCCTCAAACTAAGGCAGCCTCTCAAACTAATGCTGCCCCTTAAAGTAAGGCAGCCCCTCAAACTAAGGAAGGGCCTCAACCAAAGGCAGCCCCTCAAACTAATGCAGCCGCTCAAACTCAGGCAGCTTCTCAAACTAAGGCAGCCTGTCAAACTAAGGCAGCCTCTCAAAGTAAGGCAGACCCTCAAACAAAGGCAGCCTCTCAAACTAAGGCAGTCTCTCAAACTAAGGCAGCCCCTCAAACTAAGGCAGCCCCTCAAACTGAGGCAGCCCCTCAAACTGAGGCAGCCGCTCAAACTGAGGCAGCCGCTCAAACTAATGCAGCCCCTCAAACTAAGGCAGCCCCTCAAACTAATGCAGCCCCTCAATCTAAGGCAGCCCTCAACTAAGGCAGCCGCTCAAACTAAAGCAGCCCATCAAACTAATGCAACCCCTCAATCTAAGGCAGCCCCTCAAAATAAGGCAGCCCCACAAACAAATGCAGCCCCTCAATCTAAGGCAGCCCCTCAAACTAAGTCAGCCCCTCAAACTAAGTCAGCCCCTCAAACTAATGCAGCCAATCAATCAAAGGCAGACTCGTAAACTAATGCAGCCACTCCATCAAAGGCTGAACCTCAAACTAAGCCTATCCCTCAAACTAATGCAGCCGCTCAAACTCAGGCAGCCCCTCAAACTAAGACAGCCTCTCAAACTAAGGCAGCCTGTCAAACTAAGGCAGCCTCTCAAAGTAAGGCAGACACTCAAATTAAGGGAGCGCCTCAACCAAAGGCAGCCCCTCAAACTAATGCAGCCGCTCAAATTTAGGCAGCCCCTCAAACTCAAGCAGCCTCTCAAACTAAAGCAGCCTCTCAAACTAAGGCAGCCTCTCAAACTAAGGCAGCCTCTCAAACTAAGGCAGCCTGTCAAACTGAGGCAGCCTCTAAAAGTAAGGCAGACCCTCAAACTAAGGCAGCCGCTCAAACTAAGGCAGCCGCTCAAACTAAGGCAGATTCTCAAACTAAGGCAGCCGCTCAAACTAAAGCAGCCGCTCAAACTAAGTCAGCCCCTCAAACTAAGGCAGTCTCTCAAATTAAGGCAGTCTCTCAAACTAAGGTAGCAGCTCAAACTAAGGAAGCCGCTCAAACTAAGGCAGACTCTCAAACTAAGGGAGACGCTCAAACTAAGGCAGCCGCTCAAACTAAGGCAGCCGCTCAAACTAAGGCAGCCTCTCAAATTAAGGCAGCCCCTCAAACTAAGGTAGCCCCTCAAAATAAGACTGCCGCTCAAACTAATGCAGCCCCTCAAACTAAGGCAGCAACTCAAATTAAGGCAGCCCCTCAAACTATGGCAGACTCTCAAACTAAGGCAGCCCCTCAAACATAGGCAGCCTCTCAAACTAAGGCAGCCCCTCAAACTAATGCAGAACTCAATCTAATGCAGCCCCTCAAACTAAGGCATCCCCTCAAACTAATGCAGCCCCTCAAACTAAGGCAGCCTCTCAAACAAAGGCAGCCTCTCAAACAAAGGCAGCCCCTCAAACAAAGGCAGCCCCTCAAACAAAGGCAGCCCCTCAAACTAAGGCAGACTCTCAAACTAATGCAGAACTCAATCCAAGGCAGACCCTCAAACTAGGGCAGCCCCTCAAACTAATGCAGCCCCTCAAACTAATGCAGCACCTCAAACTAATGCAGCACCTCAAACTAATGCAGCCCCTCAATCTAATGCAGCCCCTCAAACTAATGCAGCCACTCAATCAAAGGCAGACTCTCAAACTAATGCAGCCACTCAATCAAAGGCAGCGCCTCAAACTAAGCCAACCCCTCAAACTATGGCAGCCCCTCAAACTAAGGCAGACTCTCAAACTCATGCAGCCCCTTAAAGTAAGGCAGCCCCTAAAACTAAGCCTACCCCTCAAACTAATGCAGCCGCTGAAACGAAGGCAGACCTCAAACTCAGGCAGCCTCTCAAACTAAGGCAGCCCCTCAAACTAAGGCAGCCTGTCAAACTAAGGCAGCCTGTCAAACTAAGGCAGACACTCAAACTAAGGGAGCGCCTCAACCAAAGGCAGCCCCTCAAACTAATGCAGCCGCTCAAAATAAAGCAGCCCCTCAAACTCAGGCAGCCTCTCAACCAAAGGCAGCCCATCAAACTAATGCAGCCGCTCAAACTAAGGCAGCCACTCAAACTAATGCAGACACTCAAACTAAGGCAGCCGCTCAAACTAAGGCAGCCCCTCAAACTAAGGCAGACTCTCAAACTAAGGCACCCCCTCAAACTAATGCAGACCCTCAATCTAAGGCACCCCCTCAAACGAATGCAGCCCCTCAATCTATGGCAGCCCCTCATTCCAAGGCAGCCCCTCAAACTAATGCAGCCCTTCAAACGAAGGCAGCCCCTTAAACTAAGCCAGCCCCTCAAACTAATGCAGCCAATCAATCAAAGGCAGCCCATCTAACTAAGCCAACACCTCAAACTAAGGCAACCCCGCAAACGAAGGCAGACTCTCAAATTAATGCAGCCACTCAATCAAAGGCAGCCCCTCAAACTAAGCCAACCACTCAAACTAAGGTAGCACCTCAAACTAAGGCAGCCCCTCAAAGTACTGCAGCCCCTCAAACAAATGCAGCCCCTCAATCTAAGGCAGACCCTTAAACTAAGGCAGCCCCTCAAACTAATGCAGCTCCTCAAACCAAGGCAGCCGCTCAATCTAAGGCAGCCGCTCAAACTATGGAAGCCGCTCAAACTAAGGCATCCGCTCAAACGAAGGCAGCCCCTCAAACTTAGGCAGCCGCACAAACTCAGGCAGGCCCTCAAACTGAGACAGCCGCTCAAACTAATGCAGCCCCTCAGTCTAAGGCAGGCCCTCAAACTCAGGCAGCCTCTCAAATTAAGGCAGCCGCTCAAACTAATGCAGCCCCTCAAACTAAGGCAGCCGCTCAAACTAATGCAGCCCCTCAATCTAAGGCAACCCCTCAACTAAGGCAGCCGCTCAAACTAAAGCAGCCCATCAAACTAATGCAGCCCCTCAATCTAAGGCAGCCCCTCAAACTAAGGCAGCCCCTCAAACTAAGGCAGCCCCTCAAACAAATGCAGCCCCTCAATCTAAGGCAGCCCCTCAAACTAAGTCAGCCCCTCAAACTAAGTCAGCCCCTCAAACTAATGCAGCCACTCAATCAAAGGCAGTCGCTCAAACTAATACAGCCACTCAATCAAAGGCTGAACCTCAAACTAAGCCTATCCGTCAAACTAATGCAGCCGCTCAAACTCAGGCAGCCCCTCAAACTTAGGCAGCCTTCAAACTAAGACAGCCTCTCAAACTAAGGCAGCCTGTCAAACTAAGGCAGCCTCTCAAAGTAAGGCAGACCCTCAAATTAAGGGAGCGCCTCAACCTAAGGCAGCCCCTCAAACTAATGCAGCCGCTCAAATTAAGGCAGCCCCTCAGACTCAGGCAGCCTCTCAAACTAAGGCAGCCTCTCAAACTAAGGCAGCCTCTCAAACTGAGGCAGCCTCTAAAAGTAAGGCAGACCCTCAAACTAAGGCAACTGCTCAAACTAAGGCAGCCGCTCAAACTAAGGCAGATTCTCAAACTAAGGCAGATCCTCAAACTAAAGCAGCCGCTCAAACTAAGGCAGCCGCTCAAAGTAAGGCAGTCTCTCAAATTAAGGCAGACCCTCAAACTAAGGTAGCACCTCAAACTAAGGAAGCCGCTCAAACTAAGGCAGACTCTCAAACTAAGGGAGACGCTCAAACTAAGGCAGCCGCTCAAACTAAGGCAGCCGCTCAAACTAAGGCAGCCTCTCAAATTAAGGCAGCCTCTCAAATTAAGGCAGCCCCTCAAACTAAGGTAGCCCCTCAAAATAAGACTGCCGCTCAAACTAATGCAGCCCCTCAAACTAAGGCAGCCGCTCAAATTAAGGCAGCCCCTCAAACTATGGCAGACTCTCAAATTAAGGCAGCCCCTCAAACATAGGCAGCCTCTCAAACTAAGGCAGCCCCTCAAACTAATGCAGAACTCAATCTAATGCAGCCCCTCAAACTAAGGCATCCCCTCAAACTAATGCAGCCCCTCAAACTAATGCAGCCCCTCAAACTGATGCAGCCCCTCAATCTAAGGCAGCCCCTCAAACTAAGGCAGCCCCTCAAACTAAGGCAGACTCTCAAACTAATGTAGCCACTCAACCAACGGCAGCACCTCAAACTAATGCAGCCGCTCAAACTAAGGCAGCCTCTCAAACTGAGGCAGCCCCTCAAACTAAGGCAGACTCTCAAACTGACGCTGCCCCTTAAAGTAAGCAGCCCTACAAACTAAGTGAGCGCCTCAACCAAAGGCAGCCCCTCAAACTAATGCAGCCGCTCAAACTAAACTGCCCCTCAAACTGAGAGAGCCGATCAAACTAATGCAGCCCAGTCTAAGGCAGCCCCTCAAACTAAGGCAGCCTCTCAAACAAAGGCAGCCCCTCAAACTAAGGCAGCCCCTCAAACTAAGGCAGACTCTCAAACTAATGCAGAACTCAATCCAAGGCAGACCCTCAAACTAGGGCAGCCCCTCAAACTAATGCAGCCCCTCAAACTAATGCAGCACCTCAAACTAATGCAGCCCCTCAATCTAATGCAGCCCCTCAAACTAATGCAGCCACTCAAACTAATGCAGCCACTCAATCAAAGGCAGACTTTCAAACTAATGCAGCCACTCAATCAAAGGCAGCGCCTCAAACTACGCCAACCCCTCAAACTACGGCAGCCCCTCAAACTAAGGCAGACTCTCAAACTCATGCAGCCCCTTAAAGTAAGGCAGCCCCTAAAACTAAGCCTACCCCTCAAACTAATGCAGCCGCTGAAACGAAGGCAGACCTCAAACTCAGGCAGCCTCTCAAACTAAGGCAGCCCCTCAAACTAAGGCAGCCTGTCAAACTAGGCAGCCTGTCAAACTAGGCAGCCTCTCATAATAAGGCAGACACTCAAACTAAGGGAGCGCCTCAACCAAATACAGCCCCTCAAACTAATGCAGCCGCTCAAATTAAAGCAGCCCCTCAAACTCAGGCAGCCTCTCAACCAAAGGCAGCCCATCAAATTAATGCAGCCGCTCAAACTAAGGCAGCCCTTCAAACTAAGGCAGCCACTCAAACTAATGCAGACACTCAAACGAAGGCAGCCGCTCAAACTAAGGCAGCCCCTCAAACTAAGGCAGACTCTCAAACTAAGGCACCCCCTCAAACTAATGCGGACCCTCAATCTAAGGCACCCCCTCAAACGAATGCAGCCCCTCAATCTATGGCAGCCCCTCATTCCAAGGCAGCCCCTCAAACTAATGCAGGCCCTCAAACGAAGGCAGCCCCTTAAACTAAGCCAGCCCCTCAAACTAATGCAGCCACTCAATCAAAGGCAGCCCCTCTAACTAAGCCAACACCTCAAACTAAGGCATCCCCGCAAACGAAGGCAGACTCTCAAACTAATGCAGCCACTCAATCAAAGGCAGCCATTCAAACTAAGCCAACCACTCAAACTAAGGTAGCACCTCAAACTAAGGCAGCCCCTCAAAGTACTGCAGCCCCTCAAACAAATGCAGCCCCTCAATCTAAGGCAGCCCCTCAAACTAAGGCAGCCCCTCAAACTAAGGCAGCCCCTCAAACTAATGCAGCCCCTCAAACCAAGGCAGCCGCTCAATCTAAGGCAGACGCTCAAACTATGGCAGCCGCTCAAACTAAGGCATCCGCTCAAACGAAGGCAGCCCCTCAAACTCAGGCAGCCTCTCAAATTAAGGCAGCCGCTCAAAGTAAGGCAGCCCCTCAAACTAAGACAGCCGCTCAAACTAATGCAGCCCCTCAAACTTAGGCAGCCCCTCAAACTATGGCAGCACCTCAAACTAATGCAGCCCCTCAAACCAATGCAGTCCCTCAAACTAATGCAGCCCCTCAATCTAAGGCAGCCCCTCAAAATAATGCAGCCACTCAATCAAAGGCAGCCCCTCTAACTAAGCCAACACCTCAAACTAAGGCATCCCCGCAAACGAAGGCAGACTCTCAAACTAATGCAGCCACTCAATCAAAGGCAGCCATTCAAACTAAGCCAACCACTCAAACTAAGGTAGCACCTCAAACTAAGGCAGCCCCTCAAAGTACTGCAGCCCCTCAAACAAATGCAGCCCCTCAATCTAAGGCAGCCCCTCAAACTAAGGCAGCCCCTCAAACTAAGGCAGCCCCTCAAACTAATGCAGCCCATCAAACCAAGGCAGCCGCTCAATCTAAGGCAGACGCTCAAACTATGGCAGCCGCTCAAACTAAGGCATCCGCTCAAACGAAGGCAGCCCCTCAAACTCAGGCAGCCTCTCAAATTAAGGCAGCCGCTCAAAGTAAGGCAGCCCCTCAAACTAAGACAGCCGCTCAAACTAATGCAGCCCCTCAAACTTAGGCAGCCCCTCAAACTATGGCAGCACCTCAAACTAATGCAGCCCCTCAAACCAATGCAGTCCCTCAAACTAATGCAGCCCCTCAATCTAAGGCAGCCCCTCAAAATAATGCAGCCACTCAATCAAAGGCAGACTCTCAAACTAATGCAGCCACTCAATCAAATGCAGCCCCTCAAACTAAGCGAACCCCTCAAACTAAGGCAGCCCATCAAACTAAGGCAGACTCTCAAACTAATGCTGCCCTTTAAAGTAAAGCAGCCCCACAAATTAAGGGAGCGCCTCAACCAAAGGCAACCCCTCAAATTAATGCAGCCGCTCAAACCAAGGGAGTCCCTCAAACTCAGGCAGCCTCTCAAAGTAAGGCAGACCCTCAAACTAAGGCAGCCGCTCAAACTAAGGCAGACTCTCAAACTAAGGCAGCCGCTCAAATTAAGGCAGCCGCTCAAATTAAGGCAGCCCCTCAAACTAAGGCAGACTCTCAAACTAAGCCAACCTCTCAAACTATGTCAGCCGCTCAATCTAAGGCTGCCCCTCAAACTAAGGTAGGCCCTCAAACTGAGGCATCCGCTCAAACTAATGCAGCCGCTCAATCTAAGGCAGTCCCTCAACTAAGGCAGCCGCTCAAACTAAAGAAGCGAATCAAACTAATGCAGCCCCTCAAATTAAGTCAGCCCCTCAAACTGATGCAACCACTCAATCAAAGGCAGACTCTCAAACTAATGCAGCCACTCAGTCAAAGGCAGCCCGTCAAACTAAGCCTACCCCTCAAACTAATGCAGCCGCTCAAACTAAGGCAGCCCCTCAAACTCAGGCATACTCTCAAACTAAGGCAGCCCCTAAAACTAAGGCAGACTGTCAAACCACGGCAGCCTCTCAAAGTAAAGCAGACCCTCAAACTAAGGGAGCGCCTCAACCAAAGGCAGCCCCTCAAACTAATGCAGCCGCTCAAATTAAAGTAGCCCCTCAAACTCAGGCAGCCTCTCAACCAAAGGCAGCCCATCAAACTAATGCAGCCGCTGAAACTAAGGCAGCCACTCAAACTAATGCAGACACTCAAACTAAGGCACCCCCTCAAACTAAGGCAGACTCTCAAACTAAGGCACCCCCTCAAACTAATGCAGACCCTCAATCTAAGGCACCCCCTCAAACGAATGCAGCCCCTCAATCTATGGCAGCCCCTCATTCCAAGGCAGCCCCTCAAACTAATGCAGCCCCTCAAACGAAGGCAGCCCCTTAAACTAAGCCAGCCCCTCAGACTAATGCAGCCACTCAATCAAAGGCAGCCCCTCTAACTAAGCCAACACCTCAAACTAAGGCATCCCCGCAAACGAAGGCAGACTCTCAAACTAATGCAGCCACTCAATCAAAGGCAGCCCCTCAAACTAAGCCAACCACTCAAACTAAGGTAGCACCTCAAACTAAGGCAGCCCCTCAAAGTACTGCAGCCCGTCAAACAAATGCAGCCCCTCAATCTAAGGCAGACCCTTAAACTAAGGCAGCCCCTCAAACTAATGCAGCCCCTCAATCTAAGGCAGCCGCTCAATCTAAGGCAGCCGCTCAAACTATGGCAGCCGCTCAAACTAAGGCATCCGCTCAAACTCAGGCAGCCCCTCAAACTTAGGCAGCCGCTCAAACTCAGGCAGGCCCTCAAACTGAGACAGCCGCTCAAACTAATGCAGCCCCTCAGTCTAAGGCAGCCCCTCAAACTCAGGTAGCCTCTCAAATTAAGGCAGCCGCTCAAACTAAGGCAGCCCCTCAAACTAAGACAGCCGCTCAAACTAATGCAGCCTCTCAAACTAAGGCAGCCGCTCAACTAAGGCAGCCGCTCAAACTAAAGCAGCCCATCAAACTAATGCAGCCCCTCAATCTAAGGCAGCCCCTCAAACTATGGCAGCACCTCAAACTAATGCAGCCCCTCAAACTAATGCAGTCCCTCAAACTAATGCAGCCCCTCAATCTAAGGCAGCCCCTTAAAATAATGCAGCCACTCAATCAAAGGCAGACTCTCAAACTAATGCAGCCACTCAATCAAATGCAGCCCCTCAAACTAAGCGAACCCCTCAAACTAAGGCAGCCCATCAAACTAAGGCAGACTCTCAAACTAATGCTGCCCTTTAAAGTAAAGCAGCCCCACAAACTAAGGGAGCGCCTCAACCAAAGGAAACCCCTCAAATTAATGCAGCCGCTCAAACTAAGGCAGTCCCTCAAACTCAGGCAGCCTCTCAAAGTAAGGCAGACCCTCAAACTAAGGCAGCCGCTCAAACTAAGGCAGACTCTCAAACTAAGGCAGCCGCTCAAATTAAGGCAGCCCGTCAAACTAAGGCAGACTCAAACTGAGCCAACCTCTAAAACTAAGTCAGCCGCTCAATCTAAGGCTGCCCCTCAAACTAAGGTAGCCCCTCAAACTGAGGCATCCGCTCAAACTAATGCAGCCCCTCAATCTAAGGCAGTCCCTCAACTAGGGCAGCCGCTCAAACTAAAGAAGCCCATCAAACTAATGCAGCCCCTCAAACTGATGCAACCACTCAATCAAAGGCAGTCTCTCAAACTAATGCAGCCACTCAATCAAAGGCAGCCCCTCAAACTAATGCAGCCCCTCAAACGAAGGCAGCCCCTTAAACTAAGCCAGCCGCTCAAACTAATGCAGCCACTCAATCAAAGGCAGCCCCTCTAACTAAGCCAACACCTCAAACTAAGGCATCCCCGCAAACGAAGGCAGACTCTCAAACTAATGCAGCCACTCAATCAAAGGCAGCCCCTCAAACTAAGCCAACCACTCAAACTAAGGTAGCACCTCAAACTAAGGCAGCCCCTCAAAGTACTGCAGCCCCTCAAACAAATGCAGCCCCTCAATCTAAGGCAGCCCCTTAAACTAAGGCAGCCCCTCAAACTAATGCAGCCCCTCAAACCAAGGCAGCCGCTCAATCTAAGGCAGCCGCTCAAACTATGGCAGCCGCTCAAACTAAGGCATCCGCTCAAACTCAGGCAGCCCCTCAAACTTAGGCAGCCGCTCAAACTCAGGCAGGCCCTCAAACTGAGACAGCCGCTCAAACTAATGCAGCCCCTCAGTCTAAGGCAGCCCCTCAAACTCAGGCAGCCTCTCAAATTAAGGCAGCCGCTCAAACTAAGGCAGCCCCTCAAACTAAGACAGCCGCTCAAACTAATGCAGCCTCTCAAACTAAGGCAGCCGCTCAACTAAGGCAGCCGCTCAAACTAAAGCAGCCCATCAAACTAATGCAGCCCCTCAATCTAAGGCAGCCCCTCAAACTATGGCAGCACCTCAAACTAATGCAGCCCCTCAAACTAATGCAGTCCCTCAAACTAATGCAGCCCCTCAATCTAAGGCAGGCCCTCAAACTAATGCAGCCACTCAATCAAAGGCAGACTCTCAAACTAATGCAGCCACTCAATCAAATGCAGCCCCTCAAACTAAGCGAACCCCTCAAACTAAGGCAGCCCATCAAACTAAGGCAGACTCTCAAACTAATGCTGCCCTTTAAAGTAAAGCAGCCCCACAAACTAAGGGAGCGCCTCAACCAAAGGAAACCCCTCAAATTAATGCAGCCGCTCAAACTAAGGCAGTCCCTCAAACTCAGGCAGCCTCTCAAAGTAAGGCAGACCCTCAAGCTATGGCAGCCGCTCAAACTAAGGCAGACTCTCAAACTAAGGCAGCCGCTCAAATTAAGGCAGCCCCTCAAACTAAGGCAGACTCAAACTAAGCCAACCTCTAAAACTAAGTCAGCCGCTCAATCTAAGGCTGCCCCTCAAACTAAGGTAGCCCCTCAAACTGAGGCATCCGCTCAAACTAATGCAGCCCCTCAATCTACCGCAGTCCCTCAACTAGGGCAGCCGTTCAAACTAAAGAAGCCCATCAAACTAATGCAGCCCCTCAAACGAAGTCAGCCCCTCAAACTGATGCAACCACTCAATCAAAGGCAGTCTCTCAAACTAATGCAGCCACTCAATCAAAGGCAGCCCCTCAAACTAAGCCTACCCCTCAAACTAATGCAGCCGCTCAAACTAAGGCAGCCCCTCAAACTCAGGCATACTCTCAAACTAAGGCAGCCCCTAAAACTAAGGCAGACTGTCAAACCACGGCAGCCTCTCAAAGTAAAGCAGACCCTCAAACTAAGGGAGCGCATCAACCACAGGCAGCCTCTCAAACTAAGGCAGCCGCTCAAACTAAAGCAGCCTGTCAAACGAAGGCAGCCTCTCAAAGTAAGGCAGACCCTCAAACGATGGCAGCCGCTCAAACTAAGGCAGACACTCAAACAAAGGCAGAACCTCAAACTAATGCAGCCCCTCAATCTAAGGAAGCCTCTCAAACTAAGGCAGCCCCTCCAACTAATGCAGCCCCTCAATCTAAGGCAGCCCCTCAAACAAATGCAGCCCCTCCAACTAAGTCAGCCCCTCAAACTAAGTCCGCCCCTCAAACTAATGCAGCCACTCAATCAAAGGCAGACCCTCAAACTAATGCAGCCGCTCAAACTAAGGGAGCGCCTCAACCAAAGTCAGCCCCTCAAACTAATGCAGCCGCTCAAATTAAGGCAGCCCCTTAAACTAAGGCAGCCCCTCAAACTAATGCAGCCTCTCAAACTAAGGCACGCCCTCAAACTAATTGTGCCCCTCAATCTAAGGCAGCCCCTCAAACTAAGACAGTCGCTCAAACTAATGCAGCCCCTCAAACTAAGGCAGCCGCTCAAATTAAGGCAGCCCCTCAAACTATGGCAGACTGTCAAACGAAGGCAGCCCCTCAAACTTAGGCAGCCTCTCAAACTAAGGCTGCCCCTTAAACTAATGCAGCCCCTCAAACTAATGCAGAACTCTATCTAAGGCAGCCCCTCAAAATAAGGCAGCCCCTCAAACTAATGCAGCCCCTCAAACTAATGCAGCCCCTCAACCTAATGCAGCCCCTCAATCTAAGGCAGCCCTTCAAACTAATGCACCCACTCAAACTAATGCAGACCCTCAAACTAATGCAGCCCCTCAAACTAATGCAGCCCCTCAAACTAAGGCAGCCCCTCAAACTAATGCAGCCACTCAATCAAAGGCAGGCTCTCAAACTAATGCAGCCACTCAATCAAAAGCAGCCCCTCAAACTAAGCCAACCCCTCAAACTAAGGCAGCCCCTCAAACTAAGGCAGACCCTCAAACTGACGCTGCCCCTTAAAGTAAGGCAGCCCTACAAACTAAGGGAGCGCCTCAACCAAAGACAGCCCCTCAAACTAATGCAGCCGCTCAAACTAAGGCAGCCCCTCAAACTCAGGCAGCCTCTCAAACTAAGGCAGCCGCTGAAACTAAGGCAGCCTGTCAAACTAAGGCAGCCGCTCAAACTAAGGCAGACTCTCAAACTAAGGCAACCCCTCAAACTAAGGCAGCCACTCAAACTAAGGCAGACTCTCAAAATAAGGCAGCCTCTCAAACTAAGTCAGCCGCTCAATCTGAGGCAGCCCCTCAAACTAAGGCAGCCGCTCAAACTAATGCAGCCCCTCAAACTAAGGCAGCCCCTCAAACTAAGGCAGCCCCTCAAACTAATGCAGCCCCTCAATCTAAGGCAGCCCATCAAACAAATGCAGCCCCTCAAACAAATGCAGCCCCTCAAACTACGTCAGCCCCTCAAACTAAGTCAGCCCCTCAAACTAAGTCAGCCCCTCAATTAAAGGCAGACTCTCAAACTAATGCAGCCGCTCAAACTAAGCCAGCCCCTCAAACTCAGGCAGCCTCTCAAACTAACGCAGCCGCTGAAACTAGGCAGCCTGTCAAAGTAAGGCAGACCCTCAAACTAAGGGAGCGCCTCAACCAAAGGCAGCCCCTCAAACTCATGCAGCCGCTCAAATTAAGGCAGCCCCTCAAGCTAAGGCAGCCTCAAAAAGTAAGGCAGACCCTCAAACTAAGGCAGCCGCACAATCTAAGGCAGACTCTCAAACTAAGGCAGACTCTCAAACTAAGGGAGCGCCTCAACCAAAGGCAGCCCCTCAAACTAATGCAGCCGCTCAAATTAAGGCAGCCCCTCAAACTAAGGAAGCCTCTAAAAGTAAGGCAGACCCTCAAACTAAGGCAGCCGCTCAAAATAAGGAAGACTCTCAAACTAAGGCAGCCCCTCAAACTAAGGCAGCCGCTCAAACTAATGCACACTCTCAAACTGAGGCAGCCGCTCAAACTAAGCCAGACGCTCAAACTAAGGCAGCCTCTCAAATTAAGGCAGCCGCTCAAACTAAGGCAGCCCCTCAATCTAAGGCAGCCCCTCAAACTAATGCAGCCACTCAATCAAAGGCAGACTCTCAAACTAATGCAGCCACTCAATCAAAAGCAGCCCCTCAAACTAAGCCAACCCCTCAAACTGAGGCAGCCCCTCAAACTAAGGCAGACTCTCAAACTGACGCTGCCCCTTAAAGTAAGGCAGCACTCCAAACTAAGGGAGCGCCTCAACCAAAGGCAGCCCCTCAAACTAATGCAGCCGCTCAAACTAAGGCAGCCCCTCAAACTCAGGCAGCCTCTCAAACTAAGGCAGCCTCTCAAACTAAGGCAGCCTGTCAAACTAAGGCAGCCTCTCAAACTAAGGCAGACTCTCAAACTAAGGCAACCCCTCAAACTAAGGCAGCCACTCAAACTAAGGCAGACTCTCAAACTAAGGCAGCCTCTCAAACTAAGTCAGCCGCTCAATCTGAGGCAGCCCCTCAAACTACGTCAGCCCCTCAAACTAAGTCAGCCCCTCAAACTAAGTCAGCCCCTCAATTAAAGGCAGACTCTCAAACTAATGCAGCCGCTCAAACTAAGCCAGCCCCTCAAACTCAGGCAGCCTCTCAAACTAACGCAGCCGCTGAAACTAAGGCAGCCTGTCAAAGTAAGGCAGACCCTCAAACTAAGGGAGCGCCTCAACCAAAGGCAGCCCCTCAAGCTCATGCAGCCGCTCAAATTAAGGCAGCCCCTCAAGCTAAGGCAGCCTCAAAAAGTAAGGCAGACCCTCAAACTAAGGCAGCCGCACAAACTAAGGCAGACTCTCAAACTAAGGCAGACTCTCAAACTAAGGGAGCGCCTCAACCAAAGGCAGCCCCTCAAACTAATGCAGCCGCTCAAATTAAGGCAGCCCCTCAAACTAAGGAAGCCTCTAAAAGTAAGGCAGACCCTCAAACTAAGGCAGCCGCTCAAAATAAGGAAGACTCTCAAACTAAGGCAGCCCCTCAAACTAAGGCAGCCGCTCAAACTAATGCACACTCTCAAACTGAGGCAGCCGCTCAAACTAAGCCAGACGCTCAAACTAAGGCTGCCTCTCAAATTAAGGCAGCCGCTCAAACTAAGGCAGCCCCTCAATCTAAGGCAGCCCCTCAACCTAATGCAGCCCCTCAATCTAAGGCAGCCCCTCAATCTAAGGCAGCCCCTCAATCTAAGGCAGCCCCTCAAACTAATGCAGCCACTCAATCAAAGGCAGACTCTCAAACTAATGCAGCCACTCAATCAAAAGCAACCCCTCAAACTAAGCCAACCCCTCAAACTAAGGCAGCCCCTCAAACTAAGGCAGACTCTCAAACTGACGCTGCCCCTTAAAGTAAGGCAGCCCTACAAACTAAGGGAGCGCCTCAACCAAAGGCAGCCCCTCAAACTAATGCAGCCGCTCAAACTAAGGCAGCCCCTCAAACTCAGGCAGCCTCCCAAACTTAGGCAGCCGCTGAAACTAAGGCAGCCTGTCAAACTAAGGCAGCCGCTCAAACTAAGGCAGACTCTCAAACTAAGGCAAACCCTCAAACTAAGGCAGCCACTCAAACTAAGGCAGACTCTCAAACTAAGGCAGCCTCTCAAACTAAGTCAGCCGCTCAATCTGAGGCAGCCCCGCAAACTAAGGCAGCCCCTCAAACTAAGGCAGCCGCTCAAACTAATGCAGCCCCTCAATCTAAGGCAGCCCCTCAAACTAAGGCAGCCCCTCAAACTAATGCAACCCCTCAATCTAAGGCAGCCCATCAAACAAATGCAGCCCCTCAAACTACGTCAGCCCCTCAAACTAAGTCAGCCCCTCAAACTAATGCAGCCACTCAATCAAAGGCAGACTCTCAAACTAATGCAGCCGCTCAAACTAAGGCAGCCCCTCAAACTCATGCAGCCTCTCAAACTAACGCAGCCGCTGAAACTAAGGCAGCCTGTCAAAGTAAGCCAGACCCTCAAACTAAGGGAGCGCCTCAACCAAAGGCAGCCCCTCAAACTAATGCAGCCGCTCAAATTAAGGCAGCCCCTCAAGCTAAGGCAGCCTCAAAAAGTAAGGCAGACCCTCAAACTAAGGCAGCCGCTCAAACTAAGGCAGACTCTCAAACTAAGGCAGACTCTCAAACTAAGGGAGCGCCTCAACCAAAGGCAGCCCCTCAACCTAATGCAGCCGCTCAAATTAAGGCAGCCCCTCAAACTAAGGAATCCTCTAAAAGTAAGGCAGACCCTCAAACTAAGGCAGACCCTCAAACTAAGGCAGCCGCTCAAACTAAGGAAGACTCTCAAACTAAGGCAGCCCCTCAAACTAAGGCAGCCCCTCAAACTAAGGCAGCCGCTCAAACTAAGGAAGACTCTCAAACTAAGGCAGCCCCTCAAACTAAGGCAGCCGCTCAAACTATTGCACACTCTCAAACTGAGGCAGCCGCTCAAACTAAGCCAGACGCTCAAACTAAGGCAGCCTCACAAATTAAGGCAGCCGCTCCAACTAAGGCAGCCCCTCAAAGTAAGGCAGCCTCTCAAACTAAGGCACTCCCTCAAACTAATGCAGCCCCTCAATCTAAGGCAGCCCCTCATTCTAAGGCAGCCCCTCAAACTAATGCAGCCCCTCAAACTAAGGCAGCCCCTCTAACTAAGCCAACCCCTCAAACTAAGGCATCCCCTCAAACTAAGGCAGACTCTCAAACTAATGCAGCCACTCAATCTAAGGCAGACCCTCAAACTAAGCTAACCCCTCAAGCTAAGGCAGCCCCTCAAACTGAGGCAGCACCTCAAAATAATGCAGCAACTGAAACTAATGCAGACCCTCAATCTAATGCAGCCCCTCAAACTAATGCAGCCACTCAATCAAAGCAGACTCTCAAACTAATGCAGCGCCTCAACCAAAGGCAGCCCCTCAAACTAATGCAGCCGCTCAAATTAAGGCAGCCCCTCAAACTAAGGCAGCCTCTAAAAGTAAGGCAGACCCTCAAACTAAGGCAGCCGCTCAAACTAAGGCAGACTCTCAAACTAAGGCAGCCCCTCAAACTAAGCTAACCTCTCAAACTAAGGCAGCCCCTCAAACCGAGGCAGCCACTCAAAATAATGCAGCGTCTCAAAATAATGCAGACCCTCAATCGAATGCAGCCCCTCAAACCAATGCAGCCTCTCAATCAAAGGCAGACTCTCAAACTAATGCAGCGCCTCAACCAAAGGCAGCCCCTCAAACTAATGCAGCCGCTCAAATTAAGGCAGCCCCTCAAACTAAGGCAGCCTCTAAAAGTAAGGCAGACCCTCAAACTAAGGCAGCCGCTCAAACTAAGGCAGACTCTCAAACTCAGGCAGCCCCTCAAACTAAGGCAGCCGCTCAAACTAATGCAGACTCTCAAACTAAGGCAGCCGCTCAAACTAAGGCAGCCCCTCAACCTAATGCAGCCCCTCAACCTAATGCAGCCCCTCAATCTGAGGCAGCCCCTCAAACTAATGCAACCCCTCAAACTAATGCAGCCCCTCAATCTAAGGCAGCCCCTCAAACTAATGCAGCCACTCAATCAAAGGCAGACTCTCAAACTAATGCGGCCACTCAATCAAAAGCAGCCCCTCAAACTAAGCCAACCCCTCAAACTAAGGCAGCCCCTCAAATTAAGGGAGACTCAAACTGACGCTGCCCCTTAAAGTAAGGCAGCCCTACAAACTAAGGGAGCGCCTCAACCGAAGGCAGCACCTCAAGCTAATGCAGCCGCTCAAACTAAGGCAGCCCCTCAAACTCAGGCAGCCTCTCAAACTAAGGCAGCCTGTCAAACTAAGGCAGCCTGTCAAACTAAGGCAGCCGCTCAAACTAAGGCAGACTCTCAAACTAAGGCAACCCCTCAAACTAAGGCAACCCCTCAAACTAAGGCAGCCACTCAAACTAAGGCAGACTCTCAAACGAAGGCAGCCTCTCAAACTAATGCAGCCCCTCAATCTAAGGCAGCCCCTCAAACTAAGGCAGCCCCTCAAACTAATGCAGCCGCTCAATCTGAGGCAGCCCATCAAACTAAGGCAGCCCCTCAAACTAAGGCAGCCGCTCAAACTAATGCAGCCCCTCAATCTAAGGCAGCCCCTCAAACTAAGGCAGCCCCTCAAACTAATGCAGCCGCTCAAACTAATGCAGCCCCTCAAACTCAGGCAGCCTCTCAAACTAACGCAGCCGCTGAAACTGAGGCAGCCTGTCAAAGTAAGGCAGACCCTCAAACAAAGGGAGCGCCTCAACCAAAGGCAGCCCCTCAAACTAATGCAGCCGCTCAAATTAAGGCAGCCCCTCAAGCTAAGGCAGCCTCAAAAAGTAAGGCAGACCCTCAAACTAAGGCAGCCGCTCAAACTAAGGCAGACTCTCAAACTGAGGCAGACTCTCAAACTAAGGGAGCGCCACAACCAAAGGCAGCCCCTCAAACTAATGCAGCCGCTCAAATTAAGGCAGCCCCTCAAACAAAGGAAGCCTCTAAACGTAAGGCAGACCCTCAAACTAAGGCAGCCGCTCAAACTAAGGAAGACTCTCAAACTAAGGCAGCCCCTCAAACTCAGGCAGCCGCTCAAACTAATGCACACTCTCAAACTGAGGCAGCCGCTCAAACTAAGCCAGACGCTCAAACTAAGGCAGCCTCTCAAATTAAGGCAGCTGCTCAAACTAAGGCAGCCCCTCAAAGTAAGGCAGCCTCTCAAACTAAGGCACTCCCTCAAACTAATGCAACCCCTCAATCTAAGGCAGCCCCTCATTCTAATGCAACCCCTCAAACTAATGCAGCCCCTCAAACTAAGGCAGCCCCGCTAACTAAGCCAACCCCTCAAACTAAGGCATCCCCTCAAACTAAGGCAGACTCTCAAACTAATGCAGCCACTCAATCTAAGGCAGCCCCTCAAACTAAGCTAACCCCTCAAACTGAGGCAGCCCCTCAAACTGAGGCAGCCCCTCAAAATAATGCAGACCCTCAAACTAATGCAGACCCTCAATCCAATGCAGCCCCTTAAACTAATGCAGCCACTCAATCAAAGGCAGACTCTCAAACTAATGCAGCGCCTCAACCAAAGGCAGCCCCTCAAACTAATGCAGCCGCTCAAATTAAGGCAGCCCCTCAAATTAAGGCAGCCTCTAAAAGTAAGGCAGACCCTCAAACTAAGGCAGCCGCTCAAACTAAGGCAGACTCTCAAACTAAGGCAGCCCCTCAAACTAAGGCAGCCGCTCAAACTAATGCAGACTCTCAAACTAAGGCAGCCGCTCAAACTAAGGCAGCCGCTCAAACTCAGGCAACCTCTCAAATTAGGGCAGCCGATCAAACTAAGGCAGCCGCTCAAACTAATGCAGCCCCTCAATCTGAGGCAGCCCCTCAAACTAAAGCAGCCCCTCAAACTAAGGCAGCCCCACAAACTAATGCAGCCCCTCAATCTAAGGCAGCCCATCAAACAAATGCAGCCCCTCAAACTAAGTCAGCCCCTCAAACTAAGTCAGCCCCTCAAACTAATGCAGCCACTCAATCAAAGGCAGACTCTCAAACTAATGCAGCCGCTCAAACTAAGGCAGCCCCTCAAACTCAGGCAGCCTATCAAACTAACGCAGCCGCTCAAACTAAGGCAGCCGCTCAAACTAAGGCAGCCGCTCAAACTAATGCACACTCTCAAACTGAGGCAGCCGCTCAAACTAAGGCAGCCGCTCAAACTAAGGCAGCCTCTCAAATTAAGGCAGCCGCTCAAACTAAGGCAGCCCCTCAAAGTAAGGCAGCCTCTCAAACTAAGGCACTCCCTCAAACTAATGCAGCCCCTCAATCTAAGGCAGCCCCTCATTCTCATGCAACCCCTCAAACTAATGCAGCCCCTCAAACTAAGGCAGCCCCTCAAACTTAGCCAACCCCTCAAACTAAGGCATCCCCTCAAACTAAGGCATCCCCTCAAACTAAAGCAGACTCTCAAACTAATGCAGCCACTCAATCTAAGGCAGACCCTCAAACTAAGCTAACCCCTCAAACTAAGGCAGCCCCTCAAACTGAGGCAGCCCCTCAAAATAATGCAGCCCCTCAAACTAATGCAGACCCTCAATCGAATGCAGCCCCTCAAACTAATGCAGCCTCTCAATCAAAGGCAGACTCTCAAACTAATGCAGCGCCTCAACCAAAGGCAGCCCCTCAAACTAATGCAGCCGCTCAAATTAAGGCAGCCCCTCAAACTATGGCAGCCTCTAAAAGTAAGGCAGACCCTCAAACTAAGGCAGCCGCTCAAACTAAGGCAGACTCTCAAACTAAGGCAGCCCCTCAAACTAAGGCAGCCGCTCAAACTAATGCAGACTCTCAAACTAAGGCAGCCGCTCAAACTAATGCAGCCCCTCAACCTAATGCAGCCCCTCAACCTAATGCAGCCACTCAATCTAAGGCAGCCTCTCAAACTAATGCACCCACTCAAACTAATGCAGCCCCTCAAACTAATGCAGCCCCTCAATCTAAGGCAGCCCCTCAAACTAATGCAGCCACTCAATCAAAGGCAGACTCTCAAACTAATGCAGCCACTCAATCAAAAGCAGCCCCTCAAACTAAGCCAACCCCTCAAACTAAGGCAGCCCCTCAAACTAAGGCTGACTCTCAAACTGACGCTGCCCCTTAAAGTAAGGCAGCCCTACAAACTAAGGGAGCGCCTCAACCAAAGGCAGCCCCTCAAACTAATGCAGCCGCTCAAACTAAGGCAGCCCCTCAAACTCAGGCAGCCCCTCAAACTAAGGCAGCCTGTCAAACTAAGGCAGCCTGTCAAACTAAGGCAGACTCTCAAACTAAGGCAACCCCTCAAACTAAGGCAGCATCTCAAACTAAGTCAGCCGCTCAATCTGAGGCAGCCCCTCAAACTAAGGCAGCCCCTCAAACTAAGGCAGCCCCTCAAACAAATGCAGCCCCTCAATCTAAGGCAGCCCCTCAAACTAAGGCAGCACCTCAAACTAAGGCAGCCCCTCAAACTAATGCAGCCCCTCAATCTAAGGCAGCCCATCAAACTAATGCAGCCGCTCAAACTAAGGCAGCCCCTCAAACTCAGGCAGCCTCTCAAACTAACGCAGCCGCTGAAACTAAGGCAGCCTGTCAAAGTAAGGCAGACCCTCAAACTAAGGGAGCGCCTCAACCAAAGGCAGCCCCTCAAACTAATGCAGCCGCTCAAATTAAGGCAGCCCCTCAAGCTAAGGCAGCCTCAAAAAGTAAGGCAGACCCTCAAACTAAGGCAGCCGCTCAAACTAAGGCAGACTCTCAAACTGAGGCAGACTCTCAAACTAAGGGAGCGCCTCAACCAAAGGCAGCCCCTCAAACTAATGCAGCCGCTCAAATTAAGGCAGCCCCTCAAACTAAGGAAGCCTCTATAAGTAAGGCAGACCCTCAAACTAAGGCAGCCGCTCAAACTAAGGAAGACTCTCAAACTAAGGCAGCCCCTCAAACTAAGGCAGCCGCTCAAACTAATGCACACTCTCAAACTGAGGCAGCCGCTCAAACTAAGGCAGCCGCTCAAACTAAGGCAGCCTCTCAAATTAAGGCAGCCGCTCAAACTAAGGCAGCCCCTCAAAGTAAGGCAGCCTCTCAAACTAAGGCACTCCCTCAAACTAATGCAGCCCCTCAATCTAAGGCAGCCCCTCATTCTCATGCAACCCCTCAAACTAATGCAGCCCCTCAAACTAAGGCAGCCCCTCAAACTTAGCCAACCCCTCAAACTAAGGCATCCCCTCAAACTAAGGCATCCCCTCAAATTAAGGCAGACTCTCAAACTAATGCAGCCACTCAATCTAAGGCAGCCCCTCAAACTAAGCTAACCCCTCAAACTAAGGCAGCCCCTCAAACTGAGGCAGCCCCTCAAAATAATGCAGACCCTCAAACTAATGCAGACCCTCAATCTAATGCAGCACCTCAAACTAATGCAGCGCCTCAACCAAAGGCAGCCCCTCAAACTAATGTAGCCGCTCAAATTAAGGCAGCCCCTCAAAATAAGGCAGCCTCTAAAAGTAAGTCAGACCCTCAAACTAAGGCAGCCGCTCAAACTAAGGCAGACTCTCAAACTAAGGCAGCCCCTCAAACTAAGGCAGCCGCTCAAACTAATGCAGACTCTCAAACTAAGGCAGCCGCTCAAACTAAGGCAGCCGCTCAAACTAAGGCAGCCGCTCAAACTCAGGCAGCCTCTCAAATTAAGGCAGCCGCTCAAACTAAGGCAGCCGCTCAAACTAATGCAGACCCTCAATCTGAGGCAGCCCCTCAAACTAAGGCAGCCCCTCAAACTCAGGCAGCCTCTCAATCAAAGGCAGACTCTCAAACTAATGCAGCCACTCAATCAAAGACAGACTCTCAAACTAATGCAGCGCCTCAACCAAGGGCAGCCCCTCAAACTAATGCAGCCGCTCAAATTAAGGCAGCCCCTCAAACTAAGGCAGCCTCTAAAAGTAAGGCAGACCCTCAAACTAAGGCAGCCGCTCAAACTAAGGCAGAATCTCAAACTAAGGCAGCCCCTCAAACTAAGGCAGCCCGTCAAACTAAGGCAGCCCCTCAAACTAATGCAGCCCCTCAATCTAAGGCAGCCCCTCAAACTAATGCAGACACTCAAACTAAGGCAGCCGCTCAAACGAAGGACGCCGCTCAAACGAAGGACGCCGCTCAAACTCAGGCAGCCGCTCAAACTAAGGCAGCCGCTCAAACTAAGGCAGCCGCTCAAACTAATGCAGCCCCTCAATCTGAGGCAGACCCTCAAACTAAGGCAGCCCCTCAAACTAAGGCAGCCCCTCAAACTAATGCAGCCCCTCAATCTAAGGCAGCCCATCAAACAAATGCAGCCCCTCAAACTACGTCAGCCCCTCAAACTAAGTCAGCCCCTCAAACTAATGCAGCCACTCAATCAAAGGCAGACTCTCAAACTAATGCAGCCGCTCAAACTAAGGCAGCCCCGCAAACTCAGGCAGCCTCTCAAACTAACGCAGCCGCTCAAACTAAGGCAGCCTGTCAAAGTAAAGCAGACCATCAAACTAAGGGAGCGCCTCAACCAAAGGCGGCCCCTCAAACTAATGCAGCCGCTCAAATTAAGGCAGTCCCTCAAACTAAGGCAGCCTCAAAAAGTAAGGCAGACCCTCAAACTAAGGCAGCCGCTCAAACTAAGGCAGACTCTCAATCTAAGGCAGACTCTCAAACTAAGGGAGCGCCTCAACCAAAGGCAGCCCCTCAAACTAATGCAGCCGCTCAAATTAAGGCAGCCCCTCAAACTAAGGAAGCCTCTAAAAGTAAGGCAGACCCTCAAACTAAGGCAGCCGCTCAAACTAAGGAAGACTCTCAAACTAAGGCAGCCCCTCAAACTAAGGCAGCCCCTCAAACTAATGCACACTCTCAAACTGAGGCAGCCGCTCAAACTAAGCCAGCCGCTCAATCTAAGGCAGCCTCTCAAATTAAGGCAGCCGCTCAAACTAAGGCAGCCCTTCAAAGTAAGGCAGCCTCTCAAACTAAGGCACTCCCTCAAACTAATGCAGCCCCTCAATCTAAGGCAGCCCCTCATTCTAATGCAACCCCTCATTCTAATGCAACCCCTCAAACTAATGCAGCCCCTCAAACTAAGGCAGCCCCTCTAACTTAGCCAACCCCTCAAACTAATGCAGCCACTCGATCAAAGGCAGACTCTCAAACTAATGCAGCGCCTCAACCAAAGGCAGCCCCTCAAACTAATGCAGCCGCTCAAATTAAGGCAGCCCCTCAAACTAAGGCAGCCTCTAAAAGTAAGGCAGACCCTCAAACTAAGGCAGCCGCTCAAACAAAGGCAGACTCTCAAACTAAGGCAGCCCCTCAAACTAAGGCAGCCGCTCAAACTAATGCAGACTCTCAAACTAAGGCAGCCGCTCAAACTAAGGCAGCCGCTCAAACTCAGGCAGCCTCTCAAATTAAGGCAGCCGCTCAAACTAAGACAGCCCCTCAAAGTAAGGCAGCCCCACAAACTAAGGCACTCCCTCAAACTAATGCAGCCCCTCAATCTAAGGCAGCCCCTCATTCTAATGCAACCCCTCAAACTAATGCAGCCCCTCAAACTAAGGCAGCACTTCTAACTAAGCCAACCCCTCGAACTAAGGAATCCCCTCAAACTAAGGCAGACTCTCAAACTAATGCAGCCCCTCAATCTAAGGCAGCCCCTCATAATAATGCTGCCCCTCAAACAAATGCAGTCCCTCAATCTAATGAAGCCCCTCAAACTAATGCAGCCACTCAATCAAAGGCAAGCTCTCAAACTAATGCAGCCACTCAATCAAAGCCAGACCCTCAAACTCAGCCAACCACTCAAACTAAGGCAGCCCCTCAAACTAAGGCAGACTCTCAAACTAATACAGCCCCTTAAAGTAAGGCAGCCCCTCAAACTAAGGGAGCGCCTCAACCAAAGGCAGCCCCTCAAACTAAGGCAGCCCCTCTAATGAAGCCAACCCATCAAACTAAGGCATCCCCTCAAACTAAGGCAGACTCTCAAACTAATGCAGCCCGTCAAACCAAGGCAGCCGCTCAAACTAAGGCAGCCCCTCTACTAAGGCAGCCGCTCAAACTAAGGCAGCCGCTCAAACTAAGGCAGCCCCTCAAACTCAGGCAGCCGCTCAAACTAAGGCAGCCCCTCAAACTGAGACAGCCGCTCAAACTAATGCAGCCCCTCAGTCTAAAGCAGCCCCTCAAACTCAGGCAGCCTCTCAATCTAAGGCAGCCGCTCAAACTAAGACAGCACCTCAAACTAAGACAGTCGCTCAAACTAATGCAGCCCCTCAAACTAAGGCTGCCGCTCAAATTATGGCAGCCCTTCAAACTATGGCACACTCTCAAACGAAGGTAGCCACTCAAACTTAGGCAGCCTCTCAAACTAAGGCTGCCCCTTAAACTAATGCAGCCCCTCAAACTGATGCAGACCCTCAAACTAATGCAGCCCCTCAATCTAATGCAGCCCCTCAAACTAATGCAGCCCCTCAATCTAAGGCAGCCCCTCAATCTAAGGCAGCCCCTCAAACTAATGCAGCCACTCAATGAAAGGCAGACTCTCAAACCAATGCAGCCACTCAATCAAAGGCAGCCCCTCAAACTAAGGCAGCCCCTCAAACTAAGGCAGACTCTCAAACTGACGCTGCCCCTTAAAGTAAGGCAGCCCTACAAACTAAGGGAGCGCCTCAACCAAAGACAGCCCCTCAAACTAATGCAGCCGCTCAAACTAAGGCAGCCCCTCAAACTCAGGCAGCCTCTCAAACTAAGGCAGCCGCTCAAACTAAGGCAGACTCTCAAACTAAGGCAGCCTGTCAAACGAAGGCAGCCGCTCAAACTAAGGCAGACTCTCAAACTAAGGCAACCCCTCAAACTAAGGCAGCCGCTCAAACTAAGGCAGACTCTCAAACTAAGGCAGCCTCTCAAACTAAGTCAGCCGCTCAATCTAAGGCAGCCCCTCAAACTAAGGCAGCCCCTCAAACTAAGGCAGCCCCTCAAACTAATGCAGCCCCTCAATCTAAGGCAGCCCCTCAGCTAAGGCAGCCGCTCAAAATAAAGCAGCCCATCAAACTAATGCAGCCCCTCAAACTAAGGCAGCCGCTCAAACAAAGGCAGCCCCTCAAACTAAGGCAGCCGCTCAAACTAAGTCAGCTCCTCAAACTAATGCAGCCACTCAATCAAAGCCAGACTCTCAAACTAATGCAGCCGCTCAAACTAAGGCAGCCCCTCAAACCCAGGCTGCCTCTCAAACTAAGGCAGCCGCTCAAACTAAGGCAGACTCTCGAACTAAGGCAGACCCTCAAAGTAAGGGAGCGCCTCAACTAAAAGCAGCCCCTCAAACTAATGCAGCCGCTCAAATTAAGGCAGCCCCTCAAACTAAGGCAGCATCTAAAAGTAAGGCAGCCCCTCAAACTAAGGCAGCCGCTCAAACTAATGCAGACTCTCAAACTAAGGCAGCCGCTCAAACTAAGGCAGCCGCTCAAACGAAGGCAGCCTCTGAAATTAAGGCAGCCTCTCAAACTAAGGCAGCCCCTCAAAGTAAGGCAGCCTCTCAAACTAAGGCACTCCCTCAGACTAATGCAGCCCCTCAATCTAAAGCAGCCCCTCATTCTCATGCAACCCCTCAAACTAATGCATCCCCTCAAACTAAGGCAGCCCCTCTAACTAAGCCAACCCCTCAAACTAAGGCATCCCCTCAAACTGAGGCATCCCCTCAAACTGAGGCAGACTCTCAAACTAATGCAGCCACTCAATCTAAGGCAGCCCCTCAAACTAAGCCAACCCCTCAAACTAAGGCAACCCCTCAAACTAAGGCAGCCCCTCAAACTAAGGCAGCCCCTCAAAATAATACGGCCCCTCAAACTAATGCAGACCCTCAATCCAATGCAGCCCCTCAAACTAATACAGCCACTCACTCAAAGGCAGACTCTCAAACTAATGCAGTCACTCAATCTAAGGCTGCCCCTCAAACAAAGCCAACCCCTCAAACTAAGGCAGCCCCTCAAACTAAGGCAGCCCCTCAAAATAATGCGGCCCCTCAAACTAATGCAGACCCTCAATCTAATGCAGCACCTCAAACTAATGCAGCCACTCACTCAAAGGCAGACTCTCAAACTAATGCAGCCCCTCAATCTAAGGCAGCTCCTCATTCTAATGCAACCCCTCAAACTAATGCAGCCCCTCAAACTAAGGCAGCCCCTCAAACTAAGCCAACCCCTCAAACTAAGGAATCCCCTCAAACTAAGGCAGACTCTCAAACTAATGCAGCCACTCAATCTAAGGCAGCCCCTCAAACTAAGCCAACCCCTCAAACTAAGGAAGCCCCTCAAAGTAATGCAGCCCCTCAAACAAATGCAGCCCCTCAATCTAATGCAGCCCCTCAAACTAATGCAGCCACTCAATCAAAGGCAAGCTCTCAAACTAATTAGATTAGATTAGATTAGAGATACAGCACTGAAACAGGCCCTTCGGCCCACCGAGTCTGTGCCGACCATCAACCACCCATTTATACTAATCCTACACTAATCCCATATTCCTACCAAACATCCCCACCTGTCCCTATATTTCCCTACCACCTACCTATACTAGTGACAATTTATAATGGCCAATTTACCTACCAACCTGCAAGTCTTTGGCATGTGGGAGGAAACCGGAGCACCCGGAGAAAACCCACGCAGACACAGGGAGAACTTGCAAACTCCACACAGGCAGTACCCAGAATTGAACCCGGGTCCCTGGAGCTGTGAGGCTGCAGTGCTAACCACTGCACCACTGTGCAGCCACTCAATCAAAGGCAGCCCCTCAAATTCAGCCAACCACTCAAACTAAGACAGCCCCTCAAACTAAGGCAGACTCTCAAACTAATGCAGCCCCTTAAAGTAAGGCAGGCCCTCAATCTAAGGGAGCGCCTCAACCAAAGGCAGCCCCTCAAACTAAGGCAGCCCCTCAAACTAAGGCAGCCCCTCTAACTAAGCCAACCCATCAAACTAAGTCATCCCCTCATACTAAGGCAGCCTCTCAAACTAATGCAGCCACTCAATCTAAGGCAGCCCCTCGAACAAAGCCAACCCCTCAAACTAAGGCATCCCCTCAAACTAAGGCAGACTCTCAAACTAATGCAGCCCCTCAATCTAAGGCAGCCCCTTAATCTAAGACAGCCCCTCAAACTAATGCAGCCCCTCAAACCAAGGCAGCCGCTCAAACTAAGGCAGCCCCTCAAACTAAGGCAGCCGCTCAAACTAAGGCAGCCCCTCAAACTCAGGCAGCCGCTCAAACTAAGGCAGCCCCTCAAACTGAGACAGCCGCTCAAACTAATGCAGCCCCTCAGTCTAAAGCAGCCCCTCAAACTCAGGCAGCCTCTCAATCTAAGGCAGCCGCTCAAACTAAGGCAGCCCCTCAAACTAAGGCAGCCCCTCAAACTAAGGCAGCCGCTCAAATTAATGCAGCCCCTCAAACTATGGCAGTCTCTCAAACGAAGGCAGCCCCTCAAACTTAGGCAGCCTATCAAACTAAGGCTGCCCCTTAAACTAATGCAGCCCCTCAAACCAATGCAGCCCCTCAAACTAATGCAGCCCCTCAAACTAATGCAGCCCCTCAAACTAATGCAGCCCCTCAAACTAATGCAGCCCCTCAAACTAATGCATCCCCACAATCTAAGGCAGCCCCTCAAACTAATGTAGCCACTCAAACTAATGCAGCCCCTCAAACTAATGCAGCCCCTCAATCAAAGGCAGCCCCTCAAACTAATGCACCCCCTCAAACTAATGCAGCCCCTCAAACTAATGCAGCCCCTCAAACTAAGGCAGCCCCTCAAACTAATGCAGCCACTCAATCAAAGGCAGACTCTCAAACTAATGCAGTCACTCAATCAAAGGCAGCCCCTCAAACTAAGGCAGCCCCTCAAACTAAGGCATCCCCTCAAGCTAAGGCAGACTCTCAAACTGACGCTGCCCCTTAAAGTAAGGTAGCCCTACAAACTAAGGGAGCGCCTCAACCAAAGGCAGCCCCTCAAACTAATGCAGCCGCTCAAACTAAGGCAGCCCCTCAAACACAGGCAGCCTCTCAAACTAAGGCAGCCGCTGAAACTAAGGCAGCCTGTCAAACTAAGGCAGCCGCTCAAACTAAGGCAGACTCTCAAACTAAGGCAACCCCTCAAACTAAGGCAACCGCTTAAACTAAGGCAGACTCTCAAAGTAAGGCAGCCTCTCAAACTAAGTCAGCCGCAAAATCCAAGGCAGCCCCTCAAACTAAGGCAGCCCCTCAAACTAAGGCAGCCGCTCAAACTAATGCAGCCCCACAATCTGAGGCAGCCCCTCAACTAAGGCAGCCGCTCAAAATAAAGCAACCCATCAAACTAATGCACCCGTCAATCTAAGGCAGCCCATCAAACAAATGCAGCCCCTCAAACTACGTCAGCCCCTCAAACTACGTCAGCCCCTCAAACTAATGCAGCCACTCAATCAAAGGCAGACTCTCAAACTAATGCTGCCGCTCAAAGTAAGGCAGCCCCTCAAACCCAGGCAGCCTCTCAAACTAACGCAGCCGCTCAAAATAAGGCAGCCTGTCAAAGTAAGGCAGACCCTCAAACTAAGGGAGCGCCTCAACCAAAGGCAGCCCCTCAAACTAATGCAGCCGCTCAAATTAAGTCAGCCCCTCAAACTAAGGCAGCCTCTAAAAGTAAGGCAGACCCTCAAACTAAGGCAACCGATCAAACTAAGGCAGACTCTCAAACTAAGGCAGACCCTCAAACTAAGGGAGCGCCTCAACTAAAAGCAGCCCCTCAAACTAATGCAGCCGCTCAAATTAAGGCAGCCCCTCAAACTAATGCAGCCTCTAAAAGTAAGGCAGACCCTCAAACTAAGGCAGCCGCTCAAACTAAGGCAGACTCTCAAACTAAGGCAGCCCCTCAAACTAAGGCAGCCCCTCAAACTAAGGCAGCCGCTCAAACTAATGCAGACTCTCAAACTAAGGCAGCCGCTCAAACTAAGTCAGCCGCTCAAACTAAGGCAGCCTCTCAAATTAAGGCAGCCGCTCAAACTAAGGCAGCCCCTCAAAGTAAGGCAGCCTCTCAAAATAAGGCACTCCGTCAAAGTAATGCAGCCCCGCAATCTAAGGCAGCCCCTCATTCTAATGCAACCCCTCAAACTACTGCAGCCCCTCAAACTGAGGCAGCCCCTCAAACTAAGGCAGCCCCTCTAACTAAGCCAACCCCTCAAACGAAGGCATCCCCTCAAACTAAGGCAGAATCTCAAACTAATGTAGCCACTCAATCTAAGGCAGCCCCTCAAATTAAGCCAATCCCTCAAACTTAGGCAGCCCCTCAAAATAATGCAGCCCCTCAAATTAATGCAGACCCTCAATCTAATGCAGCCCCTCAAACTAATGCAGCCACTCAATCAAAGGCAGACTCTCAAACTAATGCAGCTACTCAATCACAGGCAGCCCCTCAAACTCAGCCAACACCTCAAACTAAGGCAGCCCCTCAAACTAAGGCAGACTCTCAAACTAATGCAGCCCCTCAATCGAAGGCAGCCCCTCATTCTAATGCAACCCCTCAAACTAATGCAGCCCCTCATACTAAGGCAGCCCCTCTAACTAAGCCAACCACTCAAACTAAGGAATCCCCTCAAACTAATGCAGACCCTCAAACTAATGCAGCCACTCAATCAAAGGCAGCCCCAAAACTAAGGCAGCCCCTCAAACTAAGGCAGACTCTCAAACTAATGCAGCCCCTCAATCGAAGGCAGCCCCTCAAACTAAGGGAGCGCCTCAACCAAAGGCAGCCCCTCAAACTAAGGCAGCCCCTCAAACTAAGGCAGCCCATCAAACTAAGGCATCCCCTCATATTAAGGCAGATTCTCAAACTAATGCAGCCACTCAATCTCAGGCAGCCCCTCAAACAAAGCCAACCCCTCAAACTGGCATCCCCTCATACTAATGCAGCCAATCAATCAAAGGCAGACTCTCAAACTAATGCAGCCACTCAATCAAAATGAGCCCCTCAAACTAAGCCAACCGCTCAAAATAAGGCAGCCCGTCAAACTAAGGCAGACTCTCAAACTGACGCTGCCCCTTAAAGTAAGGCAGCCCTACAAACGAAGGGAGCGCCTCAACCAAAGGCAGCCCCTCAAACTAATGCAGCCGCTCAAACTAAGGCAGCCCCTCAAACTCAGGCAGCCTCTCAAACTAAGGCAGCTTGTCAAACTAAGGCAGCCTGTCAAACTAAGGCAGCCTGTCAAACTGAGGCAGCCGCTCAAACAAAGGCAGACTCTCAAACTAAGGCAACCCCTCAAACTTAGGCAGCCACTCAAACTAAGGCAGCCACTCAAACCAAGGCAGACTCACAAACTAAGGCAGCCTCTCAAACTAAGTCAGCCGCTCAATCTGAGGCAGCCCCTCAATCTGAGGCAGCCCCTCAAACTAAGGCAGCCCCTCAAACTAAGGCAGCCGCTCAAACTATTGCAGCCCCTCAATCTAAGGCAGCCCCTCAAACTAAGGCAGCCCCTCAAACTAAGGCAGCCCCTCAAACTACGTCAGCCCCTCAAACTAAGGCAGCCCCTCAAACTAATGCAGCCACTCAATCAAAGGCAGACTCTCAAACTAATGCAGCCGCTCAAACTAAGGCAGCCCCTCAAACTCAGGCAGCCTCTCAAACTAACGCAGCCGCTGAAACTAAGGCAGCCTGTCAAAGTAAGGCAGACCCTCAAACTAAGGGAGCGCCTCAACCAAAGGCAGCCCCTCAAACTAATGCAGCCGCTCAAATTAAGGCAGCCCCTCAAGCTAAGGCAGCCTCAAAAAGTAAGGCAGACCCTCAAACTAAGGCAGACTCTCAAACTGAGGCAGACTCTCAAACTAAGTGAGCGCCTCAACCAAAGGCAGCCCCTCAAACTAATGCAGCCGCTCCAATTAAGGCAGCCCCTCAAACTAAGGAAGCCTCTATAAGTAAGGCAGACACTCAAACTAAGGCAGCCGCTCAAACTAAGGAAGACTCTCAAACTAAGGCAGCCCCTCAAACTAAGGCAGCCGCTCAAACTAATGCACACTCTCAAACTGAGGCAGCCGCTCAAACTAAGCCAGACGCTCAAACGAAGGCAGCCTCTCCAATTAAGGCAGCCGCTCAAACTAAGGCAGCCCCTCAAAGTAAGGCAGCCTCTCAAACTAAGGCACTCCCTCAAACTAATGCAGCCCCTCAATCTAAGGCAGCCCCTCAATCTAAGGCAGCCCCGCATTCTAATGCAACCCCTCAAACTAATGCAGCCCCTCAAACTAAGGCAGCCCCTCAAACTAAGGCAGCCCCTCTAACTAAGCCAACCCCTCAAACTAAGGCATCCCCTCAAACTAAGGCAGACTCTCAAACTAATGCAGCCACTCAATCTAAGGCAGCCCCTCAAACTAAGCTAACCCCTCAAACTAAGGCAGCCCCTCAAACTGAGGCAGCCCCTCAAAATAATGCAGACCCTCAAACTAATGCAGACCCTCAATCTAATGCAGCACCTCAAACTAATGCAGCCACTCAATCAAAGGCAGACTCTCAAACTAATGCAGCGCCTCAAACAAAGGCAGCCCCTCAAACTAACGCAGCCGCTCAAATTAAGGCAGCCCCTCAAACTAAGGCATCCTCTAAAAGAAAGGCAGACCCTCAAACTAAGGCAGCCGGTCAAACTATGGCAGCCGCTAAAACTAATGCAGCCCCTCAATCTGAGGCAGCCCCTCAAACTAAGGCAGCCCCTCAAACTAAGGCAGCCCCTCAAACTAATGCAGCCCCTCAATCTAAGGCAGCCCATCAAACAAATGCAGCCCCTCAAACTACGTCAGCCCCTCAAACTAAGTCAGCCCCTCAAACTAATGCAGCCACTCAATCAAAGGCAGACTCTCAATCTAATGCAGCCGCTCAAACTAAGGCAGCCCCTCAAACTCAGGCAGCCTCTCAAACTAACGCAGCCGCTCAAACTGAGGCAGCCTGTCAAAGTAAGGCAGACCCTCAAACTAAGGGAGCGCCTCAACCAAAGGCAGCCCCTCAAACTAATGCAGCCGCTCAAATTAAGGCAGCCGCTCAAATTAAGGCAGACCCTCAAACTAAGGCAGCCGGTCAAACTAAGGCAGCCGCTCAAACTAAGGCAGCCGCTCAAACTCAGGCAGCCTCTCAAATTAAGGCAGCCGCTCAAACTAAGGCAGCCGCTAAAACTAATGCAGCCCCTCAATCTGAGGCAGCCCCTCAAACTAAGGCAGCCCCTCAAACTAAGGCAGCCCCTCAAACTAATGCAGCCGCTCAAATTAAGGCAGTCCCTCAAACTAAGGCAGCCTCAAAAGTTAAGGCAGACCCTCAAACTAAGGCAGCCGCTCATACTAAGGCAGACTCTCAAACTAAGGCAGACTCTCAAACTAAGGGAGCGCCTCAACCAAAGGCAGCCCCTCAAACTAATGCAGCCGCTCAAATTAAGGCAGCCCCTCAAACTAAGGAAGCCACTAAAAGTAAGGCAGACCCTCAAACTAAGGCAGCCGCTCAAACTAAGGAAGAGTCTCAAACTAAGGCAGCCCCTCAAACTAAGGCAGCCGCTCAAACTAATGCACACTCTCAAACTGAGGCAGCCGCTCAAACTAAGCCAGCTGCTCAAACTAAGGCAGCCTCTCAAATTAAGGCAGCCGCTCAAACTAAGGCAGCCCCTCAAAGTAAGGCAGCCCCTCAAACTAAGGCACTCCCTCAAACTAATGCAGCCCCTCAATCTAAGGCAGCCCCTCATTCTGATGCAACCCCTCAAACTAATGCAGCCCCTCAAACTAAGGCAGCACTTCTAACTAAGCCAACCCCTCGAACTAATGAATCCCCTCAAACTAAGGCAGACTCTCAAACTAATGCAGCCACTCAATCTAAGGCAGCCCCTCAAACTAAGCTAACCCCTCAAACTAAGGCAGCCCCTCAAACTGAGGCAGCCCCTCAAAATAATGCAGCCCCTCAAACTAATGCAGATCCTCAATCTAATGCAGCCCCTCAAACTAATGCAGCCACTCAATCAAAGGCAGCCTGTCAAACTAATGCAGCGCCTCAACCAAAGGCAGCCCCTCAAACTAATGCAGCCGCTCAAATTAAGGCAGCCCCTCAAACTAAGGCAGCCTCTAAAAGTAAGGCAGACCCTCAAACTAAGGCAGCCGCTCAAACAAAGGCAGACTCTCAAACTAAGGCAGCCCCTCAAACTAAGGCAGCCGCTCAAACTAATGCAGACTCTCAAACTAAGGCAGCCGCTCAAACTAAGGCAGCCGCTCAAACTCAGGCAGCCTCTCAAATTAAGGCAGCCGCTCAAACTAAGACAGCCCCTCAAAGTAAGGCAGCCCCACAAACTAAGGCACTCCCTCAAACTAATGCAGCCCCTCAATCTAAGGCAGCCCCTCATTCTGATGCAACCCCTCAAACTAATGCAGCCCCTCAAACTAAGGCAGCACTTCTAACTAAGCCAACCCCTCGAACTAATGAATCCCCTCAAACTAAGGCAGACTCTCAAACTAATGCAGCCCCTCAATCTAAGGCAGCCCCTCATAATAATGCAGCCCCTCAAACAAATGCAGTCCCTCAATCTAATGAAGCCCCTCAAACTAATGAAGCCACTCAATCAAAGGCAAGCTCTCAAACTAATGCAGCCACTCAATCAAAGCCAGACCCTCAAACTCAGCCAACCACTCAAACTAAGGCAGCCCATCAAACTAAGGCAGACTCTCAAACTAATACAGCCCCTGAAAGTAAGGCATCCCCTCAAACTAAGGGAGCGCCTCAACCAAAGGCAGCCCCTCAAACTAAGGCAGCCCCTCTAACGAAGCCAACCCATCAAACTAAGGCATCCCCTCAAACTAAGGCAGAATCTCAAACTAATGCAGCCCCTCAATCTAAGGCAGCCCCTTAATCTAAGACAACCCCTCAAACTAATGCAGCCCGTCAAACCAAGGCAGCCGCTCAAAATAAGGCAGCCCCTTAAACTAAGGCAGCCGCTCAAACTCAGGCAGCCACTCAAACTCAGTCAGCCGCTCAAACTAAGGCAGCCCCTCAAACTGAGACAGCCCCTCAAACTGAGACAGCCCCTCAGTCTAAAGCAGTCCCTCAAACTCAGGCAGCCTCTCAATCTAAGGCAGCCGCTCAAACTAAGGCAGCCCCTCAAACTAAGACAGTCGCTCAAACTAAGGCTGCCGCTCTAATTAAGGCTGCCGCTCAAATTAACGCAGCCCCTCAAACTGTGGCAGAATCTCAAACGAAGGCAGACACTCAAACTTAGGCAGCCTCTCAAACTAAGGCTGCCCCTTAAACTAATGCAGCCCCTCAAACTAATGCAGAACTCTATCTAAGGCAGCGCCTCAAACTAATGCAGCCCCTCAAACTAATGCAGCCCCTCAAACTAGTGCAGCCCCTCAAACTAGTGCAGCCCCTCAAACTAATGCAGCCCCTCAAACTAATGCAGCCCCTCAATCTAAGGCAGCCCCTCAAACTAATGCAGCCACTCAATGAAAGGCAGACTCTCAAACCAATGCAGCCACTCAATCAAAGGCAGCCCCTCAAACTAAGGCAGCCCCTCAAACTAAGGCAGCCCCTCAAACTGACGCTGCCCCTTAAAGTAAGGCAGCCCTACAAACTAAGGGAGCGCCTCAACAAAAGGCAGCCCCTCAAACTAAGGCAGCCGCTGAAACTAAGGCAGCCTGTCAAACGAAGGCAGCCGCTCAAACTAAGGCAGACTCTCAAACTAAGGCAACCCCTCAAACTAAGGCAGCCGCTCAAACTAAGGCAGACTCTCAAACTAAGGCAGCCTCTCAAACTAAGTCAGCCCCTCAAACTAAGGCAGCCGCTCAAACTAAGGCAGCCCCTCAATCTAAGGCAGCCCCTCAATCTAAGGCAGCCCCACAACTAAGGCAGCCGCTCAAAATAAAGCAGCCCATCAAACTAATGCAGCCCCTCAAACTAAAGCAGCCCCTCAAACTAAGGCAGCCGCTCAAACTAATGCAGCCCCTCAATCCAAGGCAGCCCCTCAACTAACGCAGCCGCTCAAAATAAAGCATCCCATCAAACAAATGCAGCCCCTCAAATTACGTCAGCCCCTCAAACTAAGTCAGCCCCTCAAACTAATGCAGCCACTCAATCAAAGCCAGACTCTCAA
This sequence comes from Heterodontus francisci, assembly GCF_036365525.1. NCBI lineage: Eukaryota > Metazoa > Chordata > Chondrichthyes > Heterodontiformes > Heterodontidae > Heterodontus > Heterodontus francisci. The sequence goes on along the minus strand of NW_027141174.1, from coordinate 10,229,608 downwards.
ACTAATGCAGCCGCTCAAACTAAGGCAGCCCCTCTAACCCAGGTAGCCTCTCAAACTAACGCAGCCGCTCAAACTAAGGCAGCTTGTCAAAGTAAGGCAGACCCTCAAACTAAGGGAGCGCCTCAACCAAAGGGAGCCCTTCAAACTAATGCAGCCGCTCAAATTAAGGCAGCCCCTCAAACTAAGGCAGCCTCTAAAAGTAAGGCAGACCCTCAAATTAAGGCAGCCGCTCAAACTAAGGCAGTTTCTAAAAGTAAGGCAGCCGCTCAAACTAAGGCAGCCGCTCAAACTAATGCAGACTCTCAAACTAAGGCAGCCGCTCAACCTAAGTCAGCCGCTCAAACGAAGGCAGCCTCTGAAATTAAGGCAGCCGCTCAAACTAAGGCAGCCCCTCAAAGTAAGGCAGCCTCTCAAACTAAGGCACTCACTCAAACTAATGCAGCCCCTCAATCTAAAGCAGCCCCTCATTCTAAGCCAACCCCTCAAACTAAGGCATCCCCTCAAACTAAGGCAGACTCTCAAACTAATGCAGCCACTCAATCTAAGGCAGCCCCTCAAACTAAGCCAACCCCTCAAACTAAGGCAGCCCCTCAAACTAAGGCAGCCCCTCAAAATAATGCGGCCCCTCAAAATAATGCAGACCATCAATCTAATGCAGCCCCTCAAACTAATGCAGCCCCTCACTCAAAGGCAGACTCTCAAACTAATGCAGCCACTCCATCTAAGGCAGCCCCTCAAACTAAGCCAACCCCTCAAACTAAGGCAGCCCCTCAAACTGAGGCAGCCCCTCAAAATAATGCGGTCCCTCAAACTAATGCAGACGCTCAATCTAATGCAGCACCTCAAACTAATGCAGCCACTCACTCAAAGGCAGACTCTCAAACTAATGCAGCCCCTCAATCTAAGGCAGCTCCTCATTCTAATGCAACCCCTCAAACTAATGCAGCCCCTCAAACTAAGGCAGCCCCTCAAACTAAGGCAGCCCCTCTAACTAAGCCAACCCCTCAAACTAAGGAAGCCGATCAAAGTAATGCAGCCCCTCAAACAAATGCAGCCCCTCAATCTAATGCAGCCCCTCAAACTAATGCAGCCACTCAATCAAAGGCAAGCTCTCAAACTAAATGCAGCCACTCAATCAAAGGCAGACTCTCAAACTAATGCAGCCCCTTAAAGTAAGGCAGCCCCTCAAACTAAGGGAGCGCCTCAACCAAAGGCAGCCCCTCAAACTAAGGCAGCCCCTCTAACTAAGCCAACCCATCAAACTAAGGCATCCCCTCATACTAAGGCAGACTCTCAAACTAATGCAGCCACTCAATCTAAGGCAGCCCCTCAAACAAAGCCAACCACTCAAACTAAGGCATCCCCTCAAACTTAGGCAGACTGTCAAACTAATGCAGCCCCTCAATCTAAGGCAGCCCCTTAATCTAAGACAGCCCCTCAAACCAAGGCAGCCGCTCAAACTAAGGCAGCCCCTCAAACTAAGGCAGCCGCTCAAACTAAGGCAGCCCCTCAAACTAAGGCAGCCCCTCAAACTCAGGCAGCCGCTCAAACTAAGGCAGCCCCTCAAACTGAGACATCCGCTCAAACTAATGCAGCCCCTCAGTCTAAAGCAGCCCCTCAAACTCAGGCAGCCTCTCAATCTAAGGCAGAAGCTCAAACTAAGGCAGCCCCTCAAACTAAGACAGTGGCTCAAACTAATGCAGCCCCTCAAACTAAGGCAGCCGCTCAAATTAATGCAGACTCTCAAACTAATGCAGCCGCTCAAACTAAGGCAGCCGCTCAAACTAAGGCAGCCCCTCAAACTCAGGCAGCCTATCAAACTAAGGCTGCCCCTTAAACTAATGCAGCCCCTCAAACTAATGCAGAACTCTATCTGAGGCAGCCCCTCAAACTAATGCAGCCCCTCAAACTAATGCAGCCCCTCAAACTAATGCAGCCCCTCAAACTAATGCAGCCCCTCAATCAAAGGCAGCCCTTCAAACTAATGCACCCCCTCAAACTCATGCAGCCCCTCAAACTAATGCAGCCCTTCAATCTAAGGCAGCACCTCAAACTAATGCAGCCACTCAATCAAAGGCAGACTCTCAAACTAATGCAGTCACTCAATCAAAGGCAGCCCCTCAAACTAAGGCAGCCCCTCAAACTAAGGCAGACTCTCAAACTGACGCTGCCCCTTAAAGTAACGCAGCCCTACAAACTAAGGGAGCGCCTCAACCAAAGGCAGCCCCTCAAACTAATGCAGCCGCTCAAACTAAGGCAGCCCCTCAAACTCAGGCAGCCTCTCAAACTAAGGCAGCCACTGAAACTAAGGCAGCCTGTCAAACTAAGGCAGCCGATCAAACTAAGGCAGACTCTCAAACTAAGGCAACCCCTCAAACTAAGGCAACCCCTCAAACTAAGGCAGCCGCTTAAACTAAGGCAGACTCTCAAACTAAGGCAGCCTCTCAAACTAAGGCAGCCTCTCAAGCTAAGGCAGCCGCTCAATCCAAGGCAGCCCCTCAAACTAAGGCAGCCCCTCAAACTAAGGCAGCAGCTCAAACTAATGCAGCCCCTCAATCTGAGGCAGCCCCTCAACTAAGGCAGACCCTCAAAATAAAGCATCCCATCAAACTAATGCACCCGTCAATCTAAGGCAGCCCATCAAACAAATGCAGCCCCTCAAACGACGTCAGCCCCTCAAACTAAGTCAGACCCTCAAACTAATGCAGCCACTCAATCAAAGGCAGACTCTCAAACTAATGCTGCCGCTCAAAGTAAGGCAGCCCCTCAAACCCAGGCAGCCTCTCAAACTAACGCAGCCGCTCAAAATAAGGCAGCCTGTCAAAGTAAGGCAGACCCTCAAACTAACGGAGCGCCTCAACCAAACGCAGCCCATCAAACTAATGCAGCCGCTCAAATTAAGGCAGCCCCTCAAACTAAGGCAGCCTCTAAAAGTAAGGCAGACCCTCAAACTAAGGCAACCGCTCAAACTAAGGCAGACTCTCAAACTAAGGCAGACCCTCAAACTAAGGGAGCGCCTCAACTAAAAGCAACCCCTCAAACTAATGCAGCCGCTCAAATTAAGGCAGCCCCTCAAACTAATGCAGCCTCTAAAAGTAAGGCATACCCTCAAACTAAGGCAGCCGCTCAAACTATGGCAGACTCTCAAATGAAGGCAGCCCCTCAAACTTAGGCAGCCTATCAAACTAAGGCTGCCCCTTAAACTAATGCAGCCCCTCAAACTAATGCAGAACTCTATCTGAGGCAGCCCCTCAAACTAATGCAGCCCCTCAAACTAATGCAGCCCCTCAAACTAATGCAGCACCACAATCTAAGGCAGCCCCTCAAACTAATGTAGCCACTCCAACTAATGCAGCCCCTCAAACTAATGCAGCCCCTCAATCAAAGGCAGCCCTTCAAACTAATGCACCCCCTCAAACTCATGCAGCCCCTCAAACTAATGCAGCCCCTGAATCTAAGGCAGCCCCTCAAACTAATGCAGCCACTCAATCAAAGGCAGACTCTCAAACTAATGCAGTCGCTCAATCAAAGGCAGCCCCTCAAACTAAGGCAGCCCCTCAAACTAAGGCAGACTCTCAAACTAAGGCAGACTCTCAAACTAACACTGCCCCTTAAAGTAAGGCAGCCCTACAAACTAATGGAGCGCCTCAACCAAAGGCAGCCCCTCAAACTAATGCAGCCGCTCTAACTAAGGCAGCCTCTCAAACTAAGGCAGCCGCTCAAACTAAGGCAGACTCTCAAACTAAGGCAACCCCTCAAACTAAGGCAGCCGCTTAAACTAAGGCAGACTCTCAAACTAAGGCAGCCTCTCAAAATAAGGCAGCCTCTCAAACTAAGTCAGCCGCTCAATCCAAGGCAGCCCATCAAACTAAGGCAGCCCCTCAAACTAAGGCAGCCGCTCAAACTAATGCAGCCCCTCAATCTGAGGCAGCCCCTCAACTAAGGCAGCCGCTCAAAATAAAGCATCCCATCAAACTAATGCACCCCTCAATCTAAGGCAGCCCATCAAACAAATGCAGCCCCTCAAACTACGTCAGCCCCTCAAACTAAGTCAGCCCCTCAAACTAATGCAGCCACTCAATCAAAGGCAGACTCTCAAACTAATGCAGCCGCTCAAAGTAAGGCAGCCCCTCAAACCCAGGCAGCCTCTCAAACTAACGCAGCCGCTCAAAATAAGGCAGCCTGTCAAAGTAAGGCAGACCCTCAAACCAAGGGAGCGCCTCAACCAAAGGCAGCCCCTCAAACTAATGCAGCCGCTCAAATTAAGGCAGCCCCTCAAACTAAGGCAGCCTCTAAAAGTAAGGCAGACCCTCAAACTAAGGCAACCGCTCAAACTAAGGCAGACTCTCAAACTAAGGCAGATCCTCAAACTAAGGGAGCGCCTCAACTAAAAGCAGCCCCTCAAACTAATGCAGCCGCTCAAATTAAGGCAGCCCCTCAAACTAATGCAGCCTCTAAAAGTAAGGCAGACCCTCAAACTAAGGCAGCCGCTCAAACTAAGGCAGACTCTCAAACTAAGGCAGCCCCTCAAACTAAGGCAGCCCCTCAAACTAAGGCAGCCGCTCAAACTAATGCAGACTCTCAAACTGAGGCAGCCGCTCAAACTAAGTCAGCCACTCAAACTAAGGCAGCCTCTCAAATTAAGGCAGCCGCTCAAACTAAGGCAGCCCCTCAAAGTAAGGCAGCCTCTCAAAATAAGGCACTCCCTCAAAGTAATGCAGCCCCTCAATCTAAGGCAGCCCCTCATTCTAATGCAACCCCTCAAACTAATGCAGCCCCTCAAACTGAGGCAGCCCCTCAAACTAAGGCAGCCCCTCGAACTAAGCCAACCCCTCAAATGAAGGCATCCCCTCAAACTAAGGCAGACTTTCAAACTAATGTAGCCACTCAATCTAAGGCAGCCCCTCAAATTAAGCCAAACCCTCAAACTAAGGCAGCCCCTCAAAATAATGCAGCCCCTCAAACTAATGCAGACCCTCAATCTAATGCAGCCCCTCAAACTAATGCAGCCACTCAATCAAAGGCAGACTCTCAAACTAATGCAGCCACTCAATCAAAGGCAGCCCCTCAAACTCAGCCAACCGCTCAAACTAAGGCAGCCCCTCAAACTAAGGCAGACCCTCAAACTAATGCAGCCCCTCAATCGAAGGCAGCCCCTCATTCTAATGCAACCCCTCATACTAAGGCAGCCCCTCTAACTAAGCCAACCCCTCAAACTAAGGAATCCCCTCAAACTAAGGCAGACCCTCAAACTAATGCAGCCACTCAATCAAAGGCAGCCCCTCAAACTCAGCCAACCCCTCAAACTAAGGCAGCCCCTCAAACTAAGGCAGTCTCTCAAACTAATGGATCCCCTCAATCGAAGGCAGCCCCTCAAACTAAGGGAGTGCCTCAACCAAAGGCAGCCCCTTAAACTAAGGCAGCCCCTCAAACTAAGGCAGATTCTCAAACTAATGCAGCCACTCAATCTCAGGCAGCCCCTCAAACAAAGCCAACCCCTCAAACTAAGGCATCCCCTCAAACGAAGGCAGTCTCTCAAAGTAATGCAGCCCCTCAATCTAAGTCTGCCCCTGAATCTAAGACAGCCCCTCAAACTAATGCAGCCCCTCAAACCAAGGCAGCCCCTCAAACTAAGGCAGCCGCTCAAACTAAGGCAGCCCCTCAAACTCAGGCAGCCGCTCAAACTAAGGCAGCCCCTCAAACTGAGACAGCCGCTCAAACTAATGCAGCCCCTCAGTCTAAAGCAGCCACTCAAACTCAGGCAGCCTCTCAATCTAAGGCAGCCGCACATACTAAGGCAGCCCCTCAAACTAAGACAGTCGCTCAAACTAATGCAGCCCCTCAAACTAAGGCAGCCGCTCAAATTGAGGCAGCCCCTCAAACAATGGCAGTCTCTCAAACGAAGGCAGCCCCTCAAACTTAGGCAGCCTCTCAAACTAAGGCTGCCCCTCAAAATAATGCAGCCCCTCAAACTAATGCAGAACTCTACCAAAGGCAGCCCCTCAAACTAAGGCAGCCCCTCAAACTAATGCAGCCCCTCAAACTAATGCAGCCCCTCAATCAAAGGCAGCCCCTCAAACTAATGCAGCCACTCAATCAAAGGCAGTCTCTCAAACTAATGCAGCCACTCAATCAAACGCAGCCCCTCAAACTAAGCCAACCCCACAAACTAAGGCAGCCCCTCAAACTAATGCAGACTCTCAAACTGACGCTGCCTCTGAAAGTAAGGCAGCCCTGCAAACTAAGGGAGCGCCTCAACCAAAGGCAGCCCCGCAAACTAATGCAGCCGCTCAAACTAAGGCAGCCCCTCAAACTCAGGAAGCCTCTCAAACTAAGGCAGCCGCTGAAACTAAGGCAGCCGCTGAAACTAAGGCAGCCGCTGAAACTAAGGCAGCCTGTCAAAATAAGGCAGCCGCTCAAACTAAGGCAGACTCTCAAACTAAGGCAACCCCTCAAACTAAGGCAGCCGCTCAAACTAAGGCAGACTCTCAAACTAGGGCAGACTCTCAAACTAAGGCAGCCTCTCAAACTAAGTCAGTCGCTCAAACTAATGCAGCCCCTCAATCGAAGGCAGCCCCTCAACTAAGGCAGCCGCTCAAAATAAAGCATCCCATCAAACTAATGCAGCCCCTCAAACTAAGGCAGCCCCTCAAACTAATGCAGCCCTCAATCTAAGGCAGCCCATCAAACAAATGCAGCCCCTCAAACTACGTCAGCCCCTCAAACTAAGTCAGCCCCTCAAACTAATGCAGCCACTCAATCAAAGGCAGACTCTCTAACTGATGCAGCCGCACAAACGAAGGCAGCCCCTCAAACCCAGGCAGCCTCTCAAACTAACGCAGCCGCTCAAACTAAGGCAGCCTCTAAAAGTAAGGCAGACCCTCAAACTAAGGCAGCCGCTCAATCTAAGGCAGACTCTCAAACTAAGGCAGACCCTCAAACTAAGGGAGCGCCTCAACTAAAAGCAGCCCCTCAAACTAATGCAGCCGCTCAAATTAAGGCAGCCCCTCAAACTAATGCAGCCTCTAAAAGTAAGGCAGACCCTCAAATTAAGGCAGCCGCTCAAACTAAGGCAGACTCTCAAACTAAGGCAGCCCCTCAAACTAAGGCAGCCGCTCAAACTAATGCAGACTCTCAAACTAAGGCAGCCGTCAAACTAAGGCAGCCGCTCAAACTAAGGCAGCCTCTCAAATTAAGGGAACCGCTCAAACTAAGGCAGCCCCTCAAAGTAATGCAACCCCTCAATCTAAGGCAGCCCCTCATTCTAATGCAACCCCTCAAACTAATGCAGCCCCTCAAACTAAGGCAGCCCCTCTAACTAAGCGAACCCCTCAAACGAAGGCATCCCCTCAAACGAAAGCAGACTCTCAAACTAAAGCAACCACTCAATCTAAGGTAGCCCCACAAGCTAAGCCAACCCCTCAAACTGAGGCAGCCCCTCAAAATAAAGCAGCCCCTCAAACTAATGCAGACCCTCAATCTAATGCAGCCCCTCAAACTAATGCAGCCACTCAATCAAAGGCAGACTCTCAAACTAATGCAGCCCCTCAATCAAAGGCAGCCCCTCAAACTCAGCCATCCCCTCAAAGTAAGGCAGCCCCTCAAACTAAGGCAGTCTCTCAAACTAATGCAGCCCCTCAATCGAAGGCAGCCCCTCAATCGAAGGCAGCCCCTCATTCTAATGCAACCCCTCAAACTAATGCAACCCCTCAAACTAATGCAGCCCCTCAAACTAAGGAATCCCCTCAAACTAAGGAATCCCCTCAAACTAACGCAGACTCTCAAACTATTGCAGCCACTCAATCTAAGGCAGCCCGTCAAACTAAGCCAACCCCTCAAACTAAGACAGCGCCTCAAACTAAGGCAGCCCCTCAAACTAAGGCAGCCCCTCAAACTAATGCAGCCCTCAATCTAAGGCAGCCCATCAAACAAATGCAGCCCCTCAAACTACGTCAGCCCCTCAAACTAAGTCAGCCCCTCAAACTAATGCAGCCACTCAATCAAAGGCAGACTCTCTAACTAATGCAGCCGCACAAACGAAGGCAGCCCCTCAAACCCAGGCAGCCTCTCAAACTAACGCAGCCGCTCAAACTAAGGCAGCCTCTAAAAGTAAGGCAGACCCTCAAACTAAGGCAGCCGCTCAAACTAAGGCAGACTCTCAAACTAAGGCAGACCCTCAAACTAAGGGAGCGCCTCAACTAAAAGCAGCCCCTCAAACTAATGCAGCCGCTCAAATTAAGGCAGCCCCTCAAACTAATGCAGCCTCTAAAAGTAAGGCAGACCCTCAAATTAAGGCAGCCGCTCAAGCTAAGGCAGACTCTCAAACTAAGGCAGCCCCTCAAACTAAGGCAGCCGCTCAAACTAATGCAGACTCTCAAACTAAGGCAGCCGTCAAACTAAGGCAGCCGCTCAAACTAAGGCAGCCTCACAAATTAAGGGAGACGCTCAAACTAAGGCAGCCCCTCAAAGTAAGGCAGCCCCTCAAAGTAAGGCAGCCTCTCAAACTAAGGCACTCCCTCAAAGTAATGCAGCCCCTCAATCTAAGGCAGCCCCTCATTCTAATGCAACCCCTCAAACTAATGCAGCACCTCAACCTAAGGCAGCCACTCTAACTAAGCCAACCCCTCAAACGAAGGCATCCCCTCAAACTAAAGCAGACTCTCAAACTAATGCAGCCACTCAATCAAAGGCAGCCCCACAAACTAAGCCAACCCCTCAAACTAAGGCAGCCCCTCAAAATAATGCAGCCCCTCAAACTAATGCAGACCCTCAATCTAATGCAGCCCCTCAAACTAATGCAGCCACTCAATCAAAGGCAGACTCTCAAACTAATGCAGCCCCTCAATCAAAGGCAGCCCCTCAAACTCAGCCAACCCCTCAAAGTAAGGCAGCAGCTCAAACTAAGGCAGACTCTCAAACTAATGCAGCCCCTCAATCGAAGGCAGCCCCTCATTCTAATGCAACCCCTCAAACTAATGCAGCCCCTCAAACTAAGGCAGCCCCTCAAACTAAGCCAACCTCTCAAACTAAGGAATCCCCTCAAGCTAAGGCAGACTCTCAAACTAATGCAGCCACTCAATCTAAGGCAGCCCCTCAAACTAAGCCAACCCCTCAAACTAAGACAGCCCCTCAAACTAAGGCAGCCCCTCAAAATAATACAGCCACTCAAACAAACGCAGACCCTCAATCAAAGGCAAGCTCTCAAACTAATGCAGACACTGAATCAAAGGCAGCCCCTCAAACTCAGCCAACCACTCAAACTAAGGCAGCCCCTCAAACTAAGGCAGACTCTCAAACTAATGCAGCCCCTTAAAGTAAGGCAGCCCCTCAAACTAAGGGAGCGCCTCAACCAAAGGCAGCCCCTCAAACTAAGGCAGCCCCTCTAACTAAGCCAACCCCTCAAACTAAGGAATCCCCTCAAACTAAGGCAGACTCTCAAACTAATGCAGCCACTCAATCTACGGCAGCCCCTCAAACGAAGCCAACCCCTCAAACTAAGACAGCCCCTCAAACTCAGGCAGCCCCTCAAAATAATGCAGCCCCTCAAACAAATGCAGACCCTCAATCTAATGCAGCCCCTCAAACTAATGCAGCCACTCAATCAAAGGCAAGCTCTCAAACTAATGCAGCCACTCAATCAAAGGCAGCCCCTCAAACTCAGCCAACCACTCAAACTAAGGCAGCCCCTCAAACTATGGCAGACTCTCAAACTAATGCAGCCCCTTAAAGTAAGGCAGCCTCTCAAACTAAGGGAGCGCCTCAACCAAAGGCAGCCCCTCAAACTAAGGCAGCCCCTCTAACTAAGCCAACCCATCAAACTAAGGCATCCCCTCATATTAAGGCAGACTCTCAAACTAATGCAGCCCCTCAAACAAAGCCAACCCCTCAAACTAAGGCATCCCCTCAAACTAAGGTAGACTCTCAAACTAATGCAGCCCCTCAATCTAAGACAGCCCCTCAAACTAATGCAGACCCTCAAACCAAGGCAGCCGCTCAAATTAAGGCAGCCCCTCAAACTAAGGCAGCCCCTCAAACTAAGGCAGCCGCTCAAACTCAGGCAGCCGCTCAAACTAAGGCATCCCCTCAAACTGAGACAGCCCCTCAAAATGAGACAGCCGCTCAAACTAATGCAGCCCCTCAGTCTAAAGCAGCCCCTCAAACTCAGGCAGCCTCTCAATCTAAGGCAGCCGCTCAAACTAAGGCAGCCCCTCAAACTAAGACAGTCGCTCAAACTAATGCAGCCCCTCAAACTAAGGCAGCCGCTCAAATTAAGGCAGCCCCTCAAACTATGGCAGACTCTCAAACGAAGGCAGCCCCTTAAACTTAGGCAGCCTCTCAAACTAAGGCTGCCCCTTAAACTAATGCAGCCCCTCAAACTAATGCAGAACTCTACCTGAGGCAGCCCCTCAAACTAAGGCAGCCCCTCAAACTAAGGCAGACTCTCACACTGACGCTGCCCCTTAAAGTAAGGCAGCCCTACAAACTAAGGGAGCGCCTCAACAAAAGGCAGCCCCTCAAACTAATGCAGCCGCTCAAACTAAGGCAGCCCCTCAAACTCAGGCAGCCTCTCAAACTGAGGCAGCCGCTGAAACTAAGGCAGCCTGTCAAACCAAGGCAGCCGCTCAAACTAAGGAAGACTCTCAAACTAAGGCAACCCCTCAAACTAAGGCAGCCGCTCAAACTAAGGCAGGCTCTCAAACTAAGGCAGCCTCTCAAACTAAGTCAGCCGCTCAATCTAAGGCAGCCCCTTAAACTAAGGCAGACCCTCAAACTAAGGCAGACCCTCAAACTAAGGCAGCCCCTCAATCTGAGGCAGCCCCTCAACTAAGGCAGCCGCTCAAAATAAAGCATCCCATCAAACTAATGCAGCCCCTCAAACTAAGGCAGCCCCTCAAACTAAGGCAGGCCTCAATCTAAGGCAGCCCATCAAACAAATGCAGCCCCTGAAACTACGTCAGCCCCTCAAACTAAGTCAGCCCCTCAAACTAAGTCAGCCCCTCAAACTAATGCAGCCACTCAATCAAAGGCAGACTCTCAAACTAATGCAGCCGCTCAACCTAAGGCAGCCCCTCAAACCCAGGCAGCATCTCAAACTAACGCAGCCGGTCAAAATAATGCAGCCTGTCTAAGTAAGGCAGACCCTCAAACTAAGGGAGCGCCTCAACAAAACGCAGCCCCTCAAACCAATGCAGCCGCTCAAATTAAGGCAGCCCCTCAAACTAAGGCAACCTCTAAAAGTAAGGCAGACCCTCAAACTAAGGCAGCCGCTCAAACTAATGCAGCCCCTCAAACTAATGCAGCCCCTCAATCTAAGGCAGCCCCTCAAACTAATGTACCCACTCAAACCAATGCAGCCCCTCAAACTAATGCAGCCCCTCAATCTAAGGCAGCCCCTCAAACTAATGCAGCCACTCAATCAAAGGCAGACTCTCAAACTAATGCAGCCACTCAATCAAAGGCAGCCCCTCAAACTAAGGCAGCCCCTCAAACTAAGGCAGACTCTCAAACTGACGCTGCCCCTTAAAGTAAGGCAGCCCTACAAACTAAGGGAGCGCCTCAACAAAAGGCAGCCCCTCAAACTAATGCAGCCGCTCAAACTAAGGCAGCCCCTCAAACTCAGGCAGCCTCTCAAACTAAGGCAGCCGCTGAAACTAAGGCAGCCTGTCAATCCAAGGCAGCCGCTCAAACTAAGGAAGACTCTCAAACTAAGGCAACCCCTCAAACTAAGGCAGCCGCTCAAACTAAGGCAGGCTCTCAAACTAAGGCAGCCTCTCAAACTAAGTCAGCCGCTCAATCTAAGGCAGCCCCTTAAACTAAGGCAGACCCTCAATCTAAGGCAGCCCCTCAAACTAATGTACCCACTCAAACCAATGCAGCCCCTCAAACTAATGCAGCCCCTCAATCTAAGGCAGCCCCTCAAACTAATGCAGCCACTCAATCAAAGGCAGACTCTCCAACTAATGCAGCCACTCAATCAAAGGCAGCCCCTCAAACTAAGGCAGCCCCTCAAACTAAGTAAGCCTGTCAAACTAAGGCAGCTTCTCAAAGTAAGGCAGACACTCAAACTAGTGGAGCGCCTCAACCAAAGGCAGCCCCTCAAACTAATGCAGCCGCTCAAATTAAGGCGGCCCCTCAAACTAATGCAGCCTCTCAAACTAAGGCTTCCTGTCAAACTAAGGCAGCCTCCAAAAGTAAGGCAGAACCTCAAACTAAGGCAGCCGCTCAAACTAAGGCAGACTCTCAAACTAAGGCAGCCCCTCAAAGTAAGGCAGCCGCTCAAACTAAGGCAGACTCTCAAACTAAGGCAGCCACTCAAATTAAGGCAGCCCTCAAACTAATGCAGCCCCTCAATGTAAGGCAGCCCCTCAAAATAATGCAGCCACTCAATCAAAGGCAGACTCTCAAACTAATGCAGCAACTCAATCAAAGGCAGCCCCTCAAACTAGGCCAACCACTCAAACTAAGGCAGCCCCTCAAACTAAGGCAGCCCCTCAGACTATTGCACCCCCTCAAACTAATGCAGCCCCTGAAACTAAGGGAGCGCCTCAACCAAAGGCAGCCGCTCAAACTAAGCCAACCACTCAAACTAAGGCAGCCCCACAAACTAAGGGAGCGCCTCAACCAAAGGCAGCCCCTCAAACTAATGCAGCCGCTCAAACTAAGGCAGCCCCTCAAACTCAGGCAGCATCTCAAAGTAAGGCAGACTCTCAAACTATTGCAGCCCTTTAAAGTAAAGCAGCCCCACAAACTAAGGGAGCCCCTCAACCAAAGGCAGACAGTCAAACTAAGGCAGCCGCTCAAACTAAGGCGGACTCTCAAACTGAGCCAACCTCTCAAACTCAGTCAGCCGCTCAATCTAAGGCAGCCCCTCAAACTAAGGCAGCCCCTCAAACTAAGGCAGCCGCTCAAACTAATGCAGTCCCTCAATCTAAGTCAGCCCCTCAACGAAGGCAGCCGCTCAAACTAAAGCAGCTCATCAAACTAATGCAGCCCCTCAATCTAAGGCAGCCCCTCAATCTAAGGCAGCCCCTCAAACTAATGCAGCCACTCAATCAAAGGCATACTCTCAAACTAATGCAGCCACTCAATCAAAGGCAGCCCCTCAAACTAAGCCTACCCCTCAAACTAATGCAGCCGCTCAAACTAAGGCAGCCCCTCAAACTCAGGCAGCCGCTCAAACTAAGGCAGCCCCTCAAACTCAGGCAGCCTCTCAAAGTAAGGCCGACCCTCAAACTAAGGCAGCCCCTCAAACTCAGGCAGCCTCTCAAACTAAGGCAACCCCTCAAACTAAGGCAGCCTGTCAAACTAAGGCAGCCTCTCAAAGTAAGGCAGACCCTCAATCTAAGGGAGCCCCTGAAACAAAGGCAGCCCCTCAAACTAATGCAGCCGCTCAAACTAAGGCAGCCCCTCAAACTCAGGCAGCCTCTGAAGCTAAGGCAGCCCCTCAACTAAGGCAGCCGCTCAAACTAAAGCAGCCCATCAAACTAATGCAGCCCCTCAACCAAAGGCAGCTCCTCAAACTAATGCAGCCGCTCAAATTAAGGCGGCCCCTCAAACTAATGCAGCCTCTCAAACTAAGGCTTCCTGTCAAACTAAGGCAGCCTCCAAAAGTAAGGCAGACTCTCAAACTAAGGCAGCCCCTCAAAGTAAGGCAGCCGCTCAAACTAAGGCAGACTCTCAAACTAAGGCAGCCGCACAAACTAAGGCAGCCGCTCAAACTAAGGCAGCCTCTCAAATTAAGGCAGCCCCTCAAACTAAGGCAGCCCCTCAAACTAAGGCAGCCTCTCAAACTAAGGCACCCCCTCAAACTAATGCAGCCCCTCAATCTATGGCAGCCCCTCAAACTAAGCCAACCCCTCAAACAAAGGCAGCCCCTCAAACTAAGGCAGCCCCTCAAAATAATGCAGCCCATCAACTAATGCAGACCCTCAATCTAATGCAGCCCCTCAAACTATTGCAGCCACTCAATCAAAGGCAGTCTCTCAAACAAATGCAGCCACTCAATCAAAGGCAGCCCCTCAAACTAAGCCAACTCCTCAAACTAAGGCAGCCCCTCAATCTTAGGCAGCCCCTCAAACTAAGGCAGCCCCTCAAACTAAGGCAGCCTCTCAAAGTAAGGCAGATGCTCAAACTAAGGCAGCCGCTCAAACTAAGGCAGACTCTCAAACTAAGGCAGACCCTCAAACTAAGGCAGCCTCTCAAACTAAGGCAGCCTCTCAAACTCAGTCAGCCGCTCAATCTAAGACAGCCCCTCAAACTAAGGCAGCCCATCAAACTAAGGCAGCCGCTCAAACTAAATCAGCCCATCAAACTAATGCAGCCCCTCAATCTAAGGCAGCCCCTCAAACTAAGGCAGCCCCTCAAACTAAGGCAGCGCCTCAATCTCAGGCAGCACCTCAAATTAAGGCAGCCCCTCAAACTACGGCTTCCTCTCAAACTAAAGCAGCCCCTCAAACTTAGGCAGCCTCTCAAACTATGGCAGCCCCTCAAACTAATGCAGCCCCTCAAACTAATGCAGAACTCTATCTAAGGCAGCCCCTCAAACTAAGGCATCCCCTCAAAGTAATGCCGCCCCTCAAACTAATGCAGCCCCTCAAACTAATGCAGCCCCTCAATCTAAGGCAGCCCCTCAAACTAATGCACCCCCTCAAACTAATGCAGCCCCTCAAACTAATGCAGCCCCTCAATCTAAGGCAGCCCCTCAAAATAATGCAGCCCCTCAAAATAATGCAGCCACTCAAACTAAAGCAGCCCATCAACCTAATGCAGCCACTCAATCAAAGGCAGCCCCTCAAACTAAGCCAACCCCTCAAACTAAGGCAGACTCTCAAACTAAGGCAGCCCCTCAATCTAAGGCAGCCCCTCAAACTAAGGCAGCCCCTCAAACTAAGCCAACCCCTCAAACAAAGGCAGCCACTCAAACTAAGGAGGCCCCTCAAAATAATGCAGCCCATCAACTAATGCAGACCCTCAATCTAATGCAGCCCCTGAAACTATTGCAGCCACTCAATCAAAGGCAGTCTCTCAAACTAATGCAGCCACTCAATCAAAGGCAGCCCCTCAAACTAAGCCAACTCCTGAAACTAAGGCAGCCCCTCAAACTAAGGCAGCCTCTCAAACTAATGCAGCCCCTCAATCTTAGGCAGCCCCTCAAACTAAGGCAGCCCCTCAAACTAAGGCAGCCCCTCAAACTAATGCAGTCCCTCAAACTAATGCAGCCCCTCAATCTAAGGCAGCCCCTCAAACAAATGCAGTACTCAATCAAAGGCAGACTCTCAAACTAATGCAGCCACTCAATCAAAGGCAGCCCCTCAAACTAAGCCAACCGCTCAAACTAAGGCAGCCTCTCAAACTCAGTCAGCCGCTCAATCTAAGACAGCCTCTCAAACTAAGGCAGCCCCTCAAACTAAGGCAGCCGCTCAAACTAAAGCAGCCCATCAACCTAATGCAGCCCCTCAATCTAAGGCAGCCCCTCAATCTAAGGCAGCCCCTCAAACTAAGGCAGCCCCTCAAACTAAGGCAGCGCCTCAATCTCAGGCAGCACCTCAAATTAAGGCAGGCCCTCAAACTATGGCTGACTCTCAAACTAAAGCAGCCCCTCAAACTTCGGCAGCCTCTCAAACTATGGCAGCCCCTCAAACTAATGCAGCCCCTCAAACTAATGCAGAACTCTATCTAAGGCAGCCCCTCAAACTAAGGCATCCCCTCAAGGTAATGCAGCCCCTCAAACTAATGCAGCCCCTCAAACTAATGCAGCCCCTCAAACTAATGCAGCCCCTCAATCTAAGGCAGCCCCTCAATCTAAGGCAGCCCCTCAAACTAATGCACCCCCTCAAACTAATGCAGCCCCTCAAACTAATGCAGCCCCTCAATCTAAGGCAGCCCCTCAATCTAAGGCAGCCCCTCAAAATAATGCAGCCCCTCAAAATAATGCAGCCACTCAATCAAAGGCAGACTCTCAAACTAATGCAGCCACTCAATCAAAGGCAGCCCCTCAAACTAAGCCAACCCCTCAAACTAAGGCAGACTCTCAAACTAAGGCAGCCCCTCAATCTAAGGCAGCCCCTCAATCTAAGGCAGCCCCTCAAACTAAGCCAACCCCTCAAATAAAGGCAGCCCCTCAAACTAAGTCAGCCCCTCAAACTAATGCAGTACTCAATCAAAGGCAGACTCTCAAACTAATGCAGCCACTCAATCAAAGTCAGCCCCTCAAACTAAGCCAACCCCTCAAACTAAGGCTGCCCTTCAAACTAAGGCAGACTCTCAAACTAATGCAGACCCTTAAAGTAAGGCAGCCCCTCAAACTAAGGGAGCCCCTCAACCAAAGGCAGCCGTTCAAACTAATGCAGCCACTCAAACTAAGGCAGCCCTTCAAAAAAAGGCAGCCTCTCAAACTAAGGCAGCCGCTCAAACTAAGGCAGCCTGTTAAAACCAAGGCAGCCTGTCAAACTAAGGCAGCCTCTCAAAGTAAGGCAGACGCTCAAACTAAGGCAGCCGCTCAAACTGAGGCAGACTCTCAAACTAAGGCAGCACCTCAAACTAAGGCAGCCTCTCAAACTCAGTCAGCCGCTCAATCTAAGGCAGCCGCTCAAACTGATGCAGCCCCTCAATCTAAGGCAGCCCCTCACCTCAGGCAGCCGCTCAAACTAAAGCAGCCCATCAAACTAATGCAGCCCCTCAATCTAAGGCAGCACCTCAAACTAAGGCAGCCCCTCAAACTAAGGCAGCGCCTCAATCTCAGGCAGCACCTCAAATTAAGGCAGCCCCTCAAACTATGGAAGACTCTCAAACTAGAGCAGCCCCTCAAACTTAGGCAGCCTCTCAAACTATGGCAGCCACTCAAACTAATGCAGCCCCTCAAACTAATGCAGAACTCTGTTGAAGGCAGCCCCTCAAACTCATGTCTTACCAACTTAATAGAATTCTTTGAGGAAGTGACAAAGTTGATTGATGACGGAAGGGCTGTCGATATCATATACATGGACTTCAGTAAGGCGTTTGATAAGGTTCCCCATGGCAGACTGATGGAGAAAGTGAAGGCGCTTGGGGTCCAAGGTGTACTAGCTAGATGGATAAAGAACTGGCTGGGCAACAGGAGACAGAGAGTAGCAGTAGAAGGGAGTTTCTCAAAATGGAGACGTGTGACCAGTGGTGTTCCACAGGGATCCGTGCTGGGACCACTGTTGTTTGTGATATACATTAATGATTTGGAGGAAAGTATAGGTGGACTGATTAGCAAATTTGCAGACGACACTAAGATTGGTGGAGTAGCAGATAGTGAAGGGGACTGTCAGAGAATACAGCAGAATATAGATAGATTGGAGAGTTGGGCAGAGAAATGGCAGATGGAGTTCAATCAGGGCAAATGCGAGGTGATGCATTTTGGAAGATACAATTCAAGAGTGAACTATACAGTAAATGGAAAAGTTCTGGGGAAAATTGATGTCCAGAGAGATTTGGGTGTTCAGGTCCACTGTTCCCTGAAGGTGGCAACGCAGGTAAATAGAGTGGTCAAGAAGGCATACGGCATGCTTTCCTTCATCGGTCGGGGCATTGAGTACAAGAGTTGGCAGGTCATGTTACAGTTGTATAGGACTTTGGTTCGGCCACATTTGGAATACTGCGTACAGTTCTGGTCGCCACATTATCAAAAGGATGTGGATGCTTTGGAAAGGGTGCAGAGGAGGTTCACCAGGATGTTGCCTGGTATGGAGGGCGCTAGCTATGAAGAGAGGTTGAGTAGATTAGGATTATTTTCATTAGAAAGACGGAGGTTGAGGGGGGACCTGATTGAGGTGTACAAAATCATGAGAGGTATAGACAGGGTGGATAGCAAGAAGCTTTTTCCCAGAGTGGGGGTTTCAATTACTAGAGGACACGAGTTCAAAGTGAAAGGGGAAAAGTTTACAAAGAAACAAAAAGAACAAAGATAATTACAGCACAGGAACAGGCCCTTCGGCCCTCCAAGCCTGAGCCGATCCAGATCCTCTCTCTAAACATGTCGCCTATTTTCTAAGGTTCTGCATCTCCTTTCTTCCTGCCCATTCATGTATCTGTCTAGATACATCTTAAAAGACTCCATCTTGCCCGCATCTACCACCTCCGCTGGCAATGCGTTCCAGGTGCCCACCACCCTCTGCGTAAAGAACTTTCCACGCATATCCCCCCTAAACTTTTCCCCTTTCACTTTGAACTCGTGTCCTCTAGTAATTGAAACACCAACTCTGGGAAAAAGCCTCTTGCTATCCACCCTGTCTATACCTCTCATGATTTTGTACACCTCAATCAGGTCCCCCCTCAACCTCCGTCTTTCTAATGGAAATAATCCTAATCTGCTCAACCTCTCTTCATAGCTAGCGCCCTCCATACCAGGCAACATCCTGGTGAACCTCCTCTGCACCCTCTCCAAAGCATCCACATCCTTTTGATAATGTGGCGACCAGAACTGTACGCAGTATTCCAAATGTGGCCGAACCAAAGTCCTAAACAACTGTAACATGACCTGCCAACTCTTGTACTCAATGCCCCGTCCGATGAAGGAAAGCATGCCGTATGCCTTCTTGACCACTCTATTTACCTGCGTTGCCACCTTCAGGGAACAGTGGACCTGAACACCCAAATCTCTCTGGACATCAATTTTCCCCAGGACTTTTCCATTTACTGTATAGTTCACTCTTGAATTGGATCTTCCAAAATGCATCACCTGGCATTTGCCCTGATTGAACTCCATCTGCCATTTCTCTGCCCAACTCTCCAATCTATCTATATTCTGCTGTATTCTCTGACAGTCCCCTTCACTATCTGCTACTCCACCAATCTTAGTGTCGTCTGCAAATTTGCTAATCAGTCCACCTATACTTTCCTCCAAATCATTAATGTATATCACAAACAACAGTGGTCCCAGCACGGATCCCTGTGGAACACCACTGGTCACACGCGTCCATTTTGAGAAACTCCCTTCTACTGCTACTCTCTGTCTCCTGTTGCCCAGCCAGTTCTTTATCCATCTAGCTAGTACACCTTGGACCCCAAGCGCCTTCACTTTCTCCATCAGCCTGCCATGGGGATCCTTATCAAACGCCTTACTGAAGTCCATGTATATGACATCGACAGCCCTTCCCTCATCAATCAACTTTGTCACTTCCTCAAAGAATTCTATTAAGTTGGTAAGACATGACCTTCCCTGCACAAAACCATGTTGCCTGTCACTGATGAGCCCATTTTCTTCCAAATGGGAATAGATCCTATCCCTCAGTATCTTCTCCAGCAGCTTCCCTACCACTGACGTCAGGCTCACCGGTCTATAATTACCTGGATTATCCCTGCTACCCTTCTTAAACAAGGGGACAACATTAGCAATTCTCCAGTCCTCCGGGACCTCACCCGTGTTTAAGGATGCTGCAAAGATATCTGTTAAGGCCCCAGCTATTTCCTCTCTCGCTTCCCTCAGTAACCTGGGATAGATCCCATCCGGACCTGGGGACTTGTCCACCTTAATGCCCTTTAGAATACCCAACACTTCCTCCCTCCTTATGCCGACTTGACCGAGAGTAATCAAACATCTGTTCCTAACCTCAACATCCGTCATGTCCCTCTCCTTGGTGAATACCGATGCAAAGTACTCGTTTAGAATCTCACCCATTTTCTCTGAGTCCAAGCATAACATTCCTCCTTTGTCCTTTAGTGGGCCAATCCTTTCTCTAGTTACCCTCTTTCTCCTTATATATGAATAAA
The DNA here is from genome assembly GCF_036365525.1 of Heterodontus francisci. Classification (NCBI taxonomy): domain Eukaryota; kingdom Metazoa; phylum Chordata; class Chondrichthyes; order Heterodontiformes; family Heterodontidae; genus Heterodontus; species Heterodontus francisci. The sequence goes on along the minus strand of NW_027141174.1, from coordinate 10,209,874 downwards.
AGGCTTTGGGATTTTCCTTAACCCTGTTTGCTAAAGATATTTCATGACCCCTTTTAGCCCTCTTAATTCCTCGTTTCAGATTGGTCCTACATTCCCGATATTCTTTCAAAGCTTCGTCTTTCATCAGCCGCCTAGACCTTATGTATGCTTCCTTTTTCCTCTTAGCTAGTCTCACAATTTCACCCGTCATGCATGGTTCCCTAATCTTGCCATTTCTATCCCTCATTTTCACAGGAACATGTCTCTCCTGCACGCTAATCAACCTCTCTTTAAAAGCCTCCCACATATCACATGTGGATTTACCTTCAAACAGCTGCTCCCAATCTACATTTCCCAGCTCCTGCCGAATTTTGGTGTAGTTGGCCTTCCCCCAATTTGGCACTCTCCCTTTTGGACCACTCTCGTCTTTGTCCATGAGTATTTTAAAGCTTACGGAATTGTGATCACTATTCCCAAAGTAGTCCCCTACTGAAACTTCAACAACCTGGCCGGGCTCATTCCCCAACACCAGGTCCAGTATGGCCCCTTCCCGAGTTGGACTATTTACATACTGCTCTAGAAAACCCTCCTGGATGCTCCTTACAAATTCTGCTCCATCTGGACCTCTAACACTAAGCGAATCCCAGTCAATGTTGGGAAAATTAAAATCTCCTATCACCACCACCCTGTTGCTCCTACATCTTTCCATAATCTGTTTACATATTTGTACCTCTATCTCACGCTCGCTGTTGGGAGGCCTGTAGTACAGCCCCAACATTGTTACCGCACCCTTCCTATTTCTGAGTTCTGTCCATATTGCCTCACTGCTCGAGTCCTCCATAGTGCCCTCCTTCAGCACAGCTGTGATATCCTCTTTGACCAGTAATGCAACTCCTCCACCCCTTTTACCTCCCATTCTATCCCGCCTGAAGCATCGATATCCTGGGATATTTAGTTGCCAATCATGCCCTTCCCTCAACCAAGTCACAGTAATAGCAATAACATCATACTCCCAGGTACTAATCCAAGCCCTAAGTTCATCTGCCTTACCTACTACACCTCTTGCATTAAAACAAATGCACCTCAGACCACCAGTCCCTTTATATTCATCATCTGCTCCCTGCCTGCTCTTCCCCTTAGTCACACTGACTTCATTATCTAGTTCCTTACAGGCTTTTGTTACTACCTCCTTACTGTCAACTGACCTCAATTGGTTCCCATCCCCCTGCCACATTAGTTTAAACCCTCCCCAACAGCGTTAGCAAAAGCACCTCCAAGGACATTGGTTCCAGTCCGGCCCAGGTGTAGACCGTCCAATTTGTAATAGTCCCACCTCCCCCAGAACCGGTCCCAATGTCCCAAAAATCTGAACCCCTCCTTCCTGCACCATCTCTCAAGCCACGCATTCATCCTGACTATTCTTTCATTTTTACTCTGACTATCACGTGGCACTGGTAGTAATCCTGAGATTACTACCTTTGAGGTCCTACTTTTTAACTTGGCTCCTAACTCCCTAAACTCTGCATGTAGGACCTCATCCCGTTTTTTACCTATATCATTAGTGCCTATGTGCACAATGACAACTGGCTGTTCACCCTCCCCCTTTAGAATGTTCTGCAGCCGATCTGAGACGTCCCTGACCCGTGCACCTGGGAGGCAACATACCATTCGGGAGCCTCGTTTTCGACCACAGAACCGCCTATCTACTCCCCTTACAATCGAATCCCCTACGACTATAGCCCTTCCACGCTTTTTCCCGCCCTTCGGAACAGCAGAGCCAGCCACGGTGCCATGGACCTGGCTACTGCTGCCTTCCCCTGGTGAGCCATCTCCCTCAACAGTATCCAAAATGGTATACTTGTTTTGGAGGGAGATGACCGCAGGGGACTCCTGCGCTGCCTTCCTGCTCTTTCTCTGCCTTTTGGTCACCCATTCCCTTTCTCCCTCAGCAATCCTAATCTGCGGTGTGACCAATTCACTAAACGTGCTATCCACGACCTCCTCAGCATCGCGCATGCTCCAAAGTGAGTCCATCCGCAGCTCGAGAGCCGTCATGCGGTCTAACAAGAGCTGCAGCTGGACACACTTCCTGCACGTGAAGGAGTCAGGGTCATCAGCCATGTCCCTGAGCTCCCACATTGAGCAAGATGAGCATGATACGGGTCTGAGATCTCCTGCCATTTTTAATCTTAAGTTTAAATATAGTTAAATGAAAAAGGAACGAAAAGTTTTTACCAATCACAATAAAACCAGAGAAATCGAAAAAGCCTTACCTTATAAACACCCCACCGAGTCCTTTTTTTTGGTTAGAGGAGGAGGGCGGGTGGGAGACACTACAAGTGTGGTGTCTCGGGTTCAGAAACCGCCCAAATATATAGTGTTTTACTTACCCAGCAGCCCCCTGGCCTCCGCCGAAAAACAAAAGGAAATTAAATTTACTTTCAAACTGACTTTCCCAGCTGCTCACCCGCTCACACGCTGCTCCCGAAAAAGCTGCTGCACTGAAAGGGGGGATATGCGTGGAAAGTTCTTTACGCAGAGGGTGGTGGGAACCTGGAATGCATTGCCAGCGGAGGTGGTAGATGCGGGCACGATGGAGTCTTTTAAGATGTATCTAGACAGATACATGAATGGGCAGGAAGAAAAGAGATACAGAAGCTGAGAAAATAGGCGACATGTTTAGAGAGAGGATCTGGATCGGCGCAGGCTTGGAGGGCCGAAGGGCCTGTTCCTGTGCTGTAATTATCTTTGTTCTTGTTCTTTGTTAAGGCATCCCCACAAAGTAATGCCGCCCCTCAAACTAATGCAGCCCCTCACACTAATGCAGCCCCTCAATCTAAGGCAGCCCCTCAAACTAAGCCAACCCCTCAAACAAAGGCAGCCCCTCAAACTAAGGCAGCCCCTCAAAATAATGCAGCCCATCAACTAATGCAGACCCTCAATCTAATGCAGCCCCTCAAACTATTGCAGCCACTCAATCAAAGGCAGTCTCTCAAACTAATGCAGCCACTCAATCAAAGGCAGCCCCTCAAACTAAGCCAACTCCTCAAACTAAGGCAGACCCTCAAACTAAGGCAGCCTCTCAATCTTAGGCAGCCCCTCAAACTAAGGCAGCCCCTCAAACTAATGCAGCCCCTCAATCTAAGGCAGCCCCTCAAACTAAGGCAGCCTCTCAAAGTAAGGCAGACGCTCAAACTAAGGCAGCCGCTCAAACGAAGTCAGACTCTCAAACTAAGGCAGCCCCTCAAACTAAGGCAGCCTCTCAAACTAATGCAGCCACTCAATCAAAGGCAGCCCCTCAAACTAAGCCAACTCCTCAAACTAAGGCAGCCCCTCAAACTATGGCAGCCCCTCAAACTAATGCAGCGCCTCAAACTAATGCAGAACTCTATCTAAGGCAGCCCCTCAAACTAAGGCATCCCCTCAAAGTAATGCAGCCCCTCAATCTAATGCAGCCCCTCAAACTAATGCAGCCCCTCAATCTAAGGCAGCCCCTCAAACTAATGCACCCCCTCAAACTAATGCAGCCTCTCAATCTAATGCAGCCCCTCAATCTAAGGCAGCCCCTCAAAATAATGCAGCCGCTCAATCAAAGGCAGACTCTCAAACTAATGCAGCCACTCAATGAAAGGCAGCCCCTCAAACTAAGCCAACTCCTCAAACTAAGGCAGCCCGTCAAACTAAGGCAGACTCTCAAACTAATGCAGCCCCTGAAAGTAAAGCAGACCCACAAACTAAGGGAGCGCCTCCACCAAAGGCAGCCCCTCAAACTAATGCAGCAGCTCAAACTAAGGCAGCCCCTCAAACTCAGGCAGCCTCTCAAAGTAAGGCAGCCGCTCAAACTAAGGAAGCCTCTCAAACTAAGGCAGCCCCTCAAACTAAGGCACACCCCTCAAACTAAGGCAGCCGCTCAAACAAAGGCAGCCGCTCAAACTAATGCAGCCCCTCAATCTGAGGCAGCCGCTCAATCTGAGGCAGCCGCTCAAACTAATGCAGCCCCTCAAACTAAGGCAGCCGCTCAAACTAAGGCAGCCCCTCAAACTAAGGCAGCCTCTCAAACTAATGCAGCCCCTTAAAGTAAGGCAGCCCCTCAAACTAAGGGAGCGCCTCAACCACATGCAGCCCCTAAAACTAATGCAGCCGCTCAAACTAAGGCAGCCCCTCAAACTCAGGCAGCCTCAAAAACTAAGGCAGCCGCTCAAACTAAGGCAGCCTGTCAAACTAAGGCAGCCTGTCAAGCTAAGGCAGCCTCTCAAAGTAAGGCAGCCCCTCAAACTAAGGCAGGCTGTCAAACTCAGGCAGCCTCTCAAACTAAGGCAGCTGCTCAAACTAAGGCAGCCTGTCAAACTAAGGCGGCCTCTCAAACTAAAGCAGCCGCTCGAACTAAGGCAGACTCTCAAACTAAGGCAGCCCCTCAAACTAAGGCAGCCGCTCAAAGTAAGGCAGACTCTCAAACTAAGGCAGCCTCTCAAACTATGTCAGCCACTCAAACTAAGGCAGACTCTCAAACTAAGGCAGACCCTAATTCTAAGGCAGCCCCTCAAACTGAGGCAGCAACTCAAACTAAGGCAGCCTCTCAAACTAAGGCAGCCTCTCAAACTAAGGCAGCCCCTCAAACTAAGGCAGCCGCTCAAACTAAGGAAGCCCCTCAAACTTATGCAGCCGCTCAAACTAACGCAGCCGCTCAAACTAATGCAGCCCCTCAAACTAATGCAGCCCCTCAATCAATGGCAGCCCATCATTCTAAGGCAGCCCCTCAAACTAATGCATCCCCTCAAACGAAGGCAGCCGCTTAAACTAAGCCAGCCCCTCAAACTAATGTAGCCACTCAATCAAATGCAGCCACTCTAACTGAGCCAATATCTCAAACTAAGGCATCCCCTCAAACGAAGGCAGACACTCAAACCAATGCAGTTACTCAATCAAAGGCAGCCCCTCAAACTAAGCCATCCACTCAAACGAAGGCATCCCCTCAAACTAATGCAGCCCCTCAAACCAAGGCAGCCCCTCAAACGAAGCGATCCCCTCAAACTAAGGCAGCCCGTCAAACTAAGGCAGCCGCTCAAATTAAGGCAGCTCCTCAAACTGAGACAGCCGCTCAAACTAATGCAGCCCCTCAAACGAAGGCAGCCCCTTAAACTAAGCCAGCCCCTCAAACTAATGCAGCCACTCAATCAAAGGCAGCCCCTCTAACAAGCCAACACCTCAAACTGAGGCATCCCCTCAAACTAAGGCAGACTCTCAAACCAATGCAGCCACTCAATCAAAAGCAGCCACTCAAACTAAGCCAACCACTCAAACTACGGCAGCACCTCAAACTAAGGCAGCCCCTCAAATTAATGCAGCCCCTCAAACAAATGCAGCCCCTCAATCTAAGGCAGCCCGTTAAACTAAGGCAGCCCCTCAAACTAATGCAGCCCCTCAAACAAAGGCAGCCGCTCAAACTAAGGCAGCCCCTCAAACTATGGCAGCCGCTCAAGCTAAGTCTTCCGCTCAACTAAGGCAGCCCCTCAAACTAAGGCAGCCGCTCAAACTAAGGCAGCCTCTAAAACTGAGACAGCCGCTCAAACTAATGCAGCCCATGAATCTAAGGCAGCCGCTCAAACTCAGGCAGCCTCTCAAACTAAGGCAGCCGCTCAAACTGAGGCAGCCCCTCAAACTAAGACAGCCGCTCAAACTAAAGCAGCCCCTCAAACTAAGGCAGCCGCTCAAATTAAGGCAGCCCCTCAAACTATGGCAGACTCTCAAACTAAAGCAGCCCCTCATACTTAGGCAGCCTCTCAAACTATGGCAGCCCCTCAAACTAATGCAGCCCCTCAAACTAATGCAGAACTCTATCCAAGGCAGCCCCTCAAAGTAATGCAGCCCCTCAAACTAATGCAGCCCCTCAAACTAATGCAGCCCCTCAATCTAAGGCAGCACCTCAAACTATTGCAACCCCTCAAACTAATGCAGCCCTCAAATTAATGCAGCCCCTCAATCTAAGGCAGCCCCTCAAAATAATGCAGCCACTCAATCAAAGGCAGACTCTCAAACAAATGCATCAACTCAATCTAAGGCAGCCCCTCAAACTAAGCCAACCACTCAAACTAAGGCAGCCCCTCAAACGAAGGAAGCCCCTCAAACTATTGCACCCCCTCAAAGTAATGCAGCCTCTCAAACTAAGGGAGCGCCTCAACCAAAGACAGCCCCTCAAACTAAGCCTACCACTCAAACTAAGGCAGCCCCACAAACTAAGGGAGCGCCTCAACCAAAGGCAGCCCCTCAAACTAATGCAGCCGCTCAAACTAAGGCAGCCCCTCAAACTCAGGCAGCTTCTCAAAGTAAGGCAGAATCTCAAACTATTGCAGCCCCTTAAAGTAAAGCAGCCCCACAAACTAAGGGAGCCCCTCAACCAAAGGCAGACAGTCAAACTAAGGCAGCCTCTCAAACTAAGGCAGGCCCTCAAACTAAGGCAGCCGCTCAAACTAAGGCGGACTCTCAAACTAAGCCAACCTCTCAAACTAAGTCAGCCGCTCAATCTAAGGCAGCCCCTGAAACTAAGGCAGCCCCTCAAACTAAGGCAGCCGCTCAAACTAATGCAGTCCCTCAATCTAAGTCAGCCCCTCAACGAAGGCAGCCGCTCAAACTAAAGCAGCTCATCAAACTAATGCAGCCCCTCAATCTAAGGCAGCCCCTCAATCTAAGGCAGCCCCTCAAACTAATGCAGCCACTCAATCAAAGGCAGACTCTCAAACTAATGCAGCCACTCAATCAAAGGCAGCCCCTCAAACTAAGCCTACCCCTCAAACTAATGCAGCCGCTCAAACTAAGGCAGCCCCTCAAACTCAGGCAGCCGCTCATACTAAGGCAGCCCCTCAAACTCAGGCAGCCTCTCAAAGTAAGGCAGACCCTCAAACTAAGGCAGCCCCTCAAACTCAGGCAGCCTCTCAAACTAAGGCATCCCCTCAAACTAATGCAGCCCCTCAAACTAAGGCAGCCGCTCAAACTAAGGCAGCCCCTCAAACTAAGGCAGCCTCTCAAACTAATGCAGCCCCTTAAAGTAAGGCAGCCCCTCAAACTAAGGGAGCGCCTCAACCACATGCAGCCCCTAAAACTAATGCAGCCGCTCAAACTAAGGCAGCCCCTCAAACTCAGGCAGCCTCAAAAACTAAGGCAGCCGCTCAAACTAAGGCAGCCTGTCAAACTAAGGCAGCCTGTCAAGCTAAGGCAGCCTCTCAAAGTAAGGCAGCCCCTCAAACTAAGGCAGGCTGTCAAACTCAGGCAGCCTCTCAAACTAAGGCAGCTGCTCAAACTAAGGCAGCCTGTCAAACTAAGGCGGCCTCTCAAACTAAAGCAGCCGCTCGAACTAAGGCAGACTCTCAAACTAAGGCAGCCCCTCAAACTAAGGCAGCCGCTCAAAGTAAGGCAGACTCTCAAACTAAGGCAGCCTCTCAAACTATGTCAGCCACTCAAACTAAGGCAGACTCTCAAACTAAGGCAGACCCTAATTCTAAGGCAGCCCCTCAAACTGAGGCAGCAACTCAAACTAAGGCAGCCTCTCAAACTAAGGCAGCCTCTCAAACTAAGGCAGCCCCTCAAACTAAGGCAGCCGCTCAAACTAAGGAAGCCCCTCAAACTTATGCAGCCGCTCAAACTAACGCAGCCGCTCAAACTAATGCAGCCCCTCAAACTAATGCAGCCCCTCAATCAATGGCAGCCCATCATTCTAAGGCAGCCCCTCAAACTAATGCATCCCCTCAAACGAAGGCAGCCGCTTAAACTAAGCCAGCCCCTCAAACTAATGTAGCCACTCAATCAAATGCAGCCACTCTAACTGAGCCAATATCTCAAACTAAGGCATCCCCTCAAACGAAGGCAGACACTCAAACCAATGCAGTTACTCAATCAAAGGCAGCCCCTCAAACTAAGCCATCCACTCAAACGAAGGCATCCCCTCAAACTAATGCAGCCCCTCAAACCAAGGCAGCCCCTCAAACGAAGCGATCCCCTCAAACTAAGGCAGCCCGTCAAACTAAGGCAGCCGCTCAAATTAAGGCAGCTCCTCAAACTGAGACAGCCGCTCAAACTAATGCAGCCCCTCAAACGAAGGCAGCCCCTTAAACTAAGCCAGCCCCTCAAACTAATGCAGCCACTCAATCAAAGGCAGCCCCTCTAACAAGCCAACACCTCAAACTGAGGCATCCCCTCAAACTAAGGCAGACTCTCAAACCAATGCAGCCACTCAATCAAAAGCAGCCACTCAAACTAAGCCAACCACTCAAACTACGGCAGCACCTCAAACTAAGGCAGCCCCTCAAATTAATGCAGCCCCTCAAACAAATGCAGCCCCTCAATCTAAGGCAGCCCGTTAAACTAAGGCAGCCCCTCAAACTAATGCAGCCCCTCAAACAAAGGCAGCCGCTCAAACTAAGGCAGCCCCTCAAACTATGGCAGCCGCTCAAGCTAAGTCTTCCGCTCAACTAAGGCAGCCCCTCAAACTAAGGCAGCCGCTCAAACTAAGGCAGCCTCTAAAACTGAGACAGCCGCTCAAACTAATGCAGCCCATGAATCTAAGGCAGCCGCTCAAACTCAGGCAGCCTCTCAAACTAAGGCAGCCGCTCAAACTGAGGCAGCCCCTCAAACTAAGACAGCCGCTCAAACTAAAGCAGCCCCTCAAACTAAGGCAGCCGCTCAAATTAAGGCAGCCCCTCAAACTATGGCAGACTCTCAAACTAAAGCAGCCCCTCATACTTAGGCAGCCTCTCAAACTATGGCAGCCCCTCAAACTAATGCAGCCCCTCAAACTAATGCAGAACTCTATCCAAGGCAGCCCCTCAAAGTAATGCAGCCCCTCAAACTAATGCAGCCCCTCAAACTAATGCAGCCCCTCAATCTAAGGCAGCACCTCAAACTATTGCAACCCCTCAAACTAATGCAGCCCTCAAATTAATGCAGCCCCTCAATCTAAGGCAGCCCCTCAAAATAATGCAGCCACTCAATCAAAGGCAGACTCTCAAACAAATGCATCAACTCAATCTAAGGCAGCCCCTCAAACTAAGCCAACCACTCAAACTAAGGCAGCCCCTCAAACGAAGGAAGCCCCTCAAACTATTGCACCCCCTCAAAGTAATGCAGCCTCTCAAACTAAGGGAGCGCCTCAACCAAAGACAGCCCCTCAAACTAAGCCTACCACTCAAACTAAGGCAGCCCCACAAACTAAGGGAGCGCCTCAACCAAAGGCAGCCCCTCAAACTAATGCAGCCGCTCAAACTAAGGCAGCCCCTCAAACTCAGGCAGCTTCTCAAAGTAAGGCAGAATCTCAAACTATTGCAGCCCCTTAAAGTAAAGCAGCCCCACAAACTAAGGGAGCCCCTCAACCAAAGGCAGACAGTCAAACTAAGGCAGCCTCTCAAACTAAGGCAGGCCCTCAAACTAAGGCAGCCGCTCAAACTAAGGCGGACTCTCAAACTAAGCCAACCTCTCAAACTAAGTCAGCCGCTCAATCTAAGGCAGCCCCTGAAACTAAGGCAGCCCCTCAAACTAAGGCAGCCGCTCAAACTAATGCAGTCCCTCAATCTAAGTCAGCCCCTCAACGAAGGCAGCCGCTCAAACTAAAGCAGCTCATCAAACTAATGCAGCCCCTCAATCTAAGGCAGCCCCTCAATCTAAGGCAGCCCCTCAAACTAATGCAGCCACTCAATCAAAGGCAGCCCCTCAAACTAAGCCTACCCCTCAAACTAATGCAGCCGCTCAAACTAAGGCAGCCCCTCAAACTCAGGCAGCCGCTCATACTAAGGCAGCCCCTCAAACTCAGGCAGCCTCTCAAAGTAAGGCAGACCCTCAAACTAAGGCAGCCCCTCAAACTCAGGCAGCCTCTCAAACTAAGGCATCCCCTCAAACTAAGGCAGCCTGTCAAACTAAGGCAGCCTCTCAAAGTAAGGCAGACCCTCAATCTAAGGGAGCCCCTGAAACAAAGGCAGCACCTCAAACTAATGCAGCCGTTCAAATTAAGGCAGCCCCTCAAACTAATGCAGCCGCTCAAACTAAGGCAGCCCCTCAAACTCAGGCAGCCTCTGAAGCTAAGGCAGCCCCTCAACTGAGGCAGCCGCTCAAACTAAAGCAGCCCATCAAACTAATGCAGCCCCTCAAACGAAGCCTACCCCTCAAACTAATGCAGCCGCACAAACTAATGCAGCCCCTCAAACTCAGGCAGCCTCTCAAACTAAGGCAGCCGCTCAAACTAAGTAAGCCTGTCAAACTAAGGCAGCTTCTCAAAGTAAGGCAGACACTCAAACCAGTGGAGCGCCTCAACCAAAGGCAGCCCCTCAAACTAATGCAGCCGCTCAAATTAAGGCGGCCCTCAAACTAATGCAGCCTCTCAAACTAAGGCTTCCTCTCAAACTAAGGCAGCCGCACAAACTAAGGCAGCCGCTCAAACTAAGGCAGCCTCTCAAATTAAGGCAGCCGCTCAAACTAAGGCAGCCCCTCAAACTAAGGCAGCCTCTCAAACTAAGGCACCCCCTCAAACTAATGCAGCCCCTCAATCTAAGGCAGCCCCTCAAACTAAGCCAACCCCTCAAACAAAGGCAGCCCCTCAAACTAAGGCAGCCCCTCAAAATAATGCAGCCCATCAACTAATGCAGACTCTCAATCTAATGCAGTCCCTCAAACTATTGCAGCCACTCAATCAAAGGCAGTCTCTCAAACTAATGCAGCCACTCAATCAAAGGCAGCCCCTCAAACTAAGCCAACTCCTCAAACTAAGGCAGCCCCTCAATCCTAGGCAGCCCCTCAAACTAAGGCAGCCTCTCAAACTAAGGCACCCCCTCAAACTAATGCAGCCCCTCAATCTAAGGCAGCCGCTCAAACTAAGGCAGACTCTCAAATTAAGGCAGCCCCTCAAACTAAGGCAGCCTCTCAAACTCAGACAGCCGCTCAATCTAAGGCAGCCCCTCAAACTAAGGCAGCCCCTCAAACTAAGGCAGCCGCCAAACTGATGCAGCCCCTCAATCTAAGGCAGCCACTCAACTAAGGCAGCCGCTCAAACTAAAGCAGCCCATCAAACTAATGCAGCCCCTCAATCTAAGGCAGCCCCTCAAACTAAGGCAGCCCCTCAAACTAAGGCAGCCCCTCAAACTAAGGCAGCGCCTCAATCTCAGGCAGCACCTCAAATTAAGGCAGCCCCTCAAACTATGGCAGACTCTCAAACTAAAGCAGCCCCTCAAACTTAGGCAGCCTCTCAAACTATGGCAGCCCCTCAAACTAATGCAGCCCCTCAAACTAATGCAGAACTCTATCTAAGGCAGCCCCTCAATCTAAGGCATCCCCTCAACGTAATGCAGCCCCTCAAACGAATGCAGCCCCTCAAACTAATGCAGCCCCTCAATCTAAGGCAGCCCCTCAAACTAATGCACCCCCTCAAACTAATGCAGCCACTCAAACTAATGCAGCCCCTCAATCTAAGGCAGCCCCTCAAAATAATGCTGCCCCTCAAAATAATGCAGCCACTCAATCAAAGGCAGACTCTCAAACTAATGCAGCCACTCAATCAAAGGCAGCCCCTCAAACTAAGCCAACCCCTCAAACTAAGGCAGACTCTCAAACTAAGGCAGCCCCTCAATCTAAGGCAGCCCCTCAAACTAAGCCAACCCCTCAAACAAAGGCAGCCCCTCAAACTAAGGAGGCCCCTCAAAATAATGCAGCCCATCAACTAATGCAGACCCTCAATCTAATGCAGCCCCTGAAACTATTGCAGCCATTCAATCAAAGGCAGTATCTCAAACTAATGCAGCCACTCAATCAAAGGCAGCCCCTCAAACTAAGCCAACTCCTCAAACTAAGGCAGCCCCTCAAACTAAGCCAACTCCTCAAACTAAGGCAGCCCCTCAAACTAAGGCAGCCCCTCAAACTAATGCAGTACTCAATCAAAGGCAGACTCTCAAACTAATGCAGCCACTCAATCAAAGGCAGCCCCTCAAACTAAGCCAACCCCTCAAACTAAGGCTGCCCTTCAAACTAAGGCAGACTCTCAAACTAATGCAGCCCCTTAAAGTAAGGCAGCCCCTCAAACTAAGGGAGCCCCTCAACCAAAGCCAGCCGTTCAAACTAATGCAGCCACTCAAACTAAGGCAGCCCTTCAAACACAGGCAGCCTCTCAAACTAAGGCAGTCGCTCAAACTAAGGCAGCCTGTCAAACTAAGGCAGCCTCTCAAAGTAAGGCAGACGCTCAAACTAAGGCAGCCGCTCAAACTAAAGCAGCCCCTCAAACTAAGGCAGCGCCTCAATCTCAGGCAGCACCTCAAATTAAGGCAGCCCCTCAATCTATGGAACACTCTCAAACTAGAGCAGCCCCTCAAACTTAGGCAGCCTCTCAAACTATGGCAGCCCCTCAAACTAATGCAGCCCCTCAAACTAATGCAGAACTCTATCGAAGGCAGCCCCTCAAACTCATGTCTTACCAACTTACTGGAATTCTTTGAGGAAGTGACAAAGTTGATTGATGACGGAAGGGCTGTCGATGTCATATACATGGACTTCAGTAAGGCGTTTGATAAGGTTCCCCATGGCAGACTGATGGAGAAAGTGAAGGCGCTTGGGGTCCAAGGTGTACTAGCTATATGGATAAAGAACTGGCTGGGCAACAGGAGACAGAGAGTAGCAGTAGAAGGGAGTTTCTCAAAATGGAGACGTGTGACCAGTGGTGTTCCACAGGGATCCGTGCTGGGACCACTGTTGTTTGTTATATACATTAATGATTTGGAGGAAAGTATAGGTGGACTGATTAGCAAATTTGCAGACGACACTAAGATTGGTGGAGTAGCAGATAGTGAAGGGGACTGTCTGAGAATACAGCAGAATATAGATAGATTGGAGAGTTGGGCAGAGAAATGGCAGATGGAGTTCAATCAGGGCAAATGCGAGGTGATGCATTTTGGAAGATCCAATTCAAGAGTGAACTATACAGTAAATGGAAAAGTCCTGGGGAAAATTGATGTCCAGAGAGATTTGCGTGTTCAGGTCCACTGTTCCATGAAGGTGGCAACGCAGGTAAATAGTGTGGTCAAGAAGGCATACGGCATGCTTTCCTTCATCGGTCGGGGCATTGAGTACAAGAGTTGGCAGGTCATGTTACAGTTGTATAGGACTTTGGTTCGGCCACATTTGGAATACTGCGTACAGTTCTGGTCGCCACATTATCAAAAGGATGTGGATGCTTTGGAAAGGGTGCAGAGGAGGTTCACCAGGATGTTGCCTGGTATGGAGGGCGCTAGCTATGAAGAGAGGTTGAGTAGATTAGGATTATTTTCATTAGAAAGACGGAGGTTGAGGGGGGACCTGATTGAGGTGTACAAAATCATGAGAGGTATAGACAGGGTGGATAGCAAGAAGCTTTTTCCCAGAGTGGGGGTTTCAATTACGAGAGGACACGAGTTCAAAGTGAAAGGGGAAAAGTTTAGGGGGGATATGCGTGGAAAGTTCTTTACGCAGAGGGTGGTGGGCACCTGGAACGCATTGCCAGCGGAGGTGGTAGATGCGGGCACGATGGAGTCTTTTAAGATGTATCTAGACAGATACATGAATGGGCAGGAAGAAAAGAGATACAGAAGCTTAGAAAATAGGCGACATGTTTAGAGAGAGGATCTGGATCGGCGCAGGCTTGGAGGGCCGAAGGGCCTGTTCCTGTGCTGTAATTATCTTTGTTCTTGTTCTTTGTTAAGGCATCCCCACAAAGTAATGCAGCCCCTCAAACTAATGCAGCCCCTCAAACTAATGCAGCCCCTCAAACTAATGCAGCCCCTCAATCTAAGGCAGCCCCTCAAACTAAGCCAACCCCTCAAACAAAGGCAGCCCCTCAAACTAAGGCAGCCCCTCAAAATAATGCAGCCCATCAACTAATGCAGACCCTCAATCTAATGCGGCCCCTCAAACTATTGCAGCCACTCAATCAAAGGCAGTCTCTCAAACTAATGCAGCCACTCAATCAAAGGCAGCCCCTCAAACTAAGCCAACTCATCAAACTAAGGCAGACCCTCAAACTAAGGCAGCCTCTCAATCTAATGCAGCCCCTCAATCTTAGGCAGCCCCTCAAACTAAGGCAGCCCCTCAAACTAATGCAGCCCCTCAATCTAAGGCAGCCCCTCAAACTAAGGCAGCCTCTCAAAGTAAGGCAGCCGCTCAAACTAAGTCAGACTCTCAAACTAAGGCAGCCCCTCAAACTAAGGCAGCCTCTCAAACTAATGCAGCCACTCAATGAAAGGCAGCCCCTCAAACTAAGCCAACTCCTCAAACTAAGGCAGCCCCTCAAACTAAGGCAGCCTCTCAAACTAATGCAGCCCCTAAATCTTAGGCAGCCCCTCAAACTAAGGCAGCCCCTCAAACTAATGCAGCCCCTCAATCTAAGGCAGCCCCTCAAACAAATGCAGCCCCTCAAACTAAGTCAGCCCCTCAAACTAAGTCAGCCCCTCAAACTAATGCAGTCCTCAATCAAAGGCAGACTCTCAAACTAATGCAGCCACTCAATCAAAGGCAGCCCCTCAAACTAAGCCAACCCCTCAAACTCAGGCTGCCCTTCAAACTGAGGCGGACTCTCAAACTAATGCAGCCCCTTAAAGTAAGTCAGCCCCTCAAACTAAGCCAACCCCTCAAACAAAGTCAGCCCCTCAAACTAAGGCAGCCCCTCAAAATAATGCAGCCCATCAACTAATGCAGACCCTCCATCTAATGCAGCTCCTCAAACTATTGCAGCCACTCAATCAATGGCAGTTTCTCAAACTAATGCAGCCACTCAATCAAAGGCAGCCCCTCAAACTAAGCCAACTCCTCAAACTAAGGCAGCCCCTCAAACTAAGGCAGCCTCTCAAACTAATGCAGCCCCTGAATCTTAGGCAGCCCCTCAAACTAAGGCAGCCCCTCAAACTAATGCAGCCCCTCAAACTAAGGCAGACCCTCAAACAAATGCAGCCCCTCAAACTAAGTCAGCCCCTCAAACTAATGCAGTACTCAATCAAAGGCAGACTCTCAAACTAATGCAGCCACTCAATCAAAGGCAGCCCCTCAAACTAAGCCAACCCCTCAAACTAAGGCTGCCCTTCAAACTAAGGCAGACTCTCAACCTAATGCAGCCCCTTCAAGTAAGGCAGCCCCTCAAACTAAGGGAGACCCTCAACCAAAGGCAGCCGTTCAAACTAATGCAGCCACTCAAACTAAGGCAGCCCTTCAAACACAGGCAGCCTCTCAAACTAAGGCAGCCGCTCAAACTAAGGCAGCCTGTCAAACTAAGGCAGCCTGTCAAACTAAGGCAGACGCTCAAAGTAAGGCAGCCGCTCAAACTAAGGCAGCCGCTCAAACTGAGGCAGACTCTCAAACTAAGGCAGCCCCTCAAACTAAGGCAGCCCCTCAAACTAAGGCAGCCGCTCAAACTGATGCAGTAAGGCAGCCCCTCAACTCAGGCAGCCGCTCAAACTAAAGCAGCGCCTCAATCTCAGGCAGCACCTCAAATTAAGGCAGCCCCTCAAACTATGGCAGACTCTCAAACTAGAGCAGCCCCTCAAACTTAGGCAGCCTCTCAATCTGTGGCAGCCCCTCAAACTAATGCAGCCCCTCAAACTAATGCAGCCCTTCAAACTAATGCAGCCCCTCAATCTAAGGCAGGCCCTTAAACTAATGCACCCCCTCAAAATAATGCAGCCACTCAATCAAAGGCAGACTCTCAAACTAATGCAGCCACTCAATCATCGGCAGCCCCTCAAACTTAGCCAACCCCTCAAACTAAGGCAGACTCTCAAACTAAGGCAGCCCCTCAAAGTAAGGCAGCCGCTCAAACTAAGGCAGACTCTCAAACTAAGGCACCCGCTCAAACTAAGGCAGCCGCTCAAACTAAGGCAGACTCTCAAACTAAGGCAGCCCCACAAAGTAAGGCAGCCGCTCAAACTAAGGCAGACTCTCAAACTAAGGCAGCCGCACAAACTAAGGCAGCCGCTCAAACTAAGGCAGCCTCTCAAATTAAGGCAGCCGCTCAAACTAAGGCAGCCCCTCAAACTAAGGCAGCCTCTCAAACTAAGGCACCCCCTCAAACTAATGCAGCCCCTCAATATAAGGAAGACCCTCAAACTAAGCCAACCCCTCAAACAAAGGCAGCCCCTCAAACTAAGGAAGCCCCTCAAAATAATGCAGCCCATCAACTAATGCAGACCCTCAATCTAATGCAGCCCCTCAAACTATTGCAGCCACTCAATCAAAGGCGGTCTCTCAAACTAATGCAGCCACTCAATCAAAGGCAGCCCCTCAAACTAAGCCAACTCCTCAAACTAAGGCAGCCCCTCAAACTAAGGCAGCCTCTCAAACTAATGCAGCCCCTCAATCTAAGGCAGCCCCTCAAACTAAGGCAGCCTCTCAAAGTAAGGCAGACGCTCAAACTAAGGCAGCCTCTCAAACTCAGTCAGCCGCTCAATCTAAGGCAGCCCCTCAAACTAAGGCAGCCCCTCAAACTAAGGCAGCCGCTCAAACTGATGCAGCCCCTCAATCTAAGGCAGCCACTCAACTAAGGCAGCCGCTCAAACTAAAGCAGCCCATCAAACTAATGCAGCCCATCAATCTCAGGCAGCCCCTCAAACTAAGGCAGCCCCTCAAACTAAGGCAGCGCCTCAATCTCAGGCAGCACCTCAAATTAAGGCAGCCCCTCAAACTATGGCAGACTCTCAAACTAAAGCAGCCCCTCAAACTTAGGCAGCCTCTCAAACTATGGCAGCCCCTCAAACTAATGCAGCCCCTCAAACTAATGCAGAACTCTATCTAAGGCAGCCCCTCAAACTAAGGCATCCCCTCAAAGTAATGCAGCCCCTCAAACTAATGCAGCCCCTCAATCTAAAGCAGCCCCTCAAAGTAATGCACCCCCTCAAACTAATGCAGCCCCTCAAACTAATGCAGCCCCTCAATCTAAGGCAGCCCCTCAAAATAATGCAGCCCCTCAAAATAATGCAGCCACTCAATCAAAGGCAGACTCTCAAACTAATGCAGCCACTCAATCAAAGGCAGCCCCTCAAACTAAGCCAACCCCTCAAACTAAGGCAGACTCTCAAACTAAGGCAGCCCCTCAATCTAAGGCAGCCCCTCAAACTAAGCCAACCCCTCAAACAAAGGCAGCCCCTCAAACTAAGGCAGCCCCTCAAATTAATGCAGACCCTCAATCTAATGCAGCCCCTCGAACTATTGCAGCCACTCAATCAAAGGCAGTCTCTCAAACTAATGCAGCCACTCAATCAAAGGCAGCCCCTCAAACTAAGCCAACTCCTCAAACTAAGGCAGCCCCTCAAACTAAGGCAGCCTCTCAAACTAATGCAGCAACTCAATCTTCGGCAGCCCCTCAAACTAAGGCAGCCCCTCAAACTAATGCAGCCCCTGAATCTAAGGCAGCCCCTCAAACTAAGTCAGCCCCTCAAACTAAGTCAGCCCCTCAAACTAAGTCAGCCCCTCAAACTAATGCAGTACTCAATCAAAGGCAGACTCTCAAACTAAGGCAGCCAATCAATCAAAGGCAGCCCCTCAAACTAAGCCAACCCCTCAAACTAAGGCTGCCCTTCAAACTAAGGCAGACTCTCAAACTAATGCAGCCCCTTAAAGTAAGGCAGTCCCTCAAACTAAGGGAGACCCTCAACCATAGGCAGCCGTTCAAACTAATGCAGACACTCAAACTAAGGCAGCCCTTCAAACACAGGCAGCCTCTCAAACGAAGGCAGCCGCTAAAACTAAGGCAGCCTGTCAAACTAAGGCAGCCTCTCAAAGTACGGCAGACGCTCAAACTAAGGCAGCCGCTCAAACTAAGGCAGACTCTCAAACTAAGGCAGCCCCTCAAACTAAGGCAGCCTCTCAAACTCAGTCAGCCGGTCAAACTAATGCAGCCCCTCAATCTAAGGCAGCCCCTCAACTAAGGCAGCCGCTCAAACGAAGGCAGCCGCTCAAACTAATGCAGCCCCTCAATCTAAGGCAGCCCCTCAACTAAGGCAGCCGCTCAAACTAAAGCAGCCCATCAAACTAATGCAGCCCCTCAATCTAAGGCAGCCCCTCAAACTAAGGCAGCCCCTCAAACTAAGGCAGCGCCTCAATCTCAGGCAGCACCTCAAATTAAGGCAGCCCCTCAAACTATGGCAGACTCTCAAACTAAAGCAGCCCCTCAAACTTAGGCAGCCACTCAAACTATGGCAGCCCCTCAAACTATGGCAGCCCCTCAAACTAATGCAGCCCCTCAATTAAGCCAACCCCTCAAACAAAGGCAGCCACTCAAACTAAGGCAGCCCCTCAAAATAATGCAGCCCATCAACTAATGCAGACCCTCAATCTAATGCAGCCCCTCAAACTAATGCAGCCACTCAATCAAAGGCAGTCTCTCAAACTAATGCAGCCACTCAATCAAAGGCAGCCCCTCAAACTAAGCCAACCCCTCAAACTAAGGCAGCCCCTCAAACTAAGGCAGCCCCTCAAGCTAATGCAGCCCCTCAATTTAAGGCAGCCCCTCAAACTAAGGCAGCCCCTCAAACTAATGCAGCCCCTCTATGTAAGGCAGCCCCTCAAACAAATGCAGCCCCTCAAACTAAGTCAGCCCCTCAAAATAATGCAGCCACTCAATCAAAGGCAGACTCTCAAACTAATGCAGCCACTCAATCAAAGGCCGCCCCTCAAACTAAGCCTGCCCCTCAAACTAATGCAGCCCATCAATCTCAGGCAGCCCCTCAAACTAAGGCAGCCCCTCAAACTAAGGCAGCGCCTCAATCTCAGGCAGCACCTCAAATTAAGGCAGCCTCTCAAACTATGGCAGACTCTCAAACTAAAGCAGCCCCTCAAACTTAGGCAGCCTCTCAAACTATGGCAGCCCCTCAAACTAATGCAGCCCCTTAAACTAATGCAGAACTCTATCTAAGGCAGCCCCTCAAACTAATGAATCCCCTCAATGTAATGCAGTCCCTCAAACTAATGCAGCCCCTCAAACGAATGCTGCCCCTCAAACGAATGCTGCCCCTCAATCTAAGGTAGCCCCTCAATCTAATGCACCCCCTCAAACTAATGCAGCCCCTCAAACTTATGCAGCCCCTCAATCTAAGGCAGCCCCTCAAAATAATGCAGCCACTCAATCAAAGGCAGACTCTCAAACTAATGCAGCCACTCAATCAAAGGCAGCCCCTCAAACTAAGCCAACCCCTCAAACTAAGGCAGCCCCTCAAACTAAGGCAGACTCTCAAACTATTGCAGCCCCTTAAAGTAAAGCAGCCCCACAAACTAAGGGAGCGCCTCAACCAAAGGCAGCCCATCAAACTAATGCAGCCGCTCAAACTAAGGCAGCCCCTCAAACTCAGGCAGCGTCTCAAAGTAAGGCAGGCCCTCAAGCTAAGGCAGCCGCTCAAACTAAGGCAGACTCTCAAATTACGGCAGGCCCTCAAACTAAGGCAGCCGCTCAAACTAAGGCGGACTCTCACACTAAGCCAACCTCTCAAACTAAGTCAGCCGCTCAATCTAAGGCAGCCCCTCAAACTAAGGCAGCCCCTCAAACTAAGCCAACCCCTCAAACTAATGCAGCCCCTCAAACTTATGCAGCCCCTCAATCTAAGGCAGCCCCTCAAAATAATGCAGCCACTCAATCAAAGGCAGACTCTCAAACTAATGCAGCCACTCAATCAAAGGCAGCCCCTCAAACTAAGCCAACCCCTCAAACTAAGGCAGCCCCTCAAACTAAGGCAGACTCTCAAACTATTGCAGCCCCTTAGAGTAAAGCAGCCCCACAAACTAAGGGAGCGCCTCAACCAAAGGCAGCCCATCAAACTAATGCAGCCGCTCAAACTAAGGCAGCCCCTCAAACTCAGGCAGCGTCTCAAAGTAAGGCAGGCCCTCAAGCTAAGGCAGCCGCTCAAACTGAGGCAGACTCTCAAATTACGGCAGGCCCTCAAACTAAGGCAGCCGCTCAAACTAAGGCGGACTCTCACACTAAGCCAACCTCTCAAACTAAGTCAGCCCCTCAATCTAAGGCTGCCCCTCAAACAAATGCAGCCCCTCAAACTAAGACAGCCCCTCAAACTAAGTCTGCCCATCAAACTAATGCAGCCCCTCAATCTAACGCAGCCCCTCAAACTAACGCAGCCCATCAAACTAATGCAGCCACTCAATCTAAGGCAGCCCCTCAAACTAAGGCAGCCCTTCAAACTAATGCAGCCGGTCAATCTAAGGCTGCACCTCAAACAAATGCAGCCCCTCAAACTAAGTCAGCCCCTCAAACTAAGTCTGCCCCTCAAACTAATGCAGCCACTCAATCAAAGGCAGACTCTCAAACTAATGCAGCCACTCAATCAAAGGCAGCCCCTCAAACTAAGCCTACCCCTCAAACAAATGCAGCCGCTCAAACTAAGGCAGCCCCTCAAACTCAGACAGCCTCTCAAACTAAGGCAGCCCCTCAAACTAAGGGAGCCTGTCAATCTAAGGCAGCCTCTCAAAGTAAGGCAGACCCTCAAACTAACGGAGCCCCTCAACCAAAGGCAGCCCCTCAAACTAATGCAGCCGCTCAAACTAAGGCAGCCCCTCAAACTCAGGCAGCCTCTCAAACTAAGGCAGCCGCTCAACCTAAGGCAGACCCTCAAACGAAGGCAGCCGCTCAAACTAAGGCAGACTCTCAAACTAAGGCAGCCCCTCAAACTAAGGCAGCCGCTCAAACTAAGGCAGACTCTCAAACTAAGGCAGCCTCTCAAACTAATGCAGCCCCTCAATCGAAGGCAGCCCCACAAACTAAGGCAGCCCCTCAAACTAATGCAGCCCCTCAATCGAAGGCAGCCCCTCAAACAAATGCACCCCCTCATTCTAAGTCAGCCCCTCAAACTAATGCAGCCCCACAAACTAAGGCAGCCCCTTAAACTAAGCCAGCCGCTCAATCTAATGCAGCCACTTAATCAAAGGCAGCCCCTCTAACTAGGCCAACACCTCAAACTAAGGCCTCCCCTCAAACTAAGGCAGACTCTCAAACTAATGCAGCCACTCAATCAAAGGCAGCCCCTAAAACTAAGCCAACCGCTCAAACTAAGGCAGCCTCTCAAAGTAAAGCAGCCCCTCAAACAAATGCAGCCCCTCAATCTAAGGCAGCCCCTTAAACTAAGGCAGCCCCTCAAACTAATGCAGCCCCTCAAACCAAGGCAGCCGCTCAAACTAAGGCAGCCCATCAAACTATGTGTGCCGCTCAAACTAAGGCATCCGCTCAAACTCAGGCAGCCCCTCAAACTAAGGCAGCCGCTCAAACTAAGGCAGCCCTTCAAACTGAGACAGCCGCTCAAACTAATGCAGCCCCTCAGTCCAAGGCGGCCCCTCAAACTCAGGCAGCCTCTCAAACTAAGGCAGCCACTCAAACTGAGGCAGCCCCTCAAACTAAGACAGCCGCTCAAACTAATGCAGCCCCTCAATGGACAAAGACGAGACTGGTCCTAAAGGAAGAGTGCTAAATTGGGGGAAGGCCAACTGGACCAAAATTCGGCAGGAGCTGGGGAATGTAGATTGAGAGCAGCTGTTTGAAGGTAAATCCACATGTGATATGTGGGAGGCTTTTAAAGAGAGGTTGATTAGCGTGCAGGAGAGACATGTTCCTGTGAAAATGAGGGATAGAAATGGCAAGATTAGGGAACCATGGATGACAGGTGAAATTGTGAGACAAGCTAAGAATAAAAGGAAGCATACATAAGGTCTAGGCGGCTGATGAAAGACGAAGCTTTGAAAGAATATCGGGAATGTAGGACCAATCTGAAACGACGAATCAAGAGGGCTAAAAGGGGTCATGAAATATCTTTAGCAAACAGGGTTAAAGAAAATCCCAAAGCCTTTTATTCATATATAAGGAGAAAGAGGGTAACTAGAGAAAGGATTGGCCCACTAAAGGACAAAGGAGGAATGTTATGCTTGGACTCAGAGAAAATGGGTGAGATTCTAAACGAGTACTTTGCATCGGTATTCACCGAGGAGAGGGACATGACGGATGTTGAGGTTAGGAACAGATGTTTGATTGCACTCGGTCAAGTCGGCATAAGGAGGGAGGAAGTGTTGGGTATTCTAAAGGGCATTAAGGTGGACAGGTCCCCAGGTCCGGATGGGATCTATCCCAGGTTGCTGAGGGAAGCGAGAGAGGAAATAGCTGGGGCCTTAACAGATATCTTTGCAGCATCCTTAAACACGGGTGAGGTCCCGGAGGACTGGAGAATTGCTAATGTTGTCCCCTTGTTTAAGAAGGGTAGCAGGGATAATCCAGGTAATTATAGACCGGTGAGCCTGACGTCAGTGGTAGGGAAGCTGCTGGAGAAGATACTGAGGGATAGGATCTATTCCCATTTGGAAGAAAATGGGCTTATCAGTGATAGGCAACATGGTTTTGTGCAGGGAAGGT
Source organism: Heterodontus francisci (assembly GCF_036365525.1). Taxonomy (NCBI): domain Eukaryota; kingdom Metazoa; phylum Chordata; class Chondrichthyes; order Heterodontiformes; family Heterodontidae; genus Heterodontus; species Heterodontus francisci. The sequence continues at coordinate 10,187,514 of NW_027141174.1, read as the reverse complement.
CATGTCTTACCAACTTAATAGAATTCTTTGAGGAAGTGACAAAGTTGATTGATGAGGGAAGGGCTGTCGATGTCATATACATGGACTTCAGTAAGGCGTTTGATAATGTTCCCCATGGCAGACTGATGGAGAAAGTGAAGGCGCATGGGGTCCAAGGTGTACTAGCTAGATGGATAAAGAACTGGCTGGGCAACAGGAGACAGAGAGTAGCAGTAGAAGGGAGTTTCTCAAAATGGAGACGTGTGACCAATGGTGTTCCACAGGGATCCGTGCTGGGACCACTGTTGTTTGTGATATACATTAATGATTTGGAGGAAAGTATAGGTGGACTGATTAGCAAGTTTGCAGACGACACAAAGATTGGTGGAGTAGCAGATAGTGAAGGGGACTGTCAGAGAATACAGCAGAATATAGATAGACTGGAGAGTTGGGCAGAGAAATGGCAGATGGAGTTCAATCAGGGCAAATGCGAGGTGATGCATTTTGGAAGATCCAATTCAAGAGTGAACTATACAGTAAATGGAAAAGTCCTGGGGAAAATTGATGTACAGAGAGATTTGGGTTTGCAGGTCCACTGTTCCCTGAAGGTGGCAACGCAGGTAAATAGAGTGGTCAAGAAGGCATACGGCATGCTTTCCTTCATCGGACGGGGTATTGAGTACAAGAGTTGGCAGGTCATGTTACAGTTGTATAGGACTTTGGTTCGGCCACATTTGGAATACTGCGTGCAGTTCTGGTCGCCACATTACCAAAAGGATGTGGATGCTTTGGAGAGGGTGCAGAGGAGGTTCACCAGGATGTTGCCTGCTATGGAGGGCGCTAGCTATGAAGAGAGGTTGAGTAGATTCGGATTATTTTCATTAGAAAGACGGAGGTTGAGGGGGGACCTGACTGAGGTGTACAAAAGCATGAGAGGTATAGACAGGGTGGATAGCAAGAGGCTTTTTCCCAGAGTGGGGGATTCAATTACTAGAGGACACGAGTTCAAAGTGAAAGGAGAAAAGTTTAGGGGGGATATGCGTGGAAAGTTCTTTACGCAGATGGTGGTGGGTGCCTGGAACGCGTTGCCAGCGGAGGTGGTAGATGCAGGCACGATGGCGTCTTTTAAGATGTATCTAGACAGATACATGAATGGGCAGGAAGAAAAGAGATACAGAAGGTTAGAAAATAAGCGACATGTTTAGAGAGAGGATCTGGATCGACGCAGGCTTGGAGGGCCGAAGGGCCTGTTCCTGTGCTGTAATTATCTTTGTTCTTTGTTCTTTCTTCAGCCCCTCAAACTGAGGCAGCCGCTCAAATTAAGGCAGCCCCTCAAACTATGGCAGACTCTCAAACTTAGGCAGCCTCTCAAACTAAGGCAGCCCCTCAAACTAATGCAGCCCCTCAAACTAATGCAGAGCTCTATCTAAGGCAGCCCCTCAAACTAAGGCAGCTCCGCAAAGTAATGCAGCCCCTCAAACTAATGCAGCCCCTCAAACTAATGCAGCCCCTCAATCTAAGGCTGCCCCTCAATCTAATGCAGCCCCTCAAACTAATGCAGCCCCTCAAACTAATGCAGCCCCTCAATCTAAGGCAGCCACTCAAAATAATGCAGCCACTCAATCAAAGGCAACCCCTCATACTAAGCCATCCCCTCAAACTAAGGCAGCCCCTCAAACTAATGCAGACTCTAAAACTAATGCAGCCCCTTCAAGTAAGGCAGCCCCAAAAACTAAGGGAGCGCCTCAACCAAAGGCAGCCCCTCAAACTAATGCAGCCGCTCAAACTAAGGCAGCCCCTCAAACTCAGGCAGCCTCTCAATCTAAGGCAGCCGCTCAAACTAAGGCAGCCTGTCAAACTAAGGCAGCCTCTCAAAGTAAGGCAGAACCTCAAACTAAGGCAGCCGCTCAAAGTGAGGCAGACTCTCAGACGAAGGCAAACCTCTCAAACTAAGTCAGCTGCTCAATCTCAGGCAGCCCCTCAAACTAAGGAAGCCCCTCAAACTGAGGCAGCTGTTCAAACTAATGCAGCCCCTCAATCTGAGGCAGTCGCTCAAACTAAAGCAGCCCATCAAACTGATGCAGAACCTAAATCTAAGGAAGCCCCTCAATCTAAGGCAGCCCCTCAAACTAATGCAGACCCTCAATCTAAGGCAGCCCCTCAAACAAATGCTGCCCCTCAAACGAAGTCAGCCCCTTAAACTAAGTCAGCCCCTCAAACTAATGCCGCCACTCAATCAAAGGCAGTCTCTCAAACTAATGCAGCAATTCAATCAAAGGCAGCCCCTCAAACTAAGCCAACCCCTCAAACTAAGGCAGCCCCTCCAACTAAGGCAGACTCTTAAACTAATGCTGCCCCTCAAAGTAAGGCAGCCCCTCAAACTAAGGGAGCCCCTCAACCAAAGGCAGCCCCTCAAACAAATGCAGCCACTCAAACTAAGGCAGCCCCTCAAACTCAAGCAGCCTCACAAACTAAGGCAGCCGCTCAAACTAAGGTAGCCTGTCAAACGAAGGCAGCCTCTCAAAGTAAGGCAGTCCCTCAAACTAAGGCAGCCGCTCAAAGTAAGGCAGACTCTCAAACTAAGGCAGCCCCTCAAACTAAGGAAGCCGCTCAAACTAAGGCAGACTCTCAAACTAAGGCAGCCTCTCAAACTCAGTCAGCCGCTCAATCTAAGGCAGCCCCTCAAACTAAGGCAGCCCCTCAAACTAAGGAAGCCGCTCAAACTAATGCAGCCCCTCAATCTAAGGCAGCCAATCAACTAAGGCAGCCGCTCAAACTAAAGCAGCCCATCAAATTAATGCAGCCCCTCAATCTAAGGCAGCCACTCAAAATAATGCAGCCTCTCAATCAGAGGCAGACTCTCAAACTAATGCAGCCACTCAATCAAAGGCAGCCCCTCAAACTAAGCCATCCCCTCAAACAAAGGCAGCCCCTCAAACTAAGGCAGACTCTAAAACTAATGCAGCCCCTTCAAGTAAGGCAGCCCCACAAACTAAGGGATTTCCGCAACCAAAGTCAGCCCCTCAAACTAATGCAGCCGCTCAAACTAAGGCAGCCCCTCAAACTCAGGCAGCCTCTCAATCTAAGGCAGCCGCTCAAACTAAGGCAGCCTGTCAAACTAAGGCAGCCTCTCAAAATAAGGCAGACCCTCAAACTAAGGCAGCCGCTCAAACTAAGGCAGACTCTCAGACTAAGGCAACCTCTCAAACTAAGTCAGCCGCTCAATCTCAGGCAGCCCCTCAATCTAAGGCAGCCCCTCAAATAAAGGCAGCCGCTCAAACTAATGCAGCCCCTCAATCTAAGGCAGCCCCTCAACTAAGGCAGCCGCTCAAACTAAAGCAGCCCATCAAACTAATGCAGCACCTCAATCTAAGGCAGCCCCTCAAACTAAGGCAGCCCCTCAAACTAATGCAGACCCTCAATCTAAGGCAGCCCCTCAAACAAATGCAGCCCCTCAAACTAAGTCAGCCCCTCAAACTAAGTCAGCCCCTCAAACTAATGCAGCCACTCAATCAAAGGCAGTCTCTCAAACTAATGCAGCCACTCAATCAAAGGCAGCCCCTCAAACTGAGCCAACCCCTGAAACTAAAGCAGCCCCTCAAACTTAGGCAGACTCTCAAACTAATGCTGCCCCTTAAAGTAAGGCAGCCCCTCAAACTCAGGGAGCCCCTCAACCAAAGGCAGCCCCTCAAACAAATGCAGCCACTCAAACTAAGGCAGCCCCTCAAACTCAGGCAGCCTCTCATACAAAGGCAGCCGCTCAAACTAAGGCAGCCTGTCAAACTAAGGCAGCCTCTCAAAGTAAGGCAGACCCTCAAACTAAGGCAGCCGCTCAAACTAAGGCAGACTCTCAAACTCAGGCAGCCCCTCAAACTAAGGAAGCCGCTCAAACTAAGGCAGACTCTCAAACTAAGGCAGCCTCTCAAACTCAGTCAGCCGCTCAATCTGAGGCAGCCCCTCAAACTAAGGCAGCCCATCAAACTAAGGCAGCCGCTCAAACTAATGCAGCCCCTCAATCTAAGGCAGCCCCTCAACTAAGGCAGCCGCTCAAACTAAAGCAGCCCATCAAATTAATGCAGCCCCTCAATCTAAGGCAGCCCCTCAAACTAAGGCAGCCCCTCAAACTAAGGCAGCCCCTCAATCTAAGGCAGCCCCTCAATCTAAGGCAGCCCCTCAATCTCAGGCAGCCCCTCAAACCAATGCAGCCCCTCAAACTAAGTCAGCCCCTCAGACTAATTCAGCCACTCAATCAAAGGCAGACTCTCAAACTAATGCAGCCTCACAATCAAAGGCAGCCCCTCAAACTGAGCCTACCCCTCAAACTAAGGCTGCCCCTCAAACTAAGGCAGACTCTCAAACTAAGGCAGCCTCTCAAACTAAGTCAGCCGCTCAAACTAAGGCAGCCTCTCAAACTAAGGCAGCCCCTCAAACTAAGGCAGCCCCTCAAACTAAGGCAGGACCTCAATCTAAGGCAGCCTCTCAAGCTAAGGCAGCATCTCAAACGAAGGCAGCCTGTCAAACTAAGGCAGCCCCTCAAACTAAGGCAGCCGCTCAAACTAAGGAAGCCCCTCAAACTAAGGCAGCCGCTCAAACTAAGGCAGCCACTCAAACTAATGCAGCCCCTCAATCTAAGGCAGCCACTCCAACTAAGGCAGCCGCTCAGACTAATGCAGCCCCTCAAACTAAGGCAGCCGCTCAAACTGAGGCAGCCCCTCAAACTAAGGCAGCCTCTCAAACTAAGGCACCCCCTCATTCTAAGTCAGCCCCTCAAACTAATGCAGCCCCTCAATCTAAGGCAGACCCTCAAAATAATGCAGCCACTCAATCAGAGGCAGACTCTCAAACTAATGCAGCCACTCAATCAAAGGCAGCCCCTCAAACTAAGCCATCCCCTCAAACTAAGGCAGCCCCTCAAACTAAGACAGACTCTCAAACTAATGCAGCCCCTTAAAGTAAGGCAGCCCCACAAACTAAGGGAGCGCCTCAACCAAAGGCAGCCCCTCAAACTCATGCGGCCGCTCAAACTAAGGAAGCCCCTCAAACTCAGGCAGCCTCACAATCTAAGGCAGCCGCTCAAACTAAGGCAGCCTGTCAAACTAAGGCAGCCTCTCAAAGTAAGGAAGACCCTCAAACTAAGGCAGCCGCTCAAACTAAGGCAGACTCTCAAACTAAGGCAACCTCTCAAACTAAGTCAGCCGCTCAATCTAAGGCAGCCCCTCAAACTAAGGCAGCCCCTCAAACTAAGGCAGCCGCTCACACTAATGCAGCCCCTCAATCTAAGGCAGCCCCTCAACTAAGGCAGTCGCTCAAACTAAAGCAGCCCATCAAACTAATGCAGCACATCAATCTAAGGCAGCCCCTCAAACTAAGGCAGCCCCTCAAACTAATGCAGCCCCTCAATCTAAGGCAGACCCTCAAACAAATGCAGCCCCTCAAACTAAGTCAGCCCCTCAAACCGTGTCAGCCCTTCAAACTAATGCAGCCACTCAATCAAAGGCAGTCTCTCAAACTAATGCAGCCACTCAATCAAAGGCAGCCCCTCAAACTAAGCCAACCCCTCAAACTAAGGCAGCCCCTCAAACTAAGGCAGCCTCTCAAACTAAGGCACCCCCTCAAACTAATGCAACCCCTCAGTCTAAGGCACCCCCTCATTCTAAGTCAGCCCCTCAAACTAAGTCAGCCCCTCAAACTAAGTCAGCCCCTCTAACTAATGCAGCCACTCAATCAAAGGCAGACTCTCAAACTAATGCAGCCACTCAATCAAAGGCAGCCCCTCAAACTAAGCCATCCCCTCAAACTAAGGCAGCCCCTCAAACTAAGACAGACTCTCAAACTAATGCAGCCCCTTAAAGTACGGCAGCCCCACAAACTAAGGGAGCGCCTCAACCAAATGCAGCCCCTCAAACTCATGCAGCCGCTCAAACAAAGTCAGCCCCTCAAACTATGCGAGCAGCTCAAACTAAGTCATCCGCTCAAACTAAGGCAGCCCCTCAAACTAAGGCAGCCGTTCAAACTCAGGCAGCCCCTTAAACTAAGGCAGCCGCTCAAACTGAGACAGCCGCTCAAACTAATGCAGCCGCTCAAACTAATGCAGCCCCTCAGTCCAAGGCAGCCCCTCAAACTAAGGCAGCCACTCAAACTAAGGCAGCCGCTCAAACTAAGACAGCCGCTCAAACTAATGCAGCCCCTCAATGGACAAAGACGAGAGTGGTCCTAAATGAAGAGTGCTAAATTGGGAGAAGGCCAACTATACCAAAATTCGGCAGGAGCTGGGGAATGTAGATTGGGAGCAGCTGTTTGAAGGTAAATCCACATGTGATATGTGGGAGGCTTTTAAAGAGAGGTTGATTAGCGTGCAGGAGAGACATGTTCCTGTGAAAATGAGGGATAGAAATGGCAAGATTAGGGAACCATGGATGACAGGTGAAATTGTGAGACTAGCAAAGAGGAAAAAGGAAGCATACATAAGGTCTAGGCGGCTGATGAAAGACGAAGCTTTGAAAGAATATCGGGAATGTAGGACCAATCTGAAACGAGGAATTAAAAGGGCTAAAAGGGGTCATGAAATATCTTTGGCAAACAGGGTTAAAGAAAATCCCAAAGCGTTTTATTCATATGGAAGGAGAAAGAGGGTAACTAGAGAAAGGATTGGCCCACTAAAGGACAAAGGAGGAATGTTATGCTTGGACTCAGAGAAAATGGGTGAGATTCGAAACGAGTACTTTGCATCGGTATTCACCGAGGAGAGGGACATGACGGATGTTGAGGTTAGCAACAGATGTTTGATTACACTAGGTCAAGTCGGCATAAGGAGGGAGGAAGTGTTGGGTATTCTAAAGGGCATTAAGGTGGACATGTCCCCAGGTCCGGATTGGATCTATCCCAGGTTACTGAGGGAAGCGAGAGAGGAAATAGCTGGGGCCTTAACAGATATCTTTGCAGCATCCTTAAACACGGGTGAGGTCCCGGAGGACAGGAGAATTGATAATGTTGTCCCCTTGTTTAAGAGGGGTAGCAGCGATAATCCAGGTAATTATAGACCGGTGAGCCTGACGTCAGTGGTAGGGAAGCAGCTGGAGAAGATACTGAGGGATAGGATCTATTCCCATTTGGAAGAAAATGGGCTTATCAGTGATAGGCAAGATGGTTTTGTGCAGGGAAGGTCATGTCTTACCAACTTAATAGAATTATTTGAGGAAGTGACAAAGTTGATTGATGAGGGAAGGGCTGTCAATGTCACATACATGGACTTCAGTAAGGCGTTTGATAACGATCCCCATGGCAGGCTGATGGAGAAAGTGAAGGCGCATGGGGTCCAAGGGGTACTAGCTAGATGGATAAAGAACTGGCTGGGCAACAGGAGACAGAGAGTAGCAGTAGAAGGGAGTTTCTCAAAATGGAGACGTGTGACCAGTGGTGTTCCACAGGGATCCGTGCTGGGACCACTGTTGTTTGTGATATACATTAATGATTTGGAGGAAAGTATAGGTGGACTGATTAGCAAGTTTGCAGACGACACTAAGATTGGTGGAGTAGCAGATAGTGAAGGGGACTGTCAGAGAATACAGCAGAATATAGATAGATTGGAGAGTTGGGCAGAGAAATGGCAGATGGAGTTCAATCAGGGCAAATGCGAGGTGATGCATTTTGGAAGATCCAATTCAAGAGTGAACTATACAGTAAATGGAAAAGTCCTGGGGAAAATTGATGTACAGAGAGATTTGGGTGTGCAGGTCCACTGTTCGCTGAAGGTGGCAACGCAGGTAAATAGAGTGGTCAAGAAGGCATACGGCGTGCTTTCCTTCATCGGACGGGGTATTGAGTACAAGACTTGGCAGGTCATGTTACAGTTGTATAGGACTTTGGTTCGGCCACATTTGGAATACTGCGTGCAGTTCTGGTCGCCACATTACCAAAAGGATGTGGATGCTTTGGAGAGGGTGCAGAGGAGGTTCACCAGGATGTTGCCTGCTATGGAGGGCGCTAGCTATGAAGAGAGGTTGAGTAGATTAGGATTATTTTCATTAGAAAGACGGAGGTTGAGAGGGGACCTGACTGAGGTATACAAAATCATGAGAGGTATAGACAGGATGGATAGCAAGAGGCTTTTTCCCAGAGTGGGGGATTCAATTACTAGAGGACACGAGTTCAAAGTGAAAGGAGAAAAGTTTAGGGGGGATATGCGTGGAATGTTCTTCACGCAGAGGGTGGTGGGTGCCTGGAATGCGTTGCCAGCGGAGGTGGTAGATGCGGGCACGATGGCGTCTTTCAAGATGTATCTAGACAGATACATGAATGGGCAGGAAGAAAAGAGATACAGAACCTCAGAAAATAGGCGACATGTTTAGAGAGAGGATCTGGTTCGGCGCAGGCTTGGAGGGCCGAAGGGCCTGTTCCTGTGCTGTAATTATCTTTGTTCTTTGTTCTTTGTTCTTTGTTCAGCCCCTCAAACTGAGGCCGCCGCTCAAATTAAGGCAGCCACTCAAACTTTGGCAGACTCTCAAACTAAGGCAGCCCCTCAAACTAAGGCAGCTCCTCAAAGTAATGCAGCCCCTCAAACTAATGCAGCTCCTCAAGCTAATGCAGCCCCTCAATCTAAGGCAGCCCCTCAAACTAATGCACCCCCTCATTCTAAGTCAGCCCCTCAAACGATTGCAGCCCCTCAAACTAAGGCAGCCCCTTAAACTAAGCCAGCCCCTCAAACTAATGCAGCCACTCAATCAAAGGCAGCCCCTCAAACTAAGCCAACCGCTCAAGCTAATGCAGCCTCTCAAAGTAAAGCAGCCCCTCAAACTAATGCAGCCCCTCAATCTAAGGCACCCCTCAAACTAATGCACCCCCTCATTCTAAGTCAGCCCCTCAAACGATTGCAGCCCCTCAAACTAAGGCAGCCCCTTAAACTAAGCCAGCCCCTCAAACTAATGCAGCCACTCAATCAAAGGCAGCCCCTCAAACTAAGCCAACCGCTCAAGCTAATGCAGCCTCTCAAAGTAAAGCAGCCCCTCAAACAAATGCAGCCCCTCAATCTAAGGCAGCCCCTTAAACTAAGGCAGCCCCTCAAACTAATGCTGCCCCTCAAACCAAGGCAGCCGCTCAAACTAAGGCAGTCCCTTAAACTATGCGAGCCACTCAAACTAAGGCATCCGCTCAAACTAAGGCAGCCCCTCAAACTAAGGCAGCCGCTCAAACGAAGGCAGCCCCTCAAACTGAGACAGCCGCTCAAACTAATGCAGCCCCTCAGTCCAAGGCAGCCCCTCAAACTCAGGGAGCCCCTCAAACTCAGGCAGCCTCTCAAACTAAGACAGCCGCTCAAACTAATGCACCCCCTCAATGGACAAAGACGAGAGTGGTCCTCTAGGAAGAGTGCGAAATTGGGGGAAGGCCAACTCGACCAAAATTCGGCAGGAGCTGGGGAATGTAGATTGAGAGCAGCTGTTTTAAGGTAAATCCACATGTGATATGTGGGAGGCTTTTAAAGAGAGGTTGATTAGCGTGCAGGAGAGACATGTTCCTGTGAAAATGAAGGATAGAAATGGCAAGATTAGGGAACCATGGATGACAGGTGAAATTGTGAGACTCGCTAAGAGGAAAAAGGAAGCATACATACGGTCTAGGCGGCTGATGAAAGACGAAGCTTTGAAAGAATATCGGGAATGTAGGACCAATCTGAAACGAGGAATTAAGAGGGCTAAAAGGGGTCATGAAATATCTTTAGCAAACAGGGTTAAAGAAAACCCCAAAGCCTTTTATTCATATATAAGGAGAAAGAGGGTAACTAGAGAAAGGATTGGCCCACTAAAGGACAAAGGAGGAATGTTATGCTTGGACTCAGAGAAAATGGGTGAGATTCTAAATGAGTACTTTGCATGGGTATTCATCGAGGAGAGGGGCATGACGGATGTTGAGGTTAGGAACAGATGTTTGATTACACTAGGTCAAGTCGGCATAAGGAGGGAGGAAGTGTTGGGTATTCTAAAGGGCATTAAGGTGGACAAGTCCCCAGGTCCGGATGGGATCTATCCCAGGTTACTGAGGGAAGCGAGAGAGGAAATAGCTGGGGCCTTAACAGATATCTTTGCAGCATCCTTAAACACGGGTGAGGTCCCGGAGGACTGGAGAATTGCTAATGTTGTCCCCTTGTTTAAGAAGGGTAGCAGGGATAATCCAGGTAATCATAGACCGGTGAGCCTGACGTCAGTGGTAGGGAAGCTGCGGGAGAAGGTACTGAGGGGTAGGATCTATTCCCATTTGGAAGAAAATGGGCTTATCAGTGATAGGCAACTTGGTTTTGTGCAGGGAAGGTCATGTCTTACCAACTTAATAGAATTCTTTGAGGAAGTGACAAAGTTGATTGATGAGGGAAGGGCTGTCGATGTCATATACATGGACTTCAGTAAGGCGTTTGATAAGGTTCCCCATGGCAGGCTGATGGAGAAAGTGAAGGCGCATGGGGTCCAAGGTGTACTAGCTGGATGGATAAAGAACTGGCTGGGCAGCAGGAGACAGAGAGTAGCAGTAGAAGGGAGTTTCTCAAAATGGAGACGTGTGACCAGTGGTGTTCCACAGGGATCCGTGCTGGGACCACTGTTGTTTGTGATATACATTAATGATTTGGAGGAAAGTATAGGTGGACTGATTAGCAAGTTTGCAGACGACACTCTGATTGGTGGAATAGCAGATAGTGAAGGGGACTGTCAGAGAATACAGCAGAATATAGATAGATTGGAGAGTTGGGCAGAGAAATGGCAGATGGAGTTCAATCAGGGCAAATGCGAGGTGTTGCATTTTGGAAGATCCAAATCAAGAGTGAACTATACAGTAAATGGAAAAGTCCTGGGGAAAATTGATGACAGAGAGATTTGGGTGTTCAGGTCCACTGTTCCCTGAAGGTGGCAACGCAGGTAAACAGAGTGGTCAAGAAGGCATACGGCATGCTTTCCTTCATCGGACGGTGTATTGAGTACAAGAGTTGGCAGGTCATGTTACAGTTGTATAGGACTTTGGTTCGGCCACATTTGGAATACTGCGTGCAGTTCTGGTCGCCACATTATCAAAAGGATGTGGATGCTTTGGAGAGGGTGCAGAGGAGGTTCACCAGGATGTTGCCTGGTATGGAGGGCGCTAGCTATGAAGAGAGGTTGAGCAGATTAGGATTATTTTCATTAGAAAGACGGAGGTTGAGAGGGGACCTGATTGAGGTGTACAAAATCATGAGAGGCATAGACAGGGTGGATAGCTAGAGGCTTTTTCCCAGAGTGGGGGATTCAATTACTAGAGGACACGAGTTCAAAGTGAAAGGGGAAATATTTAGGGGGGATATGCGTGGAAAGTTCTTTACGCAGAGGGTGGTGGGTACCTGGAACGCGTTGCCAGCGGAGGTGGTAGATGCGGGCACGATGGCGTCTTTTAAGATGTATCTAGACAGATACATGAATGGGCAGGAAGAAAAGAAATACAGAACCTTAGAAAATAGGCGACATATTTAGAGAGAGGATCTGGATCGGCGCAGGCTTGGAGGGCCGAAGGGCCTGTTCCTGTGCTGTAATTATCTTTGTTCTTTGTTCTTTGTATGGGGTTTTCACGGTGTATCAGGATCCTGCCAGGTGTGTATGTGGGTTTCACAGTTTATCAGGATCCTGCCTGGTGTGTATGGGGTTTCACAGTGGATCAGGATCCTGCCAGGTGTGCATGTGGGTTTCACAGTTTATCAGGATCCTGCCAGATGTGAATGGGTTTTCACAGTGGATCAGGATCCTGCCAGGTGTGTACGGGGTTTTCACAGTGTATCAGGATCCTGCCAGATCTGCATGGAGTTTTCACAGTGGATCAGGATCCTGCCAGTTGTGTATGGGGTTTTCACAGTGGATCAGGATCCTGCCAGGTGTGTCAGTGATTTCACAGTGTATCAGGATCCTGCCAGGTGTGTATGGTGTGTTCACAGTTTATCAAGGTCCTGTCAGGTGTGTATGGAGTTTTCACAGTCGATCAGGATCCTGCCAGATGTGAATGGAGTTTTCACTGTGCATCAGGATCCTGCCAGATGTGAATGGGGTTTTCGCTGTGCATCAGGATCCTGCCAGATGTGTATGGGGTTTTCACAGTGCATCAGGATCCTTCCAGATGTGTCTGGGGGTTTCACAGTGTATCAGGATCCTGCCACGTGTGTATGGGATTTCACAGTTTATCAGGATCCTGCCAGGTGTGTATGTGGGTTTCACTATTTATCAGGATCCTGCTTGGTGTGTCTGGGGTTTTCACAGTGTATCAGGATCCTGCCAGGTGTGTATGTGGGTTTCACAGTGTATCAGGCTCCTGCCAGGTGTGTATGTGGGTTTCACAGTATATCAGGATCCTGCCTGGTGTGTATGGGGTTTCACAGTGGATCAGGATCCTGCCACGTGTGTATGGGGTTTTCACAGTGTATCAGGATCCTGCCAGCTGTGTATGTGGGTTTCACAGTTTATCAGGATCCTGCCAGGTGTGATTGGGGGTTTCACAGTTCATCAGGATCCTGCCAGGTGTGTATGGTGGTTTCACTGTTTATCAGGATCCTGCCTGGTGTGTCTGGGGGTTTAACAGTTCATCAGGATCCTGCCAGGTGCGTATGTGGGTTTCACAGTTTATCAGGAATCTGCCAGAAGTGAATGTTGTTTTCACAGTGATTCAGGATCCTGCCAGATGTGTATGGGGGTTTCGCAGTGTATCAGGATCCTGCATCGTGTGGATGGGGTTTCACAGTTTATCAGGATCCTGCCAGGTGTGTATGGGGTTTTCACAGTGTATCAGGATCCTGCCAGTGGTGTATGGGGTTTTCACAGTTTATCAGGATCCTGCCAGGTGTGTATGAGGGTTTCACAGTTTATCAGAATACTGCCTGGTGTGTATGGGGTTTTCACAGTGCTTCAGGATCCTGCCAGGTGTGTATGTGGGTTTCACAGTTGATCAGGATCCTGCCTGGGGTGTATGGGGTTTCACAGTGGATCAGGATCCTGCCAGTTGTGTATGTGGGTTTCACAGTTTATCAGGATCCTGAAAGGTGTGTATGGGGGTTTCACAGTTTAACAGGATCCTGCCACAAGTGTATGGGTTTACACAGTGGTTCAGGATCCTGCCAGGTGCGTTTGGGGTTTTCACTGTGCATCAGGATCCTGCCAGATGTGAATGGGGTTTTCACAGTGCATCAGGTTCCTACTAGATGTGTATGTGGATTTCGCAGTTTATCAGGATGCTGCCAGGTGTGTATGGGGTTTCACAGTGTATCAGGATCCTGCCAGACGTGTATGGGGTTTTCACAGTGCATCAGGATCATTCCAGATGTGCCTGGGGGGTTTCACAGTTTATCAGGCACCTGCCAGGTGTGTATGTGGGTTTCACAGTTTATCAGGATCCTGCCTGGTGTGTCTGGGGTTTTCAGTTTGTCAGGATCCTGCCTGGTGTGTATGGGGTTTCACAGTGGATCAGGATCCTGCCACGTGTGTATGGGGATTTCACAGTGTATCAGGATCCTGACAGGTGTGTATGGGGGTTTCACAGTTTATCAGGATCCTGCCAGCAGTGTATGTGTGTTTCACAGTTTATCAGGATCCTGCCAGGGGTGTATGGGGGTTTCACATTTCATCAGGATCCTGCCTGATGTGTTTGGGGTTTCACAGTTAATCAGAATCCTGCATGGTGAGTCTGGGTGTTTCACAGTTCTTCAGGATCCTGCCAGGTGTGTATGTGGGTTTCACAGTTTATCAGGAACCTGCCAGATGTGAATGTGGTTTTCACAGTGATTCAGTATCCTGCCAGATGTGTATGGGGTTTTCACAGTGCATCAGGATCCTTCCAGATGTATATGGGGGTTTCACAGTGTATCAGGATCCTGCATCGTGTGTATGGGGTTTCACAGTTTATCAGGATCCTGCCAGGTGTGTATGGGGTATTCACAGTGTATCAGGATCCTGCCAGGTGTGCATGGGGTTTTCAAAGTGTATCAGGATCCTGCCAGGTGTGTATGTGGGTTTCACAGTTTATCAGGATCCTGCCTGGTGTGTATGGGGTTTTCACAGTGCATCAGGATCCTGCCACGTGTGTATGGGGTTTTCACAGTGCATCAGGATCCTTCCAGATGTGTATGGGGGTTTCACAGTGTATCAGGATCCTGCATCGTGTGTATGGGGTTTCACAGTTTATCAGGATCTTGCCAGGTGTGTATGGGATTTTCACAGTTTATCAGTATCCTGCCTGGTGTGTATCGGGATTTCACAGTGCATCAGGATCCTGCCAGGTGTGTATGTGGGTTTCGCAGTTGATCAGGATCCTGCCTGGTGTGTATGGGGTTTCACAGTGGCTCAGGATTCTGGCAGGTGTGTATGTCGGTTTCACAGTTTATCAGGAACCTGCCAGATGTGAATGGGGTTTTCACAGTGCATCAGGATCCTGCCAGATGTGTATGGTGTTTTCACAGTGCATCAGGATCCTGTCAGATGTGTATGTGATTTTCTCAGTGTATCAGGATCCTGCATCGATTGTATGGGGCTTCACAGTTCATCAGGATCCAGCCAGGTGTGTATGGGGTTTTCACAGTGTATCAGGATCCTGCCTGGTGTGTATGTGATTTTCACTGTTTAACAGGATCCTGCCTGGTGTGTATGGGGTTTTCACAGTGCATCAGGATCCTGCCAGGTGTGTATGTGGGTTTCACAGTTTATCAGGATCCTGCCTGGTGTGTATGGGGTTTCACAGTTCATCAGGATCCTGCCAGGTGTTTATGGTGGTTTCACAGTTCATCAGGATCCTTCCTGGTGTGTCTGGGGGTTTCACAGTTTATCAGGATCTTGCCTGGTGTGTATGGTGTTTTCACAGTGTATCAGGATCCTGCAAGGTGTGTATGGGGGTTTCACAGTTTATCAGGATCCTGCCAGCTGTGTATGTGGGTTTCACAGTTTATCAGGATCCTGCCAGGTGTGTATGGGGGTTTCACAGTTCATCAGGATCCTGCCAGGTGTGTATGGTGGTTTCACAGTTCATCAGGATCCTGCCTGGTGTGTCTGGGGGTTTCACAGTGGATCAGGATCCTGCCTCGTGTGTATGTGGGTTTCACAGTTTATCAGGATCCTGCCAGGTGTGTATGGGGGTTTCACAGTTTATCAGGGTCCTGCCACATGTGTATGTTGTTTCACAGTGGTTCAGGATACTGCCAGGTGTGTTTGGGGTTTTCACTGTGCATCAGGATCCTGCCAGGTGTGTATGGGGTTTTCACAGTGTATCCGAATCCTGCCAGGTGTTTATGGTTTTTCATAGTGTATCAGGATCCTGCCAGGTGTGTTTGGGTTGTTCTCAGTGTATCAGAATCTTGCCAGGTGTGTATGGGGTTTTCACAGTTTATCAGTATCCTGCCTGGTGTGTATCGGGATTTCACAGTGCATCAGGATCCTGCCAGGTGTGTATGTGGGTTTCGCAGTTGATCAGGATCCTGCCTGGTGTGTATGGGGTTTCACAGTGGCTCAAGATCCTGGCAGGTGTGTATGTGGGTTTCACAGTTTATCAGTATCCTGCAAGGTGTGTATGGGGGTTTCACAGTTTATCAGGATCCTGCCACATGTGTATGGGTTTTCACAGTGGTTCAGGATCCTGCCAGGTGCGTTTGGGGTTTTCACAGTGAATCAGGATCCTGCCAGATGTGTATGTGGGTTTCACAGATTATCATGATCCTGCCAGATGTGTATGGGGTTTTCACAGTGCATCAGGATCCTTCCAGATGTGTCTGGAGGTTTCGCAGTATATCAGGATGCTGCCACGTGTGAAGGGGGTTTCACAATTTATCAGGATCCTGCCTGGTGTGTCTGGGGTTTTCACAGTTTGTCAGGATCCTGCCTGGTGTGTATGGGGTTTCACAGTGGATCAGGGTCCTGCCACGTGTGTATGGACTTTTAACAGTGTATCAGGATCCTGCCAGGTGTGTATGGGGGTATCTCAGTTTATCAGGATCCTGCCAGCAGTGTATGTGTGTTTCACAGTTTATCAGGATCCTGCCAGGGGTGTATGGGGGTTTCACATTTCATCAGGATCCTGCCTGATGTGTTTGGGGGTTTCACAGTTTATCAGAATCCTGCCTGGTGTGTCTGGGGGTTTCACAGTTCCTCAGGATCCTGCCAGGTGTGTATGTGGGTTTCACAGTTTATCAGGAACATGCCAGATGTGAATGTGGTTTTCACAGTGATTCAGTATCCTGCCAGATGTGTATGGGGTTTTCACAGTGCATCAGGATCCTTCCAGATGTGTATGGGGGTTTCACAGTGTATCAGGATCCTGCATCGTGTGTATGGGGTTTCACAGTTTATCAGGATCCTGCCAGGTGTGTATGGGGTTTTCACAGTGTATCAGGATCCTGCCAGGTGTGCATGGGGTTTTCAAAGTGTATCAGGATCCTGCCAGGTGTGTATGTGGGTTTCACAGTTTATCAGGATCCTGCCTGGTGTGTATGGGGTTTTCACAGTGCATCAGGATCCTGCCACGTGTGTATGGGGTTTTCACAGTGCATCAGGATCCTTCCAGATGTGTATGGGGGTTTCACAGTGTATCAGGATCCTGCATCGTGTGTATGGGGTTTCAAAGTTTATCAGGATCTTGCCAGGTGTGTATGGGGTTTTCACAGTGTATCAGGATCCTGCCCGGTGTGTATAGGGTTTTCACAGTGTATCAGGATACTGCCAGGTGTGTATGTGGGTTTCACAGTTTATCAGGATCCTGCCTGGTGTGTATGGGGTTTTCACAGTGCATCAGGATCCTGCCACGTGTGTATGGGGTTTTCACAGTGCATCAGGATCCTTCCAGATGTGTATGGGGGTGTCACAGTGTATCAGGATCCTGCATCGTGTGTATGGGGTTTCAAAGTTTATCAGGATCTTGCCAGGTGTGTATGGGGTTTTCACAGTGTATCAGGATCCTGCCAGGTGTGTATACTGTTTTCACAGTGTATCAGGATCCTGCCAGGTGTGTATTTGGGTTTCACAGTTTATCAGTATCCTGCCTGGTGTGTATGGGGTTTCACAGTGGATCAGGATCTTGCCAGGTGTGTATGGGGTTTTCACAGAGTATCAGGATCCTGCCAGGTGTGTATCGGGATTTCACAGTGCATCAGGATCCTGCCAGGTGTGTATGTGGGTTTCGCAGTTGATCAGGATCCTGCCTGGTGTGTATGGGGTTTCACAGTGGATCAGGATCCTGCCAGGTGTGTATGTGGGTTTCACAGTTTATCAGTATCCTGCCACGTGTGTATGGGGGTTTCACAGTTTATCAGGATCCTGCCACATGTGTATGGGTTTTCACAGTGGTTCAGGATCCTGCCAGGTGCGGTTGGGGTTTTCACTGTTCATCAGGATCCAGCCAGATGTGAATGGGGCTTTCACAGTGCATCAGGATCCTGCCAGATGTGTATGTAGGTTTCACAGTTTATCAGGATCCTGCCAGGTGTGTATGGAGGTTTCACAGAGTATCACGATCCTGCCAGATGTGTATGGGGTTTTCACAGTGCATCAGGATCATTCCAGATGTGCCTGGGGGGTTTCACAGTTTATCAGGCACCTGCCAGGTGTGTATGTGGGTTTCACAGTTTATCAGGATCCTGCCTGGTGTGTCTGGGGTTTTCAGTTTGTCAGGATCCTGCCTGGTGTGTATGGGGTTTCACAGTGGATCAGGATCCTGCCACGTGTGTATGGGGATTTCACAGTGTATCAGGATCCTGACAGGTGTGTATGGGGGTTTCACAGTTTATCAGGATCCTGCCAGCAGTGTATGTGTGTTTCACAGTTTATCAGGATCCTGCCAGGGGTGTATGGGGGTTTCACATTTCATCAGGATCCTGCCTGATGTGTTTGGGGGTTTCACAGTTAATCAGAATCCTGCATGGTAAGTCTGGGTGTTTCACAGTTCTTCAGGATCCTGCCAGGTGTGTATGTGGGTTTCACAGTTTATCAGGAACCTGCCAGATGTGAATGTGGTTTTCACAGTGATTCAGTATCCTGCCAGATGTGTATGGGGTTTTCACAGTGCATCAGGATCCTTCCAGATGTATATGGGGGTTTCACAGTGTATCAGGATCCTGCATCGTGTGTATGGGGTTTCACAGTTTATCAGGATCCTGCCAGGTGTGTATGGGGTATTCACAGTGTATCAGGATCCTGCCAGGTGTGCATGGGGTTTTCAAAGTGTATCAGGATCCTGCCAGGTGTGTATGTGGGTTTCACAGTTTATCAGGATCCTGCCTGGTGTGTATGGGGTTTTCACAGTGCATCAGGATCCTGCCACGTGTGTATGGGGTTTTCACAGTGCATCAGGATCCTTCCAGATGTGTATGGGGGTTTCACAGTGTATCAGGATCCTGCATCGTGTGTATGGGGTTTCAAAGTTTATCAGGATCTTGCCAGGTGTGTATGGGATTTTCACAGTTTATCAGTATCCTGCCTGGTGTGTCTCGGGATTTCACAGTGCATCAGGATCCTGCCAGGTGTGTATGTGGGTTTCGCAGTTGATCAGGATCCTGCCTGGTGTGTATGGGGTTTCACAGTGGCTCAGGATTCTGGCAGGTGTGTATGTCGGTTTCACAGTTTATCAGGAACCTGCCAGATGTGAATGGGGTTTTCACAGTGCATCAGGATCCTGCCAGATGTGTATGGTGTTTTCACAGTGCATCAGGATCCTGTCAGATGTGTATGTGATTTTCTCAGTGTATCAGGATCCTGCATCGATTGTATGGGGCTTCACAGTTCATCAGGATCCAGCCAGGTGTGTATGGGGTTTTCACAGTGTATCAGGATCCTGCCTGGTGTGTATGTGATTTTCACTGTTTATCAGGATCCTGCCTGTAGTGTATGGGGTTTTCACAGTGCATCAGGATCCTGCCAGGTGTGTATGTGGGTTTCACAGTTTATCAGGATCCTGCCTGGTGTGTATGGGGTTTCACAGTTCATCAGGATCCTGCCAGGTGTGTATGGTGGTTTCACAGTTCATCAGGATCCTTCCTGGTGTGTCTGGGGGTTTCACAGTTTATCAGGATCTTGCCTGGTGTGTATGGTGTTTTCACAGTGTATC
The DNA here is from genome assembly GCF_036365525.1 of Heterodontus francisci. NCBI lineage: Eukaryota > Metazoa > Chordata > Chondrichthyes > Heterodontiformes > Heterodontidae > Heterodontus > Heterodontus francisci. The sequence goes on along the minus strand of NW_027141174.1, from coordinate 10,168,461 downwards.
AGGATCCTGCAAGGTGTGTATGGGGGTTTCACAGTTTATCAGGATCCTGCCAGCTGTGTATGTGGGTTTCACAGTTTATCAGGATCCTGCCAGGTGTGTATGGGGGTTTCACAGTTCATCAGGATCCTGCCAGGTGTGTATGGTGGTTTCACAGTTCATCAGGATCCTGCCTGGTGTGTCTGGGGGTTTCACAGTGGATCAGGATCCTGCCTCGTGTGTATGTGGGTTTCACAGTTTATCAGGATCCTGCCAGGTGTGTATGGGGGTTTCACAGTTTATCAGGGTCCTGCCACATGTGTATGTTGTTTCACAGTGGTTCAGGATACTGCCAGGTGTGTTTGGGGTTTTCACTGTGCATCAGGATCCTGCCAGGTGTGTATGGGGTTTTCACAGTGTATCCGAATCCTGCCAGGTGTTTATGGTTTTTCATAGTGTATCAGGATCCTGCCAGGTGTGTTTGGGTTGTTCTCAGTGTATCAGAATCTTGCCAGGTGTGTATGGGGTTTTCACAGTTTATCAGTATCCTGCCTGGTGTGTATCGGGATTTCACAGTGCATCAGGATCCTGCCAGGTGTGTATGTGGGTTTCGCAGTTGATCAGGATCCTGCCTGGTGTGTATGGGGTTTCACAGTGGCTCAAGATCCTGGCAGGTGTGTATGTGGGTTTCACAGTTTATCAGTATCCTGCAAGGTGTGTATGGGGGTTTCACAGTTTATCAGGATCCTGCCACATGTGTATGGGTTTTCACAGTGGTTCAGGATCCTGCCAGGTGCGTTTGGGGTTTTCACAGTGAATCAGGATCCTGCCAGATGTGTATGTGGGTTTCACAGATTATCAGGATCCTGCCAGGTGTGTATGGAGGTTTCACAGAGTATCATGATCCTGCCAGATGTGTATGGGGTTTTCACAGTGCATCAGGATCCTTCCAGATGTGTCTGGAGGTTTCGCAGTATATCAGGATGCTGCCACGTGTGAAGGGGGTTTCACAGTTTATCAGGATCCTGCCTGGTGTGTCTGGGGTTTTCACAGTTTGTCAGGATCCTGCCTGGTGTGTATGGAGTTTCACAGTGGATCAGGGTCCTGCCACGTGTGTATGGACTTTTAACAGTGTATCAGGATCCTGCCAGGTGTGTATGGGGGTTTCTCAGTTTATCAGGATCCTGCCAGCAGTGTATGTGTGTTTCACAGTTTATCAGGATCCTGCCAGGGGTGTATGGGGGTTTCACATTTCATCAGGATCCTGCCTGATGTGTTTGGGGGTTTCACAGTTTATCAGAATCCTGCCTGGTGTGTCTGGGGGTTTCACAGTTCCTCAGGATCCTGCCAGGTGTGTATGTGGGTTTCACAGTTTATCAGGAACCTGCCAGATGTGAATGTGGTTTTCACAGTGATTCAGTATCCTGCCAGATGTGTATGGGGTTTTCACAGTGCATCAGGATCCTTCCAGATGTGTATGGGGGTATCACAGTGTATCAGGATCCTGCATCGTGTGTATGGGGTTTCACAGTTTATCAGGATCCTGCCAGGTGTGTATGGGGTTTTCACAGTGTATCAGGATCCTGCCAGGTGTGCATGGGGTTTTCAAAGTGTATCAGGATCCTGCCAGGTGTGTATGTGGGTTTCACATTTTATCAGGATCCTGCCTGGTGTGTATGGGGTTTTCACAGTGCATCAGGATCCTGCCACGTGTGTATGGGGTTTTCACAGTGCATCAGGATCCTTCCAGATGTGTATGGGGGTTTCACAGTGTATCAGGATCCTGCATCGTGTGTATGGGGTTTCAAAGTTTATCAGGATCTTGCCAGGTGTGTATGGGGTTTTCGCAGTGTATCAGGATCCTGCCAGGTGTGTATAGGGTTTTCACAGTGTATCAGGATCCTGCCAGGTGTGTATGTGGGTTTCACAGTTTATCAGGATCCTGCCTGGTGTGTATGGGGTTTTCACAGTGCATCAGGATCCTGCCACGTGTGTATGGGGTTTTCACAGTGCATCAGGATCCTTCCAGATGTGTATGGGGGTTTCACAGTGTATCAGGATCCTGCATCGTGTGTATGGGGTTTCAAAGTTTATCCGGATCTTGCCAGGTGTGTATGGGGTTTTCACAGTGTATCAGGATCCTGCCAGGTGTGTATAGGGTTTTCACAGTGTATCAGGATCCTGCCAGGTGTGTATTTGGGTTTCACAGTTTATCAGTATCCCGCCTGGTGTGTATGGGGTTTCACAGTGGATCAGGATCTTGCCAGGTGTGTATGGGGTTTTCACAGAGTATCAGGATCCTGCCAGGTGTGTATCGGGATTTCACAGTGCATCAGGATCCTGCCAGGTGTGTATGTGGGTTTCGCAGTTGATCAGGATCCTGCCTGGTGTGTATGGGGTTTCACAGTGGATCAGGATCCTGCCAGGTGTGTATGTGGGTTTCACAGTTTATCAGTATCCTGCCACGTGTGTATGGGGGTTTCACAGTTTATCAGGATCCTGCCACATGTGTATGGGTTTTCACAGTGGTTCAGGATCCTGCCAGGTGCGGTTGGGGTTTTCACTGTGCATCAGGATCCAGCCAGATGTGAATGGGGCTTTCACAGTGCATCAGGATCCTGCCAGATGTGTATGTGGGTTTCACAGTTTATCAGGATCCTGCCAGGTGTGTATGGAGGTTTCACAGAGTATCACGATCCTGCCAGATGTGTATGGGGATTTCACAGTGCATCAGGATCCTTCCAGATGTGTCTGGGGGTTTCACAGTATATCAGGATACTGCCACGTGTGTATGGGGTTTCACAGTTCATCAGGATCATGCAAGGTGTGTATGTGGGTTTCACAGTTTATCAGGATCCTGCCTGGTGTGTCTGGGGTTTTCACAGTTTGTCAGGATCCTGCCTGGTGTGTATGTGGTTTCACAGTGGATCAGGGTCCTGCCACGTGTGTATGGGGTTTTCACAGTGTATCAGGATCCTGCCAGGTGTGTATGGGGGTTTCACAGTTTATCAGGATCCTGCCAGGTGTGTATGTGGTTTTCACAGTTTATCAGGATCCTGCCAGGTGTGTATGGGGGTTTCACAGTTCATCAGGATCCTGCCTGGTGTGTATGGGGGTTTCACAGTTTATTAGGATCCTGCCTGGTGTGTCTTGGGGTTTCACAGTGTATCAGGATCCTGCCAGGTTTGTATATGGGTTTCACAGTTTATCAGGAACCTGCCAGATGTGAATGTGGTTTTCACAGTGTATCAGGATCCTGCCAGATGTGTATGGGGATTTCACAGTGCATCAGGATCCTTCCAGATGTGTATGGGGGTTTCACAATGTATCAGGATCCCACATCGTTTGTATGGGGTTTCACAGTTTATCAGGTTTCTGCCAGGTGTGTCTGGGATTTTCACAATGTATCAGGTTCCTGCCAGGTGTGTTGTGGGGTTTTCACAGTGTATCAGGATCCTGCCAGGTGTGTATGTGGGTTTCACAGTTTATCAGGATCCTGCCTGGTGTGTATGGGGATTTCACAGTGCATCAGGATCCTGCCAGGTGTGTATGTGGGTTTCACAGTTGATCAGGATCCTGCCTGGCGTGTATGGGGTTTCACAGTGGATCAGGATCCTGCCAGGTGTGTATGTGGGTTTCACAGTTTATCAGGATCCTGCCAGGTGTGTATGGGGGTTTCACAGTTTATCAGGATCCTGCCACATGTATATGGGTTTTCACAGTGGTTCAGGATCCTGCCAGGTGCGTTTGGGGTTTTCACTATGCATCAGGATCCAGCCAGATGTGTATGGGGATTGCACATTGCATCAGGATCCTTCCAGGTGTGTCTGGGTGTTTCACAGTGTATCAGGATCCTGCTACGTGTGTATGGAGTTTCACAGTTTATCAGGATCCGGCCAGGTGTGCATGTGGGTTTCACAGTTTATCAGGATACTGCCTGGTGTGTCTGGGGTTTTCACAGTGTATCAGGATCCTGCCAGGTGTTTATGTGGGTTTCGCAGTGAATCAGGCTCCTGGAGGTGTGTATGTGGGTTTCACAGTTTATCAGGATCCTGCTTGGTGTGTACGGGGGTTTCACAGTGGATCAGGATCCTGCCACGTGTGTATGGGGTTTTCACATTCTATCAGGATCCTGCCAGGTGTGTATGGGGGTTTCACAGTTAATCAGGAACCTGCCAGGTGTGTATGTGGGTTTCACAGTTTGTCAAGATCCTGCCTGGTGTGTATGGTGTTTTCACAGTTCATCAGGATCCTGCCAGGTGTGTATGGGGTCTTCACAGTTTATCAGGATCCTGCCTGGTGTGTCTGGGGGTTTCACAGTTCATCAGGATCCTGCCAGGTGTGTATGTGGGTTTCACAGTTTATCAGGAACCTGCCAGATGTGAATGGTGATTTCACAGTGCATCAGGATCCTGCCAGATGTGTATGGTGTTTTCACAGTGCATCAGGATCCTGCCAGATGTGTATGTGATTTTCACAGTGTATCAGGATCCTGCATCGATTGCATGGGGCTTCACAGTTCATCAGGATCCAGCCAGGTGTGTATGGGGTTTTCACAGTGTATCAGGATCCTGCCAGGTGTGTGTGGGGTTTTCACAGTGTATCAGGATCCTGCCAGGTGTGTATGTGATTTTCACTGTTTATCAGGATCCTGCCTGGTGTGTATGGGGTTTTCGCAGTGAATCAGGATCCTGCCAGGTGTGTATGTGGGTTTCACAGTTTATCAGGATCCTGCCTGGTGTGTATGGGGTTTCACAGTGGATCAGGTTCCTGCCTCGTGTGTATGTGGGTTTCACAGTTTGTCAGCATCCTGTCAGGTGTGTATGTGGTTTCACAGTGGATCAGGGTCCTGCCACGTGTGTATGGGGTTTTCACAGTGTATCAGGATCCTGCCGGGTGTGTATGTGGTTTTCACAGTTTATCAGGATCCTGCCAGGTGTCTATGGGGGTTTCACAGTTCATCAGGATCCTGCCTGGTGTGTATGGGGGTTTCACAGTTTATTAGGATCCTGCCTGGTGTGTCTTGGGGTTTCACAGTGTATCAGGATCCTGCCAGGTGTGTATATGGGTTTCACAGTTTATCAGGAACCTGCCAGATGTGAATGTGGTTTTCACAGTGTATCAGGATCCTGCCAGATGTGTATGGGGATTTCACAGTGCATCAGGATCCTTCCAGATGTGTATGGGGGTTTCACAATGTATCAGGATCCCACATCGTGTGTATGGGGTTTCACAGTTTATCAGGATCCTGCCAGGTGTGTTGTGGGGTTTTCACAGTGTATCAGGATCCTGCCAGGTGTGTATGTGGGTTTCACAGTTTATCAGGATCCTGCCTGGTGTGTATGGGGATTTCACAGTGCATCAGGATCCTGCCAGGTGTGTATGTGGGTTTCACAGTTGATCAGGATCCTGCCTGGCGTGTATGGGGTTTCACAGTGGATCAGGATCCTGCCAGGTGTGTATGTGGGTTTCACAGTTTATCAGGATCCTGCCAGATGTGTATGGGGGTTTCACAGTTTATCAGGATCCTGCCACATGTGTATGGGTTTTCACAGTGGTTCAGGATCCTGCCAGGTGCGTTTGGGGTTTTCACTATGCATCAGGATCCAGCCAGATGTGTATGAGGTTTTCACATTGCATCAGGATACTTCCAGGTGTGTCTGGGTATTTCACAGTGTATCAGGATCCTGCTACGTGTGTATGGAGTTTCACAGTTTATCAGGATCCGGCCAGGTGTGCATGTGGGTTTCACAGTTTATCAGGATACTGCCTGGTGTGTATGGGGGTTTCACAGTTTATCAGGAACCTGCCAGATGTGAATGGGGTTTTCACAGTGCATCAGGATCCTGCCAGATGTGTATGGTGTTTTCACAGTGCATCAGGATCCTGCCAGATGTGTATGTGATTTTCACAGTGTATCAGGATCCTGCATCGATTGCATGGGGCTTCACAGTTCATCAGGATCCAGCCAGGTGTGTCTGGGGTTTTCACAGTGTATCAGGATCCTGCCAGGTGTTTATGTGGGTTTCGCAGTGAATCAGGCTCCTGGAGGTGTGTATGTGGGTTTCACAGTTTATCAGGATCCTGCTTGGTGTGTATGGGGGTTTCACAGTGGATCAGGATCCTGCCACGTGTGTATGGGGTTTTCACATTCAATCAGGATCCTGCCTGGTGTGTATGGGGTTTTCACAGTTCATCAGGATCCTGCCAGGTGTGTATGGGGGTTTCACAGTTTATCAGGATCCTGCCTGGTGTGTCTGGGGGTTTCACAGTTCATCAGGATCCTGCCAGGTGTGTATGTGGGTTTCACAGTTTATCAGGAACCTGCCAGATGTGAATGGGGTTTTCACAGTGCATCAGGATCCTGCCAGATGTGTATGGTGTTTTCACAGTGCATCAGGATCCTGCCAGATGTGTATGTGATTTTCACAGTGTATCAGGATCCTGCATCGATTGCATGGGGCTTCACAGTTCATCAGGATCCAGCCAGGTGTGTATGGGGTTTTCACAGTGTATCAGGATCCTGCCAGGTGTGTGTGGGGTTTTCACAGTGTATCAGGATCCTGCCAGGTGTGTATGTGATTTTCACTGTTTATCAGGATCCTGCCTGGTGTGCATGGGGTTTTCACAGTGCATCAGGATCCTGCCAGGTGTGTATGTGGGTTTCACAGTTTATCAGGATCCTGCCTGGTGTGTATGTGGGTTTCACAGTTTGTCAAGATCCTGCCTGGTGTGTATGGTGTTTTCACAGTTCATCAGGATCCTGCCAGGTGTGTATGGGGTCTTCACAGTTTATCAGGATCCTGCCTGGTGTGTCTGGGGGTTTCACAGTTCATCAGGATCCTGCCAGGTGTGTATGTGGGTTTCACAGTTTATCAGGAACCTGCCAGATGTGAATGGGGTTTTCACAGTGCATCAGGATCCTGCCAGATGTGTATGGTGTTTTCACAGTGCATCAGGATCCTGCCAGATGTGTATGTGATTTTCACAGTGTATCAGGATCCTGCATCGATTGCATGGGGCTTCACAGTTCATCAGGATCCAGCCAGGTGTGTATGGGGTTTTCACAGTGTATCAGGATCCTGCCAGGTGTGTGTGGGGTTTTCACAGTGTATCAGGATCCTGCCAGGTGTGTATGTGATTTTCACTGTTTATCAGGATCCTGCCTGGTGTGTATGGGGTTTTCGCAGTGCATCAGGATCCTGCCAGGTGTGTATGTGGGTTTCACAGTTTATCAGGATCCTGCCTGGTGTGTATGGGGTTTCACAGTGGATCAGGTTCCTGCCTCGTGTGTATGTGGGTTTCACAGTTTGTCAGCATCCTGTCAGGTGTGTATGTGGTTTCACAGTGGATCAGGGTCCTGCCACGTGTGTATGGGGTTTTCACAGTGTATCAGTATCCTGCCAGGTGTGTATGTGGTTTTCACAGTTTATCAGGATCCTGCCAGGTGTCTATGGGGGTTTCACAGTTCATCAGGATCCTGCCTGGTGTGTATGGGGGTTTCACAGTTTATTAGGATCCTGCCTGGTGTGTCTTGGGGTTTCACAGTGTATCAGGATCCTGCCAGGTGTGTATATGGGTTTCACAGTTTATCAGGAACCTGCCAGATGTGAATGTGGTTTTCACAGTGTATCAGGATCCTGCCAGATGTGTATGGGGATTTCACAGTGCATCAGGATCCTTCCAGATGTGTATGGGGGTTTCACAATGTATCAGGATCCCACATCGTGTGTATGGGGTTTCACAGTTTATCAGGATTCTGCCAGGTGTGTCTGGGATTTTCACAGTGTATCAGGATCCTGCCAGGTGTGTTGTGGGGTTTTCACAGTGTATCAGGATCCTGCCAGGTGTGTATGTGGGTTTCACAGTTTATCAGGATCCTGCCTGGTGTGTATGGGGATTTCACAGTGCATCAGGATCCTGCCAGGTGTGTATGTGGGTTTCACAGTTGATCAGGATCCTGCCTGGCGTGTATGGGGTTTCACAGTGGATCAGGATCCTGCCAGGTGTGTATGTGGGTTTCACAGTTTATCAGGATCCTGCCAGATGTGTATGGGGGTTTCACAGTTTATCAGGATCCTGCCACATGTGTATGGGTTTTCACAGTGGTTCAGGATCCTGCCAGGTGCGTTTGGGGTTTTCACTATGCATCAGGATCCAGCCAGATGTGTATGGGGTTTTCACATTGCATCAGGATACTTCCAGGTGTGTCTGGGTGTTTCACAGTGTATCAGGATCCTGCTACGTGTGTATGGAGTTTCACAGTTTATCAGGATCCGGCCAGGTGTGCATGTGGGTTTCACAGTTTATCAGGATACTGCCTGGTGTGTATGGGGGTTTCACAGTTTATCAGGAACCTGCCAGATGTGAATGGGGTTTTCACAGTGCATCAGGATCCTGCCAGATGTGTATGGTGTTTTCACAGTGCATCAGGATCCTGCCAGATGTGTATGTGATTTTCACAGTGTATCAGGATCCTGCATCGATTGCATGGGGCTTCACAGTTCATCAGGATCCAGCCAGGTGTGTCTGGGGTTTTCACAGTGTATCAGGATCCTGCCAGGTGTTTATGTGGGTTTCACAGTGGATCAGGATCCTGCCACGTGTGTATGGGGTTTTCACATTCAATCAGGATCCTGCCTGGTGTGTATGGGGTTTTCACAGTTCATCAGGATCCTGCCAGGTGTGTATGGGGGTTTCACAGTTCATCAGGATCCTGCCAGGTGTGTCTGGGGGTTTCACAGTTCATCAGGATCCTGCCAGGTGTGTATGTGGGTTTCACAGTTTATCAGGAACCTGCCAGATGTGAATGGGGTTTTCACAGTGCATCAGGATCCTGCCAGATGTGTATGGTGTTTTCACAGTGCATCAGGATCCTGCCAGATGTGTATGTGATTTTCACAGTGTATCAGGATCCTGCATCGATTGCATGGGGCTTCACAGTTCATCAGGATCCAGCCAGGTGTGTATGGGGTTTTCACAGTGTATCAGGATCCTGCCAGGTGTGTGTGGGGTTTTCACAGTGTATCAGGATCCTGCCAGGTGTGTATGTGATTTTCACTGTTTATCAGGATCCTGCCTGGTGTGCATGGGGTTTTCACAGTGCATCAGGATCCTGCCAGGTGTGTATGTGGGTTTCACAGTTTATCAGGATCCTGCCTGGTGTGTATGGGGTTTCACAGTGGATCAGGTTCCTGCCTCGTGTGTATGTGGGTTTCACAGTTTATCAGGATCTTGCCTGGTGTGTATGGTGTTTTCACGGTGTATCAGGATCCTGCAAGGTGTGTATGGGGGTTTCACAGTTCATCAGGATCCTGCCAGGTGTGTATGGGGGTTTCACAGTTCATCAGGATCCTGCCAGGTGTGTATGGTGGTTTCACAGTTCATCAGGATCCTGCCTGGTGTGTCTGGGGGTTTCACAGTGGATCAGGATCCTGCCTCGTGTGTATGTGGGTTTCACAGTTTATCAGGATCCTGCCAGGTGTGTATGGGGGTTTCACAGTTTATCAGGGTCCTGCCACATGTGTATGGTGTTTCACAGTGGTTCAGGATACTGCCAGGTGTGTTTGGGGTTTTCACTGTGCATCAGGATCCTGCCAGGTGTGTATGGGGTTTTCACAGTGTATCCGAATGTGCCAGGTGGTTATGGTTTTTCATAGTGTATCAGGATCCTGCCAGGTGTGTTTGGGTTGTTCTCAGTGTATCAGGGTCCTGCCAGGTGTGTATGGGGTTTTCACAGTGTATCAGGTTCCTGCCAGGTGTGTATGGGGGTTTCAAAGTTAATCAGGATCCTGCCAGGTGTGTATGTGGGTTGCACGGTTTATCAGGATCCTGCCAGTTGTGTATAGGTTTTTCACAGTGTATCAGGATCCTGCCATGTGTGTATGGGGTTTTCACAGTTGATCAGGAACCTGCCAGGTGTGTATGGGGGTTTCACAGTTTATCAGGATCCTGCCAGGTGTGCATTGGGTTTCACAGTGTATCAGGATCCTGCCAGGTGTGTATGGGGTTTTCACAGTGGATCAGGATGCTGCCAGGTGTGTATGGTTTTTTCACAGTGTATCAGGATCCTGCCAGGTGTGTGTGGGGTTTTTTCAGTGGATCAGGTACCTGCCAGGTGTTAATGGGGATTTCACAGTGTATCAGGATCCTGCCAGGTGTGTTTGGGTTGTTCTCAGTGTATCAGGATCCTGCCAGGTGTGTATGGGGTTTTCACAGTGTATCAGGTTCCTGCCAGGTGTGTATGGGGGTTTCAAAGTTAATCAGGATCCTGCCAGGTGTGTATGTGGGTTGCACGGTTTATCAGGATCCTGCCAGTTGTGTATGGGTTTTTCACAGTGTATCAGGATCCTGCCAGGTGTGTATGGGGTTTTCACAGTTGATCAGGAACCTGCCAGGTGTGTATGGGGGTTTCACAGTTTATCAGGATCCTGCCAGGTGTGCATTGGGTTTCACAGTGTATCAGGATCCTGCCAGGTGTGTATGGGGTTTTCACAGTGGATCAGGATGCTGCCAGGTGTGTATGGTTTTTTCACAGTGTATCAGGATCCTGCCAGGTGTGTCTGGGGTTTTTTCAGTGGATCAGGTACCTGCCAGGTGTTAATGGGGATTTCACAGTGTATCAGGATCCTGCCAGGTGTGTATGTGGGTTTCACAGTGTATCAGGATCCTGCCAGGTGTGTATGGGGTTTTCACAGTGTATCAGGTTCCTGCCAGGTGTGTATGGGGGTTTCAAAGTTAATCAGGATCCTGCCAGGTGTGTATGTGGGTTGCACGGTTTATCAGGATCCTGCCAGGTGTGTATGGGGGTTTCACAGTGTATCAGGATCCTGCCAGGTGTGTATGGGTTTTTCACAGTGTATCAGGATCCTGCCAGGTGTGTATGGGGGTTTCACAGTTTATCAGGATCCTGCCAGGTGTGTATGTGGGTTTCACAGTTTATCGGGATCTCGCCAGGTGTGTCTGGGGGTTTCACAGTTTATCAGGATCCTGCCAGATGTGTATGGTGTTTTCACAGTGCATCAGGATCCTTCCAGATGTGTATGGGCGTTTCACAGTTTATCAGGATCCTGCCACGTGTGTATGGGGTTTCACAGTTTATCAGGATCCTGCCAGGTGTGTATGTGGGTTTCACAGTTTATCAGGATCCTGCCTGGAGTGTATGGGGTTTCAGAGTGGATCAGGATCCTGCCTGGTGTGTATGGTGTTTTCACAGTGTATCAGGATCCTGCAAGGTGTGTATGGGGGTTTCACAGTTTATCAGGATTTTGCCTGGTGTGGATGGTGTTTTCACAGTGTATCAGGATCCTGCAAGGTGTGTATGGGGGTTTCACAGTTTAACAGGATCCTGCCAGCTGTGCATGTGGGTTTCACAGTTTATCAGGATCCTGCCAGGTGTGTATGGGGGTTTCACAGTTCATCAGGATCCTGCCAGGTGTGTATGGTGGTTTCACGGTTCATCAGGATCCTGCCTGGTGTGTCTGGGGATTTCACAGTGGATCAGGATCCTGCCTCGTGTGTATGTGGGTTTCACAGTTTATCAGGATCCTGCCAGGTTTGTATGGGGGTTTCACAGTTTATCAGGGTCCTGCCACATGTGTATGGTGTTTCACAGTGGTTCAGGATACTGCCAGGTGTGTTTGGGGTTTTCACTGTGCATCAGGATCCTGCCAGGTGTGTATGGGGTTTTCACAGTGTATCCGAATCCTGCCTTTTTTTCTGTTTTTTCATAGTGTATCAGGATCCTGCCAGGTGTGTTTGGGTTGTTCTCAGTGTATCAGGATCCTGGCAGGTGTGTATGGGGTTTTCACAGTGTATCAGGATCCTGCCAGGTGTGTATGGGGTTTTCACAGTGGATCAGGAACTTCCCGTGTGTGTGGGGATTTCACAGTGTATCAGGATCCTGCCAGGTGTGTATGTTTGTTTCACATTTTGTCAGGATCCTGCCACGAGTGTATGGGGTTTCACAGTGCTTCAGGATACTGCCAGGTGTGTATGGGGTTTTTACAGTGTATCAGGATCCTGCCAGGTGTGTATGGGGTTTTCACAGTGTATCTGGATACTGCCAGGTGTGTTTGGGGTGTTCACTGTGCATCAGGATCCTGCCAGTTGTGTATGGGTTTTTCACAGTGTATCAGGATCCTGCCAGGTGTGTATGTTTGTTTCACATTTTATCAGGATCCTGCCACGAGTGTATGGGGTTTTCACAGTGCATCAGGATCCTGCCAGATGTGTATGGTGTTTTCACAGTGCATCAGGATCCTGCCAGATGTGTATGTGATTTTCACAGTGTATCAGGATCCTGCATCGATTGCATGGGGCTTCACAGTTCATCAGGATCCAGCCAGGTGTGTATGGGGTTTTCACAGTGTATCAGGATCCTGCCAGGTGTGTGTGGGGTTTTCACAGTGTATCAGGATCCTGCCAGGTGTGTATGGGGATTTCACAGCGTATCAGGATCCTGCCAGGTGTGTATGGGGGTTTCACAGTTTATCAGGATCCTGCCAGGTGTGTATTGGTTTTCACAGTGTATCAGAATCCTGCCAGGTGTGTATGGGGTTTTCACAGTGGATCAGGATCCTGCCAGGTGTGTATGGGGTTTCACAGTTGTTCAGGATACTGCCAGGTGTGTTTGGGTTTTTCACTGTGCATCAGTATCCTGCCAGGTGTGTATGGGGTTTTCCCAGTGTATCAGGATCCTGCCAGGTGTGTATGGTTTTTCACAGTGTATCAGGATCCTGCCAGGTGTGTATGGGGATTTCACAGCGTATCAGGATCCTGCCAGGTGTGTATGGGTTTTTCACAGTGTATCAGGATCCTGCCAGGTGTGTATGGAGATTTCACAGTTTATCAGGATCCTGTCAGGTGTTTATGTGGGTTTCACAGTTCATCAGGATCCTGCCAGGTGTGTATGGGGTTTTCACAGTGCATCAGTATCCTGCCAGGTGTGCATGTGTGTTTCACAGTGCATCAGGACCCTGCCAGGTGTGCATGGGGGTTTCACAGTTTATCAGGATCCTGCCAGGTGTGTATGGGTATTTCACAGTCTATCAGGATCCTGCCAGGTATGTATGGGGTTTTCACAATCTATCAGGATCCTGCCAGGTGTGTAGCGGGTTTTCACTGTGTATCAGGATCCTGCCAGGTGTGTATGGGGATTTCACAGTTTATCAGGATCCTGCCAGGTGTTTCTGGGGGTTTCACAGTTTATCAGGATCCTGCCAGGTGTGTATGGGGGTTTCACAGTTTATCAGGATCCTGCCAGGTGTGTATGTGGGTTTCTCAGTTTATCAGTATCCTGTCAGGTGTGTATGGGGTTTTCACAGTGTATCTGGATCCTGCCAGGTGTGTATGGGTTTTTCACAGTGTATCAGGATCCTGCCAGGTGTGTATGGGGGTTTCACAGTTTATCAGGGTCCTGTCAGGTGTTTGTGTGTGTTTCACAGTTCATCAGGATCCTGCCAGGTGTGTATCGGGTTTTCACAGTGTATCAGTATCCTGCCAGGTGTGCTTGTGTGTTTCACAGTTTATCAGTATCCTGCCAGGTGTGTATGGGTTTTTCACAGTTTATCAGTATTCTGCCTGGTGTGTATGGGGTTTTCACAGTGTATCAGGATCCTGCCAGGTGTGTATGGGGTTTTCACAGTTTATCATGATCCTGCCAGGTGTGTATGGGGGTTTCACAGTTTATCAGGATCCTGCCAGGTGTGTATGTGGGTTTCACAGTTTATCAGGATCCCGTCAGGTGTGTATGGGGGTTTCACAGTTTATCAGGATCCTGCCAGGTGTGCATGGGGTTTTCAAAGTTTATCGGTATCCTTCCTGGTGTGTCTGGGGGTTTCACAGTTTATCAGGATACTGCCAGGTGAGTTTGTGGGTTTCACAGTTTATCAGGATCCTGCCAGATGTGAGTGGGGTTTTCACAGTGCATCAGGATCCTGCCAGATGTGTATGGGGTTTTCACAGTGCATCAGGATCCTTCCAGATGTGTATGTGTGTTTCACAGTTCATCAGGATCCTGCCAGGTGTGTATGGTGTTTTCACAGTGTATCAGTATCCTGCCAGGTGTGCATGTGCGTTTCACAGTTTATCAGTAACCTGCCAGGTGTGTATGGGGGTTTCACTGTTTATCAGGATCCTGCCAGGTGTGTATGGGTGTTTCACAGTCTATCAGGATCCTGCCAGGTGTGTATGGGGTTTTCACAGTCTATCAGGATCCTGCCAGGTGTGTATGGGGTTTTCACTGTGTATCAGGATCCTGCCAGGTGTGTATGGGGTTTTCACAGTTTATCAGGATCCTGCCAGGTGTTTCTGGGGGTTTCACAGTTTATCAGGATCCTGCCAGGTGTGTATGGGTGTTTCACAGTTTATCCGGATCTTGCCAGGTGTGTATGTGAGTTGCACAGTTTATCAGTATCCTGCCAGGTGTGTATGGGGGTTTCACAGTGTATCAGGATCCTGCCAGGTGCGTATGGGGGTTTCACAGTTTATCAGGAACCTGCCAGATGTGTATGGGGGTTTCACAGTGTATCAGGATTCTGCCAGGTGTGTATGGGTTTTTAACAGTGTATCAGGATACTGCTAGGTGTGTATGGGGGTTTCACAGTTTATCAGTATGCTGCCAGGTGTGTATGTGGGTTTCAGAGTTTATCAGGATCCCGCCAGGTGTGTATGGAGGTATCACAGTTTATCAGGATCCTGCCAGGTGTGTATGGGGTTTTCACTGTGCATCAGTATCCTGCCAGATGTGCATGGGTGTTTCACAGTTTATCAGGATCCTGCCACGTGTGTATGGGGTTTCACAGTTTATCAGGATCCTGCCAGGTGTGTATGGGGGTCTCACAGTTTATCAGGATCCTGCCACATGTGTATGGGGTTTCACAGTTGTTCAGGGTACTCCCAGATGTGTTTGGGGTTTTCACTGTGCATCAGTATCCTGCCAGGTGTGTATGTGGTTTTCAAAGTGTATCAGGATCCTGCCAGGTCTGTATGGTTTTTCACAGTGTATCTGGATACTGCCAGGTGTGTATGGGGTTTTAACAGTTAATCAGGAACTTGCCAGGTGTGTATGGGGATTTCACAGTGTATCAGGATCGTGCCAGGTGTGTATGTGTGTTTCACAGTGGTTCAGGATCCTGCCAGGTGTGTTTGGGGTTTCAATGTGCATCAGGATACTGCCAGGTGTGTATGGGGTTTTCACAGTGTATCAGGATCCTGCCAGGTTTATATGGGGTTTTCACAGTGTATCAGGATCCTGCCAGGTGTGTTTGGGGTTTTCACTGTGCATCAGGATCCTGCCAGTTGTGCATGGGGTTTTCACAGTGTATCAGTATCCTGCCAGGTGTGTTTGGGGTTTTCACAGTTGATCAGGAACCTGCCGGGTGTGTTTGGCGATTTCACAGCGTATCAGGAACCTGCCAGGTGTGTATGGGGGTTTCACAGTTTATGAGGATCCTGCCAGGTGTGTATTGGGTTTCACAGTGTATCAGGATCCTGCCAGGTGTGTATGGGGTTTTCACAGTGGATCAGGATCCTTCCAGGTGTGTATGGGGTTTTCGCAGTGTATCAGGATCCTGCCAGGTGTGTATGGGGTTTTATCTGTGGATCAGGAACCTGCCAGGTGTTTATGGATATTTCACAGTGTATTAGGATCCTGCCAGGTGTGTATGTGGGTTTCACAGTGTATCAGGATCCTGCCAGGTGTGTATGGGGTTTTCACAGTGTATCCGGATCCTGCGAGGTGTGTCTGGGGTTTTCACAGTGTATCAGGATCCTGCCAGGTGTGTATGGGGGTTTCACAGTTTATCAGGATCCTGCCAGGTGAGTATGTGTGTTGCACAGTTGATCAGGATCCTGCCAGGTGTGTATGGGATTTCACAGTGGTTCAGGATCCTGCCAGGTGTGTTTGGGGTTTCAATGAGCATCAGGATACTGCCAGGTGTGTATGGGGTTTTCACAGTGTATCAGGATCCTGCCAGGTGTGTATGGGGTTTTCACAGTGTATCGGGATCCTGCCAGGTGTGTTTGGGATTTTCACTGTGCATCAGGATCCTGCCAGTTGTGTATGGGGTTTTCACAGAGTATCAGAATCCTGCCCGGTGTGTTTGGGGTTTTCACAGTTGATCAGGAACCTGCCAGGTTTGTATGGGGATTTCACAGAGTATCAGGATCCTGCCAGGAGTGTATGGGGGTTTCACAGTTTATCAGGATCCTGCCAGGTGTGTATTGGGTTTCACAGTGTATCAGGATCCTGCCAGGTGTGTATGGGGTTTTCACAGTGGATCAGGATCCTGCCAGGTGTGTATGGGGTTTTCACAGTGTATCAGGATCCTGCCATATGTGTATGGGGTTTTTTCTGTGGATCAGGAACCTGCCAGGTGTTTATGGGGATTTTACAGTGTATCAGGATCCTGCCAGGTGTGCATGTGGGTTTCACAGTGTATCAGGATCCTGCCAGGTGTGTATGGGGTTTTCACAGTGTATCAGTATCCTGCCAGGTGTTTATGGGTTTTTCACAGAGTATCAGGATCCTGCCAGGTGTGTATGTGTGTTGCACAGTGTTTCAGGCTCCTGCCAGGTGTGTGTGGGTGTTTCACAGTGTATCAGGATCCTGCCAGGTGTGTATGGGGTTTTCACAGAGTATCAGAATCCTGCCAGTTGTGTATGTGTTTTGCACAGTTTTTCAGGCTCCTGCCAGGTGTGTGTGGGGGTTTCGCAGTGTATCAGGATCCTGCCAGGTGTGTATGGGGGTTTCACAGTTTATCAGGATCCTGTCAGGTGTTTCTGTGGGTTTCACAGTTCATCAGGATCCTGCCAGGTGTGTATGGGGTTTTCACAGTGTTTCAGTATCCTGCCAGGTGTGCATGTGTGTTTCACAGTTTATCCGTATCCTGCCAGGTGTGTATGGGGGTTTCACAGTTTATCAGGATCCTTCCAGGTGTGTGTGGGTGTTTCACAGTCTATCAGGATCCTGCCAGGTGTGCATGGGGTTTTCACAGTCTATCAGGATCCTGCCAGGTGTGTATGGGGTTTTCACTGTGTATCAGGATCCTGTCAGGTGTGTATGGGCTTTTCACAGTTTATCAGGATCCTGCCAGGTGTGTATGGGCGTTTCACAGTTTATCAGGATCCTGCCAGGTGTGTATGGGGGTTTCACAGTTTATCAGGATCCTGCCAGGTGTGTATGTGGGTTGCACAGTTTATCAGTATGCTGCCAGGTGTGTATTGGAGTTTCACAGTGTATCAGGATCCTGCCAGTTGTGTATGGGTTTTTCACAGTGTATCAGGATCCTGCCAGGTGTGTATGGGGGTTTCACAGTTTATCAGGGTCATGTCAGGTGTTTATGTGGGTTTCACAGTTCATCAGGATCCTGCCAGGTGTGTATCGGTTTTTCACAGTGTCTCAGTATCCTGCCAGGTGTGCATGTGTGTTTCACAGTTTATCAGTATCCTGCCATGTGTGTATGGGGGTTTCACAGTTTATCAGGATCTTGCCAGGTGTGTATGGGTGTTTCACAGTCTATCAGGATCCTGCCAGGTGTGTATGGGGTTTTCACAGTCTATCAGGATCCTGCCAGGTGTGTATGGGGTTTTCACCGTGTATCAGGATCCTGCCAGGTGTGTATGTGGGTTTCACAGTTTATCAGGATCCCGGCAGGTGTGCATGGGGGTTTCACATTTTATCAGGATCCTGCCAGGTTTGTATGGGGTTTTCACAGTTTATCGGTATCCTTCCTGGTATGTCTGGGGGTTTCACAGTTTATCAGGATCCTGCCAGGTGAGTATGTGGGTTTCACAGTTTATCAGGATCCTGCCAGATGTGAGTTGCGTTTTCACAGTGCATCAGGATCCTGCCTGATATGCATGGGGTTTTCACAGTGCATCAGGATCCTTCCAGATGTGTATGGGTGTTTCACAGTGTATCAGGATCCTGCCACGTGTGTATGGGTTTTCACAGTATATCAGGGTCATGTCAGGTGTTTATGTGGGTCTCACAGTTCATCAGGATCCTGCCAGGTGTGTATCGGGTTTTCACAGTGTCTCAGGATCCTGCATCGAGTGTTTGGGGACCCACAGTTTATCTGGTTCCTGCCAGGTGTGTATGGGTGTTTCACAGTTTATCAGGATCCTGCCTGGTGTGTCTGGGGGTTTCACAGTTCATCAGGATCCTGCCAGGAGTGTATGTGGGTTTCACAGTGTATCAGCATCCTGCCTGGTGTGTCTGGGGTTTTCACAGATTATAACGATCCTGCCAGGTGTGTATGGGGGTTTCACAGTGCATCAGGATCCTTCCAGATGTGTATGGGAGGGACACAGCGTATCAGGATCCTGTCAGATGTTTTTCGGGTTTTCACAGTGCATCAGGATCTTTCAAGGTGTGTATGGGGGTTTCACATTGGATCAGGATCCTGCCAGGTGTGTATTGAGTTTCACAGTGTATCAAGATCCTCCCAGGTGTGTTTGGGGTTTTCACAGTGTATCATGATCCTTCCTGGTGTGTATGGGGGTTTCACAGTGGATCAGGATCCTTCCAGGTGTGTCTGGGTTTTCACAGTGTATCAGGATCCTGCCAGGTGTGTATGGGGGTTTCACAGTTTATCAGGATCCTGTCAGGTGTTTCTGTGGGTTTCACAGTTCATCAGGATCCTGCCAGGTGTGTATGGGGTTTTCACAGTGTATCAGTATCCTGCCAGGTGTGCATGTGTGTTTCACAGTTTATCAGTATCCTGCCAGGTGTGTATGGGGGTTTCACAGTTTATCAGGATCCTTCCAGGTGTGTGTGGGTGTTTCACAGTCTATCAGGATCCTGCCAGGTGTGCATGGGGTTTTCACAGTCTATCAGGATCCTGCCAGGTGTGTATGGGGTTTTCACTGTGTATCAGGATCCTGTCAGGTGTGTATGGGGTTTCACAGTTTATCAGGATCCTGCCAGGTGTGTATGGGCGTTTCACAGTTTATCAGGATCCTGCCAGGTGTGTATGGGGGTTTCACAGTTTATCAGGATCCTGCCAGGTGTGTATGTGGGTTGCACAGTTTATCAGTATGCTGCCAGGTGTGTATTGGAGTTTCACAGTGTATCAGGATCCTGCCAGGTGTGTATGGTTTTTTCACAGTGTATCAGGATCCTGCCAGGTGTGTATGGGGGTTTCACAGTTTATCAGGGTCATGTCAGGTGTTTATGTGGGTTTCACAGTTCATCAGGATCCTGCCAGGTGTGTATCGGGTTTTCACAGTGTCTCAGTATCCTGCCAGGTGTGCATGTGTGTTTCACAGTTTATCAGTATCCTGCCATGTGTGTATGGGGGTTTCACAGTTTATCAGGATCTTGCCAGGTGTGTATGGGTGTTTCACAGTCTATCAGGATCCTGCCAGGTGTGTATGGGGTTTTCACAGTCTATCAGGATCCTGCCAGGTGTGTATGGGGTTTTCACCGTGTATCAGGATCCTGCCAGGTGTGTATGTGGGTTTCACAGTTTATCAGGATCCCGGCAGGTGTGCATGGGGGTTTCACATTTTATCAGGATCCTGCCAGGTTTGTATGGGGTTTTCACAGTTTATCGGTATCCTTCCTGGTATGTCTGGGGGTTTCACAGTTTATCAGGATCCTGCCAGGTGAGTATGTGGGTTTCACAGTTTATCAGGATCCTGCCAGATGTGAGTTGCGTTTTCACAGTGCATCAGGATCCTGCCTGATATGCATGGGGTTTTCACAGTGCATCAGGATCCTTCCAGATGTGTATGGGTGTTTCACAGTGTATCAGGATCCTGCCACGTGTGTATGGGGTTTCACAGTATATCAGGGTCATGTCAGGTGTTTATGTGGGTTTCACAGTTCATCAGGATCCTGCCAGGTGTGTATCGGGTTTTCACAGTGTCTCAGTATCCTGCCAGGTGTGCATGTGTGTTTCACAGTTTATCAGTATCCTGCCATGTGTGTATGGGGGTTTCACAGTTTATCAGGATCCTGCCAGATGTGAGTGGGGTTTTCACAGTGCATCCGGATCCTGCCTGATGTGTATGGGGGTTTCACAGTGCATCAGGATCCTTCCAGATGTGTATGGGTGTTTCACAGTGTATCAGGATCCTGCCACGTGTGTATGGGGTTTCACAGTATATCAGGATCCTGCAGGTGTGTATGTGGGTTTCAGAGTTTATCAGGCTCCTGCCTGGTGTTTATGTGGGTTTCACAGTTTATCAGGATCCTGCCTGGTGTGCATGGGGTTTCACAGTGGATCAGGATCCTGCCACGTGTGTATGGGGTTTTCACAGAGTATCAGGATCCTGCCAGGTGTGTATGGGGGTTTCACAGTTATCAGGATCCTGCCAGGTGTGTATGTGGGTGTCACAGTTTATCAGGATCCTGCCAGGTGTGTATGGGTGTTTCACAGTTTATCAGGATCCTGCCAGGTGTGTATGGGGGTTTCACAGAGTATCAGTATCCTGCCTGGTGTGTCCGGGGGTTTCACAGTTTATCAGGTTTCTGCCAGATTTGTGTGGGGTTTTCACAATGCATCAGGATCCTTCCAGATGTGATTGAGGGTTTCACAGTGTATCAGGATCCTGCATCGAGTGTTTGGGGACCCACAGTTTATCTGGTTCCTGCCAGGTGTGTATGGGGGTTTCACAGTTTATCAGGATCCTGCCTGGTGTGTCTGGGGGTTTCACAGTTCATCAGGATCCTGCCAGGAGTGTATGTGGGTTTCACAGTGTATCAGCATCCTGCCTGGTGTGTCTGGGGTTTTCACAGATTATAACGATCCTGCCAGGTGTGTATGGGGGTTTCACAGTGCATCAGGATCCTTCCAGATGTGTATGGGAGGGACACAGCGTATCAGGATCCTGTCAGATGTTTTTCGGGTTTTCACAGTGCATCAGGATCTTTCAAGGTGTGTATGGGGGTTTCACATTGGATCAGGATCCTGCCAGGTGTGTATTGAGTTTCACAGTGTATCAAGATCCTCCCAGGTGTGTTTGGGGTTTTCACAGTGTATCATGATCCTTCCTGGTGTGTATGGGGGTTTCACAGTGGATCAGGATCCTTCCAGGTGTGTCTGGGTTTTCACAGTGTATCAGGATCCTGCCAGATGTGTTTGGGTATTTCACAGTGTATCAGGATCCTTCCAGGTGTGTATGAGTGTTTCACAGTGGATCAGGATCCTGCCAGGTGTGTATGGGGTTTCACAGTGTATCAGGATCCTCCCAGGTGTGTTTGGGGTTTTCACAGTGTGTGAGGATCCTGCTAAATGTGAACGGGGTTTCACAGTAGATCAGGATCCTGCCAGGTGTGCTTGGGGTTTCACAGTGTATCAGTATCCTGCCAAATGTGAACGGTGTTTCACAGTGTATCAGGATCCTGCCAAATGAGAACGGGGTTTCACAGAGGATCAGGATCCTGCCAGGTGTGTATGGGGTTTCACAGTGGATCAGGATTCTGCCAGGTGTGTATGGGGATTTTCACAGTGTATCAGGATCCTTCCAGGTGTGTATGGGGGTTTTCACAGTGTATCCGGATCCTTTCAGGTGTGTATGGGGTTTCACAGTGTATCAGGATCCTCCCAGGTGAGTTTGGGCTTTTCATAGTGTATCAGGAACCTGCCAAATGTGAACGGGGTTTCACAGTGGATCAGGATCCTGCCAGGTGTGTATGGGTTTCACAGTGAATCCGGATCCTGCGAAATGTGAACGGGGTTTCACAGTGGATCAGGATCCTGTCAAATGTGAACGGGGTTTCACAGTATAACAGGAACCTGCCTGGTGTGTATGGGGTTTTCAAAGTGGATCAGGATCCTGCCAGGTGTGTATGGGGGTTTTCACAGTGTATCAGGATCCTTCCAGCTGTGTATGGGGTTTTCACAGTGGATCAGGATCCTGCCAGGTGTGTATGGGGGTTTTCACAGTGTATCAGGATCCTTCCAGCTGTGTATGGGGGTTTTCTCAGTGTTTCCGGATCCTTCCAGGTGTGTGTGGGGATTTCACAGTGGATCAGGATCCTGGCAGGTGTGTAAGGGGTTGCACAGTGTATCAGTATCCTGCCAGATGTGAATGGGGTTTCGCTGCGTATCAGGATCCTGCCAGATGTGAATGGGGTTTCACAGTGGATCAGGATCCTGCCAGGTGTGTCCGGGGTTTTCACAGTGTATCAGGATCCTGCCAGATGTGAATGGAGATTTCACAGTGGATCAGGATCCTGCCAGATGTGAATGGGGATTTCACAGTGCATCAGGATCCTGCCAGATGTGTATGGGGATTTCACAGTGCATCAGAATTCCTGCAGATGTGTATGGGCGTTTCACAGTGTATCAGGATCCTGCATCGTGTGTTTGGGGTTTCACAGTTTATCAGGATCCTGCCAGGTGTGTATGGGGTTTTCACAGTGTATCAGGATCCTGCCAGGTGTTTATGGGGTTTTCACAGTGTATCAGGATCCTGCCAGGTGTGTACGTGGGTTTCACAGTTTATCAGGATCCTGCCAGGTGTGCCTGGGGTTGTCACATTTTATCAAGTTCCTGCCAGGTGTGTATGGGGGTTTCACAGTTTATCAGGATCCTGCCAGGTGTGTATGTGAGTTTCACAGTTTATCAGGATCCTGCCAGTTGTGAATGGGGTTTTCACAGTGCATCAGTATCCTGCCAGATGTGTATGAGGTTTTCACAGTCCATCAGGACCCTTCCAGATGTGTATGGGTGTTTCACAGTGTACCAGGATTCTGCATCGTGTGTATGGGCTTTCACAGTTTATCAGGATCCTGCCAGGTGTGTATGGGGTTTTCACAGTGTATCAGTATTCGGCCAGGTGTGCATGTGTGTTTCACAGTTTATCAGTATCCTGCCAGCTGTGCATGGGGGTTTCACAGTTTATCAGGATCCTGCCAGGTGTGTAAAGGTGTTTCACAGTCTATCAGGATCCTGCCAGGTGTGTATGGGGATTTCACAGTCTATCAGGATCCTGCCAGGTGTGTATGGGGTTTTTACTGTGTATCAGGATCCTGCAGGTGTGTATGGGCTTTTCACAGTTTATCAGGATCCTACCAGGTGTGTATGGGGGTTTCACAGTTTATCAGGATCCTGCCAGGTGTGTATGGGGGTTTCACAGTTTATCAGGATCCTGCCAGGTGTGTATGTGGGTTGCACAGTTTATCAGTATGATGCCAGGTGTGTATGGGGGTTTCACAGTGTATCAGGATCCTGCCAGGTGTGTATGGGGGTTTCACAGTTTATCAGGATCCTGCCAGGTGTGTATGGTGTTTTCACAGTGTATCAGGATAATGCCAGGTGTGTATGGGGTTTTCACAGTTTATCAGAATCCTTCCAGGTATGTATTGGGGTTTCACAGTTTATCAGGATCCTGCCAGTTGTGTATGTGGGTTTCACAGTTTATCAGTATCCCGGCAGGTGTGTATGGGGGTTTCACAGTTTATCAGGATCCTGCCAGGTGTGTATGGGGTTTTCACAGTTTATCGGTATCCTTCCTGCTGTGTCTGGGGGTTTCACAGTTTATCAGGATCCTGCCAGGTGAGTATGTGGGTTTCACAGTTTATCAGGATCCTGCCAGATGTGAGTGGGGTTTTCACAGTGCATCAGGATCCTGCCAGATGTGTATGGGGTTTTCACAGTGCATCAGGATCCTTCCAGATGTGTATGGGTGTTTCACAGTGTATCAGGAGCCTGCCACGTGTGTATGGGGTTTCACAGTATATCAGGATCCTGCAGGTGTGTATGTGGGTTTCAGAGTTTATCAGGCTCCTGCCTGGTGTTTATGTGGGTTTCACAGTTTATCAGGATCCTGCCTGGTGTGTATGGGGTTTCACAGTGGATCAGGATCCTGCCAAGTGTGTACGGGGTTTTCACAGAGTATCAGGATCCTGCCAGGTGTGTATGGGGGTTTCACAGTTATCAGGATCCTGCCAGGTGTGTATGTGGGTGTCACAGTTTATCAGGATCCTGCCAGATGTGTATGGGGGTTTCACAGTTTATCACGATCCTGCCAGGTGTGTATGTGGGTTGCACAGTTTTTCAGTATGCTGCCAGGTGTCTCTGGGGGTTTCACAGTTTATCAGGATCCTGCCAGGTGAGTATGTGGGTTTCACAGTTCATCAGGATCGTGCCAGATGTGAGTGGGGTTTTCACAGTGCATCAGGATCCTGCTAGATGCGTATGGGTTTTTCGCAGTGCATCAGGATCCTTCCAGATGTGTGTGTGTGTGTTTCACAGTGTATCAGGATCCTGCCACGTGTGTATGGGGTTTCACAGTATATCAGGATCCTGCAGGTGTGTATGTGGGTTTCAGAGTTTGTCAGGCTCCTGCCTGGTGTTTATGTGGGTTTCACAGTTTATCAGGATCCTGCCTGGTGTGTATGGGGTTTCACAGTGGATCAGGATCCTGCCACGTGTGTATGGGGTTTTCACAGAGTATCAGGATCCTGCCAGGTGTGTATGGGGTTTTCACAGTGGATCAGGATCCTGCCAGGTGTGTATGGGTTTCACAGTGAATCCGGATCCTGCGAAATGTGAACGGGGTTTCACAGTGTATCAGGATCCTGTCAAATGTGAACGGGGTTTCACAGTATAACAGGAACCTGCCAGGTGTGTATGGGGTTTTCACAGTGGATCAGGATCCTGCCAGGTGTGTATGGGGGTTTTCACAGTGTATCAGGATACTTCCAGCTGTGTATGGGGGTTTTCTCAGTGTTTCCGGATCCTTCCAGGTGTGTGTGGGGATTTCACAGTGGATCAGGATCCTGGCAGGTGTGTATAGGGTTGCACAGTGTATCAGTATCCTGCCAGATGTGAATGGGGTTTCGCTGCGTATCAGGATCCTGCCAGATGTGAATGGGGTTTCACAGTGGATCAGGATCCTGCCAGGTGTGTACGGGGTTTTCACAGTGTATCAGGATCCTGCCAGATGTGAATGGAGATTTCACAGTGGATCAGGATCCTGCCAGATGTGAATGGGGATTTCACAGTGCATCAGGATCCTGCCAGATGTGTATGGGGATTTCACAGTGCATCAGAATTCCTCCAGATGTGTATGGGCGTTTCACAGTGTATCAGGATCCTGCATCGTGTGTTTGGGGTTTCACAGTTTATCAGGATCCTGCCAGGTGTGTATGGGGTTTTCACAGTGTATCAGGATCCTGCCAGGTGTTTATGGGGTTTTCACAGTGTATCAGGATCCTGCCAGGTGTGTCTGGGTTTCACAGTTTATCAGGATCCTGCCAGGTGTGCCTGGGGTTTTCACATTTTATCAAGTTCCTGCCAGGTGTGTATGGGGGTTTCACAGTTTATCAGGATCCTGCCAGGTGTGTATGTGAGTTTCACAGTTTATCAGGATCCTGCCAGTTGTGAATGGGGTTTTCACAGTGCATCAGTATCCTGCCAGATGTGTATGGGGTTTTCACAGTCCATCGGGACCCTTCCAGATGTGTATGGGTGTTTCACAGTGTACCAAGATCCTGCATCGTGTGTATGGGCTTTCACAGTTTATCAGGATCCTGCCAGGTGTGTATGGGGTTTTCACAGTGTATCAGTATCCTGCCAGGTGTGCATGTGTGTTTCAAAGTTTCTCAGTATCCTGCCAGGTGTGCATGGGGGTTTCACAGTTTATCAGGATCTTGCCAGGTGTGCATGGGTGTTTTACAGTCTGTCAGGATCCTGCCAGGTGTGTATGGGGATTTCACAGTCTATCAGGATCCTGCCAGGTGTGTATGGGGTTTTTACTGTGTATCAGGATCCTGCCAGGTGTGTATGGGCTTTTCACAGTTTATCAGGATCCTGCCAGGTGTGCATGGGTGTTTTACAGTCTGTCAGGATCCTGCCAGGTGTGTATGGGGATTTCACAGTCTATCAGGATCCTGCCAGGTGTGTATGGGGTTTTTACTGTGTATCAGGATCCTGCCAGGTGTGTATGGGCTTTTCACAGTTTATCAGGATCCTGCCAGGTGTGCATGGGTGTTTTACAGTCTGTCAGGATCCTGCCAGGTGTGTATGGGGATTTCACAGTCTATCAGGATCCTGCCAGGTGTGTATGGGGTTTTTACTGTGTATCAGGATCCTGCCAGGTGTGTATGGGCTTTTCACAGTTTATCAGGATGCTGCCAGGTGTGTATGGGGGTTTCACAGTTTATCAGGATCCTGCCAGGTGTGTATGGGGGTTTCACAGTTTATCCGGATCCTGCCAGGTGTGTATGTGGGTTCCACAGTTTATCAGTATGATGCCAGGTGTGTATGGGGGTTTCACAGTGTATCAGGATCCTGCCAGGTGTGTATGGGGGTTTCACAGTTTATCAGGATCCTGCCAGGTGTGTATGGGGTTTTCACAGTGTATCAGGATCCTGCCAGGTGTGTATGGGGTTTTCACAGTTTATCAGGATCCTTCCAGGCATGTATTGGGGTTTCACAGTTTATCAGGATCCTGCCAGTTGTGTATGTGGGTTTCACAGTTTATCAGGATCCCGTCAGGTGTGTATGGGGGTTTCACAGTTTATCAGGATCCTGCCAGGTGTGTATGGGGTTTCCACAGTTTATCGGTATCCTTCCTGCTGTGTCTGGGGGTTTCACAGTTTATCAGGATCCTGCCAGGTGAGTATGTGGGTTTCACAGTTTATCAGGATCCTGCCAGATGTGAGTGGGTTTTTCACAGTGCATCAGGATCCTGCCAGATGTGTATGGGGTTTTCACATTGCATCAGGATCCTTCCAGATGTGTATGGGTGTTTCACAGTGTATCAGGAGCCTGCCACGTGTGTATGGGGTTTCACAGTATATCAGGATCCTGCAGGTGTGTATGTGGGTTTCAGAGTTTATCAGGCTCCTGCCTGGTGTTTATGTGGCTTTCACAGTTTATCAGGATCCTGCCTGGTGTGTATGGGGTTTCACAGTGGATCAGGATCCTGCCACGTGTGTATGGGGTTTTCACAGAGTATCAGGATTCTGCCAGATGTGTATGGGGGTTTCACAGTTATCAGGATCCTGCCAGGTGTGTATGTGGGTGTCACAGTTTATCAGGATCCTGCCAGATGTGTATGGGGGTTTCACAGTTTATCAGGATCCTGCCAGGTGTGTATGTGGGTTGCACAGTTTATCAGTATGCTGCCAGGTGTGTCTGCGGGTTTCACAGTTTATCAGGATCCTGCCAGGTGAGTATGTGGGTTTCACTGTTCATCAGGATCGTGCCAGATGTGAGTGGGGTTTTCACAGTGCGTCAGGATCCTGCTAGATGCGTATGGGTTTTTCGCAGTGCATCAGGATCCTTCCAGATGTTTGTGGGTGTTTCACGGTGTATCAGGATCCTGCCACGTGTGTATGTGGGTTTCACAGTATATCAGGATCCTGCAGTTGTGTATGTGGGATTCAGAGTTTGTCAGGCTCCTGCCTGGTGTTTATGTTGGTTTCACAGTTTATCAGGATCCTGCCTGGTGTGTATGGGGTTTCACAGTGGATCAGGATCCTGCCACGTGTGTATGGGGTTTTCACAGAGTATCAGGATCCTGCCAGGTGTGTATGGGATTTTCACAGTTATCAGGATCCTGCCAGGTGTGTATGTGGGTGTCACAGTTTATCAGGATCCTGCCAGGTGTGCATGGGTGTTTCACAGTTTTTCAGTATCCTGCCTGGTGTGTCCGGGGGTTTCACAGTTTATCAGGTTTCTGCCAGATGTGAATGGGGTTTTCACAGTGCATCAGCATCATGCCAGATGTGTCTGGAGTTTTCACAATGCATCAGGATCCTTCCAGATGTGTCTGATGTTTTCACAGTGTATCAGGATCCTGCATCGAGTGTTTGGGGACCCACAATTTATCAGGATCCTGCCAGGTGTGTATGGGGGTTTCACAGTTTATCAGGATCCTGCCTGGTGTGTCTGGGGGTTTCACAGTTCATCAGGATCCTGCCAGGTGTGTATGTGGGTTTCACAGTTTATCAGTATACTGCCAGGTGTGTATGGGGATTTCACAGTGTATCAGGATCCTGCCTGGTGTGTATGGGGGTTTCACAGTTTATCAGGATCCTGCCTGGTGTGTCTGGGGTTTTCACAGATTATCAGGATCCTGCCAGGTGTGTATGGGTGTTTCACAGTGCATCAGGATCCTTCCAGATGTGTATGGGAGTTACACAGTGCATCATGATCCTGCCAGATGTTTTTCGAGTTTTCACAGTTTATCAGGATCCTTCAAGGTGTGTATGGGGGTTTCACAGTGGATCAGTATCCTGCCAGGTGTGTATTGGGTTTCGCAGTTGTATCAGGATCCTCCCAGGTGTGTGTGGGATTTTCACAGTGTATCCTGATCCTTCCTGGTGTGCATGGGGGTTTCACAGTGGATCAGGATCCTTCCAGGTGTGTATGGGTTTTCACAGTGGATCAGGATCCTGCCAGATGTGTTTGGGTATTTCACAGTGTATCAGGATCCTTCCAGTTGTGTATGAGTGTTTCACAGTGGATCAGGATCCTGCCAGATGTGTATGGGGTTTCACAGTGTATCAGGATCCTCCCAGGTGTGTTTGGGGTTTTCACAGTGTATCAGGATTCTGCGAAATGTGAACGGCGTTTCACAGTGTATCAGGATCCTGCCAAATGTGAACGGGGTTTCACAGTGTATCAGGATCCTGCCAAATGTAAACGGGGTTTCACAGAGGATCAGGATCCTGCCAGGTGTGTATGGGGTTTCACAGTGTATCGGGATCCTGCCAAATGTGAGGGGATTTCACAGTATAACAGGATCCTGCCAGGTGTGTATGGGGTTTTCACAGTGTATCAGGATCCTTCCAGGTGTGTATGGGGGTTTTCACAGTGTATCCGGATCCTTTCAGGTATGTATGGGGTTTCACAGTGCATCAGGATCCTCCCAGGTGTGTTTGGGCATTTCATAGTGTATCAGGATCCTGCCAAATGTGAACGGGGTTTCACAGTGGATCAGGATCCTGCCAGGTGTGTATGGGGTTTCACAGTGTATCCGGATCCTGCCAAATGTGAACGGGGTTTCACAGTGTATCAGGATCCTGTCAAATGTGAACGGGGTTTCACAGTATAACAGGATCCTGCCAGGTGTGTATGGGGTTTTCACAGTGGATCAGGATCCTGCCAGGTGTGTATGGGGGTTTTCACAGTGTATCAGGATCCTTCCAGGTGTGTATGGGGGTTTTCTCAGTGTATCCGGATCCTTCCAGGTGTGTGTGGGGATTTCACAGTGGATCAGGGTCCTGGCAATTGAGTATGGGGTTGCACAGTGTATCAGGATCCTGCCTGATGTGAATGGGGTATCACTGCGTATCAGGATCCTGCCAGATGTGAATGGGGATCTCACAGTGCATCAGGATCCTGCCAGATGTGTATGGGGATTTCACAGTGCATCAGAATCCTTCCAGATGTGTATGGGCGTTTCACAGTTTATCAGGATCCTGCATCGTGTGTTTTGGTTTTCACAGTGTATCAGGATCCTGCCAGGGGTGGATGTGGGTTTCACAGTTTATCAGGATCCTGCCAGGTGTGTCTGGAGTTTTCACAGTTTATCAGGATCCTGCCAGGTGTGTATGGGGGTTTCACAGTTTATCAGGATCCTGCCAGGAGTGTGTGTGAGTTTCACAGTTTATCAGGATCCTGCCAGTTGTGAATGGGGTTTTCACATTGCATCAGTATCCTGCCAGATGTGTTTGGGGTTTTCACAGTCCATCAGGACCCTTCCAGATGTGTATGGGTATTTCACAGTGTACCAGGATCCTGCATCGTGTGTATGGGCTTCCACAGTTTATCAGGATCCTGCCAGGTGTGTATGGGGTTTTCACAGTGTATCAGGATCCTGCCAGGTGTGTATGGGGTTTTCACAGTTTATCAGGATCCTGCCAGATGTTGTGGGGTTTCACAGTGGATCAGGATCCTGCCAGGTGTGTCCGGGGTTTTCACAGAGTATCAGGATCTTGCCAGATGTGTATGGAGTTTTCACAGTGGATCAGGATCCTGCCAGGTGTGTATGGGGTTTTCACAGTGGATCAGGAGCCTGCCTGGTGTGTCAGGGATTTCCCAGATTATCAGGATCCTGCCAGGTGTGTATGTGGGTTTCACAGCTTATCAGGATCCTGCCAGATGTGAATGGAGCTTTAACAGTGCATCAGGATCCTTCCAGATGTGTATGAGCGTTTCACATTGTATCAGGATCCTGCCAGGTGTGTATGGGTTTCTCACAGTGTACCAGGATCTGCCAGGTGTGTATGGGGTTTCACAGTGTATCAGGATCCTGCCAGATGTGTTTCGGGTTTTCACAGTCTATCAGGTCCTTCCAGGTGTGTATGGTGGTTTCACAGTGGATCAGGATCCTGCCAGGTGTGTCTGGGGTTTCACAGTGTATCAGGATCCTGCCAGATGTATTTGGGGTTTTCACAGTGTATCAGGATCCTTCCAGGTGTGTATGAAGGTTTCACAGTGTATCAGGATCCTGCCAGGTGTGTATGGGGTTTCGCGGTTTTTCTGGATCCTCCCAGGTGTGTTTGGTGTTTTCACAGTGTATCAGGATCCTGCCAAATGTGAACGGGATTTCACAGTGGATCAGGATCCTGCCAGGTGTGTAGGGGGTTTCACAGTGTATCAGGATCCTGCCAAATGTGAACGGGGTTTCACAGTGGATCAGGATCCTGCCAGGTGTGCCTGGGGTTTCACAGTGCATCAGGATCCTGCCAAATGTGAAGGAGGTTTCACAGTATAACAGGATCCTGCCAGGTGTGTATGGGGTTTTCACAGTGAATCAGGATCCTGCCAAATGTGAAGGAGGTTTCACAGTATAACAGGATCCTGCCAGGTGTGTATGGGGTTTTCACAGTGTATCAGGATCCTCCCAGGTGTGTATGGGGTTTTCACAGTGTATCAGGATCCTGCCAAATGTGAACGGGGTTTCACAGTAGATCAGGATCCTGCCAGGTTTGCTTGGGGTTTCACAGTGTATCAGGATCCTGCCAAAAGTGAACCTGGTTTCACAGTGTATCAGGATCCTGCCAAATGTGAACGGGGTTTCACAGTGGATCAGGATCCTGCCAGGTGTTTATGGGGTTTCACAGTGTATCAGGATCCTGCCAAATGTGAAGGGGGTTTCACAGTATAACAGGATCCTGCCAAGTGTGTATGGGGTTTTCACAGTGGATCAGGATCCTGCCAGGTGTGTATGGGGGTTTTCGCAGTGTATCAGGATCCTCCCAGGTGTGTTTGGGTTTTCACAGTGTATCAGGATCCTGCCAAATGTGAACGGGGTTTCACAGTGGATCAGGATCCTGCCAGTTGTTTATGGGGTTTCACAGTGTATCAGGATCCTGCCAAATGTGAAGGGGGTTTCACAGTATAACAGGATCCTGCCAAGTGTGTATGGGGTTTTCACAGTGGATCAGGATCCTGCCAGGTGTGTACGGGGTTTTCACAGAGTATCAGGATCTTGCCAGATGTGTATGGAGTTTTCACAGTGGATCAGGATCCTGCCAGGTGTGTATGGGGTTTTCACAGTGGATCAGGAGCCTGCCTGGTGTGTCAGGGATTTCCCAGATTATCAGGATCCTGCCAGGTGTGTATGTGGGTTTCACAGCTTATCAGGATCCTGCCAGATGTGAATGGAGCTTTAACAGTGCATCAGGATCCTTCCAGATGTGTATGAGCGTTTCACATTGTATCAGGATACTGCCAGGTGTGTATGGGTTTCTCACAGTGTACCAGGATCTGCCAGGTGTGTATGGGGTTTCACAGTGTATCATGATCCTGCCAGATGTGTTTCGGGTTTTAACAGTCTATCAGGTCCTTCCAGGTGTGTATGGTGGTTTCACAGTGGATCAGGATCCTGCCAGGTGTGTCTGGGGTTTCACAGTGTATCAGGATCCTGCCAGATGTGTTTGGGGTTTTCACAGTGTATCAGGATCCTTCCAGGTGTGTATGAAGGTTTCACAGTGTATCAGGATCCTGCCAGGTGTGTATGGGGTTTCGCGGTTTTTCTGGATCCTCCCAGGTGTGTTTGGTGTTTTCACAGTGTATCAGGATCCTGCCAAATGTGAACGGGATTTCACAGTGGATCAGGATCCTGCCAGGTGTGTAGGCGGTTTCACAGTGTATCAGGATCCTGCCAAATGTGAACGGGGTTTCACAGTGGATCAGGATCCTGCCAGGTGTTTATGGGGTTTCACAGTGCATCAGGATCCTGCCTGGTGTGTCTGGGGTTTTCACAGATTATCAGGATCCTGCCAGGTGTGTATGGGTGTTTCACAGTGCATCAGGATCCTTCCAGATGTGTATGGGAGTTACACAGTGCATCATGATCCTGCCAGATGTTTTTCGTGTTTTCAAAGTTTATCAGGATCCTTCAAGGTGTGTATGGGGGTTTCACAGTGGATCAGGATCCTGCCAGGTGTGTATTGGGTTTCACAGTGTATCAGGATCCTCCCAGGTGTGTGTGGGATTTTCACAGTGTATCCTGATCCTTCCTGGTGTGCATGGGGGTTTCACAGTGGATCAGGATCCTTCCAGGTGTGTATGGGTTTTCACAGTGGATCAGGATCCTGCCAGATGTGTTTGGGTATTTCACAGTGTATCAGGATCCTTCCAGTTGTGTATGAGTGTTTCACAGTGGATCAGGATCCTGCCAGATGTGTATGGGGTTTCACAGTGTATCAGGATCCTCCCAGGTGTGTTTGGGGTTTTCACAGTGTATCAGGATTCTGCGAAATGTGAACGGGGTTTCACAGTAGATCAGGATCCTGCCAGGTGTGCTTGGGGTATCACAGTGTATCAGGATCCTGCCAAATGTGAACGGGGTTTCACAGTGTATCAGGATCCTGCCAAATGTAAACGGGGTTTCACAGAGGATCAGGATCCTGCCAGGTGTGTATGGGGTTTCACAGTGTATCAGGATCCTGCCAAATGTGAGGGGATTTCACAGTATAACAGGATCCCGCCAGGTGTGCTTGGGGTATCACAGTGTATCAGGATCCTGCCAAATGTGAACGGGGTTTCACAGTGTATCAGGATCCTGCCAAATGTGAACGGGGTTTCACAGTGGATCAGGATCCTGCCAGGTGTGTATGGG
This sequence comes from Heterodontus francisci, assembly GCF_036365525.1. Lineage (NCBI taxonomy): Eukaryota > Metazoa > Chordata > Chondrichthyes > Heterodontiformes > Heterodontidae > Heterodontus > Heterodontus francisci. Next base: position 10,135,446 of record NW_027141174.1, on the reverse strand, counting down.
GTTTCACAGTGTATCCGGATCCTGCCAAATGTGAACGGGGTTTCACAGTGTATCAGGATCCTGTCAAATGTGAACGGGGTTTCACAGTATAACAGGATCCTGCCAGGTGTGTATGGGGTTTTCACAGTGGATCAGGATCCTGCCAGGTGTGTATGGGGGTTTTCACAGTGTATCAGGATCCTTCCAGGTGTGTATGGGGGTTTTCTCAGTGTATCCGGATCCTTCCAGGTGTGTGTGGGGATTTCACAGTGGATCAGGGTCCTGGCAATTGAGTATGGGGTTGCACAGTGTATCAGGATCCTGCCAGATGTGAATGGGGTATCACTGCGTATCAGGATCCTGCCAGATGTGAATGGGGATCTCACAGTGCATCAGGATCCTGCCAGATGTGTATGGGGATTTCACAGTGCATCAGAATCCTTCCAGATGTGTATGGGCGTTTCACAGTTTATCAGGATCCTGCATCGTGTGTTTTGGTTTTCACAGTGTATCAGGATCCTGCCAGGGGTGGATGTGGGTTTCACAGTTTATCAGGATCCTGCCAGGTGTGTCTGGAGTTTTCACAGTTTATCAGGATCCTGCCAGGTGTGTATGGGGGTTTCACAGTTTATCAGGATCCTGCCAGGAGTGTGTGTGAGTTTCACAGTTTATCAGGATCCTGCCAGTTGTGAATGGGGTTTTCACATTGCATCAGTATCCTGCCAGATGTGTTTGGGGTTTTCACAGTCCATCAGGACCCTTCCAGATGTGTATGGGTATTTCACAGTGTACCAGGATCCTGCATCGTGTGTATGGGCTTCCACAGTTTATCAGGATCCTGCCAGGTGTGTATGGGGTTTTCACAGTGTATCAGGATCCTGCCAGGTGTGTATGGGGTTTTCACAGTTTATCAGGATCCTGCCAGATGCTGTGGGGTTTCACAGTGGATCAGGATCCTGCCAGGTGTGTCCGGGGTTTTCACAGAGTATCAGGATCTTGCCAGATGTGTATGGAGTTTTCACAGTGGATCAGGATCCTGCCAGGTGTGTATGGGGTTTTCACAGTGGATCAGGAGCCTGCCTGGTGTGTCAGGGATTTCCCAGATTATCAGGATCCTGCCAGGTGTGTATGTGGGTTTCACAGCTTATCAGGATCCTGCCAGATGTGAATGGAGCTTTAACAGTGCATCAGGATCCTTCCAGATGTGTATGAGCGTTTCACATTGTATCAGGATCCTGCCAGGTGTGTATGGGTTTCTCACAGTGTACCAGGATCTGCCAGGTGTGTATGGGGTTTCACAGTGTATCAGGATCCTGCCAGATGTGTTTCGGGTTTTCACAGTCTATCAGGTCCTTCCAGGTGTGTATGGTGGTTTCACAGTGGATCAGGATCCTGCCAGGTGTGTCTGGGGTTTCACAGTGTATCAGGATCCTGCCAGATGTATTTGGGGTTTTCACAGTGTATCAGGATCCTTCCAGGTGTGTATGAAGGTTTCACAGTGTATCAGGATCCTGCCAGGTGTGTATGGGGTTTCGCGGTTTTTCTGGATCCTCCCAGGTGTGTTTGGTGTTTTCACAGTGTATCAGGATCCTGCCAAATGTGAACGGGATTTCACAGTGGATCAGGATCCTGCCAGGTGTGTAGGGGGTTTCACAGTGTATCAGGATCCTGCCAAATGTGAACGGGGTTTCACAGTGGATCAGGATCCTGCCAGGTGTGCCTGGGGTTTCACAGTGCATCAGGATCCTGCCAAATGTGAAGGAGGTTTCACAGTATAACAGGATCCTGCCGGGTGTGTATGGGGTTTTCACAGTGTATCAGGATCCTCCCAGGTGTGTATGGGGTTTTCACAGTGTATCAGGATCCTGCCAAATGTGAACGGGGTTTCACAGTAGATCAGGATCCTGCCAGGTTTGCTTGGGGTTTCACAGTGTATCAGGATCCTGCCAAAAGTGAACCTGGTTTCACAGTGTATCAGGATCCTGTCAAATGTGAACGGGGTTTCACAGTGGATCAGGATCCTGCCAGGTGTTTATGGGGTTTCACAGTGTATCAGGATCCTGCCAAATGTGAAGGGGGTTTCACAGTATAACAGGATCCTGCCAAGTGTGTATGGGGTTTTCACAGTGGATCAGGATCCTGCCAGGTGTGTATGGGGGTTTTCGCAGTGTATCAGGATCCTCCCAGGTGTGTTTGGGTTTTCACAGTGTATCAGGATCCTGCCAAATGTGAGCGGGGTTTCACAGTGGATCAGGATCCTGCCAGTTGTTTATGGGGTTTCACAGTGTATCAGGATCCTGCCAAATGTGAAGGGGGTTTCACAGTATAACAGGATCCTGCCAAGTGTGTATGGGGTTTTCACAGTGGATCAGGATCCTGCCAGGTGTGTACGGGGTTTTCACAGAGTATCAGGATCTTGCCAGATGTGTATGGAGTTTTCACAGTGGATCAGGATCCTGCCAGGTGTGTATGGGGTTTTCACAGTGGATCAGGAGCCTGCCTGGTGTGTCAGGGATTTCCCAGATTATCAGGATCCTGCCAGGTGTGTATGTGGGTTTCACAGCTTATCAGGATCCTGCCAGATGTGAATGGAGCTTTAACAGTGCATCAGGATCCTTCCAGATGTGTATGAGCGTTTCACATTGTATCAGGATACTGCCAGGTGTGTATGGGTTTCTCACAGTGTACCAGGATCTGCCAGGTGTGTATGGGGTTTCACAGTGTATCATGATCCTGCCAGATGTGTTTCGGGTTTTAACAGTCTATCAGGTCCTTCCAGGTGTGTATGGTGGTTTCACAGTGGATCAGGATCCTGCCAGGTGTGTCTGGGGTTTCACAGTGTATCAGGATCCTGCCAGATGTGTTTGGGGTTTTCACAGTGTATCAGGATCCTTCCAGGTGTGTATGAAGGTTTCACAGTGTATCAGGATCCTGCCAGGTGTGTATGGGGTTTCGCGGTTTTTCTGGATCCTCCCAGGTGTGTTTGGTGTTTTCACAGTGTATCAGGATCCTGCCAAATGTGAACGGGATTTCACAGTGGATCAGGATCCTGCCAGGTGTGTAGGCGGTTTCACAGTGTATCAGGATCCTGCCAAATGTGAACGGGGTTTCACAGTGGATCAGGATCCTGCCAGGTGTTTATGGGGTTTCACAGTGCATCAGGATCCTGCCTGGTGTGTCTGGGGTTTTCACAGATTATCAGGATCCTGCCAGGTGTGTATGGGTGTTTCACAGTGCATCAGGATCCTTCCAGATGTGTATGGGAGTTACACAGTGCATCATGATCCTGCCAGATGTTTTTCGTGTTTTCAAAGTTTATCAGGATCCTTCAAGGTGTGTATGGGGGTTTCACAGTGGATCAGGATCCTGCCAGGTGTGTATTGGGTTTCACAGTGTATCAGGATCCTCCCAGGTGTGTGTGGGATTTTCACAGTGTATCCTGATCCTTCCTGGTGTGCATGGGGGTTTCACAGTGGATCAGGATCCTTCCAGGTGTGTATGGGTTTTCACAGTGGATCAGGATCCTGCCAGATGTGTTTGGGTATTTCACAGTGTATCAGGATCCTTCCAGTTGTGTATGAGTGTTTCACAGTGGATCAGGATCCTGCCAGATGTGTATGGGGTTTCACAGTGTATCAGGATCCTCCCAGGTGTGTTTGGGGTTTTCACAGTGTATCAGGATTCTGCGAAATGTGAACGGGGTTTCACAGTAGATCAGGATCCTGCCAGGTGTGCTTGGGGTATCACAGTGTATCAGGATCCTGCCAAATGTGAACGGGGTTTCACAGTGTATCAGGATCCTGCCAAATGTAAACGGGGTTTCACAGAGGATCAGGATCCTGCCAGGTGTGTATGGGGTTTCACAGTGTATCAGGATCCTGCCAAATGTGAGGGGATTTCACAGTATAACAGGATCCCGCCAGGTGTGCTTGGGGTATCACAGTGTATCAGGATCCTGCCAAATGTGAACGGGGTTTCACAGTGTATCAGGATCCTGCCAAATGTGAACGGGGTTTCACAGTGGATCAGGATCCTGCCAGGTGTGTATGGGGTTTCACAGTGTATCCGGATCCTGCCAAATGTGAACGGGGTTTCACAGTGTATCAGGATCCTGTCAAATGTGAACGGGGTTTCACAGTATAACAGGATCCTGCCAGGTGTGTATGGGGTTTTCACAGTGGATCAGGATCCTGCCAGGTGTGTATGGGGGTTTTCACAGTGTATCAGGATCCTTCCAGGTGTGTATGGGGGTTTTCTCAGTGTATCCGGATCCTTCCAGGTGTGTGTGGGGATTTCACAGTGGATCAGGGTCCTGGCAATTGAGTATGGGGTTGCACAGTGTATCAGGATCCTGCCAGATGTGAATGGGGTATCACTGCGTATCAGGATCCTGCCAGATGTGAATGGGGATCTCACAGTGCATCAGGATCCTGCCAGATGTGTATGGGGATTTCACAGTGCATCAGAATCCTTCCAGATGTGTATGGGCGTTTCACAGTTTATCAGGATCCTGCATCGTGTGTTTTGGTTTTCACAGTGTATCAGGATCCTGCCAGGGGTGGATGTGGGTTTCACAGTTTATCAGGATCCTGCCAGGTGTGTCTGGAGTTTTCACAGTTTATCAGGATCCTGCCAGGTGTGTATGGGGGTTTCACAGTTTATCAGGATCCTGCCAGGAGTGTGTGTGAGTTTCACAGTTTATCAGGATCCTGCCAGTTGTGAATGGGGTTTTCACATTGCATCAGTATCCTGCCAGATGTGTTTGGGGTTTTCACAGTCCATCAGGACCCTTCCAGATGTGTATGGGTATTTCACAGTGTACCAGGATCCTGCATCGTGTGTATGGGCTTCCACAGTTTATCAGGATCCTGCCAGGTGTGTATGGGGTTTTCACAGTGTATCAGAATCCTGCCAGGTGTGTATGGGGTTTTCACAGTTTATCAGGATCCTGCCAGATGTTGTGGGGTTTCACAGTGGATCAGGATCCTGCCAGGTGTGTCCGGGGTTTTCACAGAGTATCAGGATCTTGCCAGATGTGTATGGAGTTTTCACAGTGGATCAGGATCCTGCCAGGTGTGTATGGGGTTTTCACAGTGGATCAGGAGCCTGCCTGGTGTGTCAGGGATTTCCCAGATTATCAGGATCCTGCCAGGTGTGTATGTGGGTTTCACAGCTTATCAGGATCCTGCCAGATGTGAATGGAGCTTTAACAGTGCATCAGGATCCTTCCAGATGTGTATGAGCGTTTCGCATTGTATCAGGATCCTGCCAGGTGTGTATGGGTTTCTCACAGTGTACCAGGATCTGCCAGGTGTGTATGGGGTTTCACAGTGTATCAGGATCCTGCCAGATGTGTTTCGGGTTTTCACAGTCTATCAGGTCCTTCCAGGTGTGTATGGTGGTTTCACAGTGGATCAGGATCCTGCCAGGTGTGTCTGGGGTTTCACAGTGTATCAGGATCCTGCCAGATGTATTTGGGGTTTTCACAGTGTATCAGGATCCTTCCAGGTGTGTATGAAGGTTTCACAGTGTATCAGGATCCTGCCAGGTGTGTATGGGGTTTCGCGGTTTTTCTGGATCCTCCCAGGTGTGTTTGGTGTTTTCACAGTGTATCAGGATCCTGCCAAATGTGAACGGGATTTCACAGTGGATCAGGATCCTGCCAGGTGTGTAGGGGGTTTCACAGTGTATCAGGATCCTGCCAAATGTGAACGGGGTTTCACAGTGGATCAGGATCCTGCCAGGTGTGCCTGGGGTTTCACAGTGCATCAGGATCCTGCCAAATGTGAAGGAGGTTTCACAGTATAACAGGATCCTGCCAGGTGTGTATGGGGTTTTCACAGTGAATCAGGATCCTGCCAAATGTGAAGGAGGTTTCACAGTATAACAGGATCCTGCCAGGTGTGTATGGGGTTTTCACAGTGTATCAGGATCCTCCCAGGTGTGTATGGGGTTTTCACAGTGTATCAGGATCCTGCCAAATGTGAACGGGGTTTCACAGTAGATCAGGATCCTGCCAGGTTTGCTTGGGGTTTCACAGTGTATCAGGATCCTGCCAAAAGTGAACCTGGTTTCACAGTGTATCAGGATCCTGCCAAATGTGAACGGGGTTTCACAGTGGATCAGGATCCTGCCAGGTGTTTATGGGGTTTCACAGTGTATCAGGATCCTGCCAAATGTGAAGGGGGTTTCACAGTATAACAGGATCCTGCCAAGTGTGTATGGGGTTTTCACAGTGGATCAGGATCCTGCCAGGTGTGTATGGGGGTTTTCGCAGTGTATCAGGATCCTCCCAGGTGTGTTTGGGTTTTCACAGTGTATCAGGATCCTGCCAAATGTGAACGGGGTTTCACAGTGGATCAGGATCCTGCCAGGTGTTTATGGGGTTTCACAGTGTATCAGGATCCTGCCAAATGTGAAGGGAGTTTCACAGTATAACAGGCTCCTGCCAAGTGTGTATGGGGTTTTCACAGTGGATCAGGATCCTGCCAGGTGTGTACGGGGTTTTCACAGAGTATCAGGATCTTGCCAGATGTGTATGGAGTTTTCACAGTGGATCAGGATCCTGCCAGGTGTGTATGGGGTTTTCACAGTGGATCAGGAGCCTGCCTGGTGTGTCAGGGATTTCCCAGATTATCAGGATCCTGCCAGGTGTGTATGTGGGTTTCACAGCTTATCAGGATCCTGCCAGATGTGAATGGAGCTTTAACAGTGCATCAGGATCCTTCCAGATGTGTATGAGCGTTTCACATTGTATCAGGATCCTGCCAGGTGTGTATGGGTTTCTCACAGTGTACCAGGATCTGCCAGGTGTGTATGGGGTTTCACAGTGTATCATGATCCTGCCAGATGTGTTTCGGGTTTTAACAGTCTATCAGGTCCTTCCAGGTGTGTATGGTGGTTTCACAGTGGATCAGGATCCTGCCAGGTGTGTCTGGGGTTTCACAGTGTATCAGGATCCTGCCAGATGTGTTTGGGGTTTTCACAGTGTATCAGGATCCTTCCAGGTGTGTATGAAGGTTTCACAGAGTATCAGGATCCTGCCAGGTGTGTATGGGGTTTCGCGGTTTTTCTGGATCCTCCCAGGTCTGTTTGGTGTTTTCACAGTGTATCAGGATCCTGCCAAATGTGAACGGGATTTCACAGTGGATCAGGATCCTGCCAGGTGTGTAGGGGGTTTCACAGTGTATCAGGATCCTGCCAAATGTGAACGGGGTTTCACAGTGGATCAGGATCCTGCCAGGTGTTTATGGGGTTTCACAGTGCATCAGGATCCTGCCAAATGTGAAGGAGGTTTCACAGTATAACAGGATCCTGCCAGGTGTGTATGGGGTTTTCACAGTGGATCAGGATCCTGCCAGGTGTGTGTGGGGTTTTCACAGTGTATCAGGATCCTCCCAGGTGTGTATGGCGTTTTCACAGTGTATCAGGATCCTGCCAAATGTGAACGGGGTTTCACAGTAGATCAGGATCCTGCCAGGTTTGCTTGGGGTTTTACAGTGTATCAGGATCCTGCCAAAAGTGAACGGGGTTTCACAGTGTATCAGGATCCTGCCAAATGTGAACGGGGTTTCACAGTGGATCAGGATCCTGCCAGGTGTGTATGGGGTTTCACAGTGTATCAGGATCCTGCCAAATGTGAAGGGGGTTTCACAGTATAACAGGATCCTGCCAAGTGTGTATGGGGTTTTCACAGTGGATCAGGATCCTGCCAGGTGTGTATGGGGGTTTTCGCAGTGTATCAGGATCCTCCCAGGTGTGTTTGGGTTTTCACAGTGTATCAGGATCCTGCCAAATGTGAACGGGGTTTCACAGTGGATCAGGATCCTGCCAGGTGTGTATGGGGTTTCACAGTGTATCAGGATCCTGCCAAATGTCAACGGGGTTTCACAGTATGACAGGATCCTGCCAGGTGTGTATGGGGTTTTCACAGAGGATCAGGATCCTGCCAGGTGTGTATGGGCGTTTTCACAGTGTATCAGGATCCTTCCAGGTGTGTATGGGGGTTTTCTCAGTGTATCCGGATCCTTCCAGGTGTGTCTGGGGAGTTCACAGTGGATCAGGATCCTGGCAGGTGTGTATGGGGTTGCACAGTGTATCAGTATCCTGCCAGATGCGAATGGGGTTTCACTGCGTATCAGGATCCTGCCAGATGTGAATGGGGTTTCACAGTGGATCAGGAGCCTGCCAGGTGTGTACGGGGTTTTCACAGTGTATCAGGATCCTGCCAGATGTGAATGGAGATTTCACAGTGGATCAGGATCCTTATAGATGTGTATGGGGATTTCACAGTGCATCAGAATCCTTCCAGATGTGTATGGGCGTTTCACAGTGTATCAGGATCCTGCATCGTGTGTTTGGGGTTTCACAGTTTATCAGGATCCGGCCAGGTATGTATGGGGTTTTCACAGTGTATCAGGATCCTGACAGGTGTTTATGGGGTTTGCACAGTGTATCAGGATCCTGCCAGGTGTGTATGTGGGTTTCACAGTTTATCAGGATCCTGCCAGTTGTGTCTGGGGTTTTCACAGTTTATCAGGAACCTGCCAGGTGTGCATGGGGGTTTCACAGTATAACAGGATCCTGCCAGGTGTGTATGGGGTTTTCACAGTGTATCAGGATCCTCCCAGGTGTGTATGGGGTTTTCACAGTGTATCAGGATCCTGCCAAATGTGAACGGGGTTTCACAGTAGATCAGGATCCTGCCAGGTTTGCTTGGGGTTTCACAGTGTATCAGGATCCTGCCAAAAGTGAACCTGGTTTCACAGTGTATCAGGATCCTGCCAAATGTGAACGGGGTTTCACAGTGGATCAGGATCCTGCCAGGTGTTTATGGGGTTTCACAGTGTATCAGGATCCTGCCAAATGTGAAGGGGGTTTCACAGTATAACAGGATCCTGCCAAGTGTGTATGGGGTTTTCACAGTGGATCAGGATCCTGCCAGGTGTGTATGGGGGTTTTCGCAGTGTATCAGGATCCTCCCAGGTGTGTTTGGGTTTTCACAGTGTATCAGGATCCTGCCAAATGTGAACGGGGTTTCACAGTGGATCAGGATCCTGCCAGGTGTTTATGGGGTTTCACAGTGTATCAGGATCCTGCCAAATGTGAAGGGAGTTTCACAGTATAACAGGCTCCTGCCAAGTGTGTATGGGGTTTTCACAGTGGATCAGGATCCTGCCAGGTGTGTACGGGGTTTTCACAGAGTATCAGGATCTTGCCAGATGTGTATGGAGTTTTCACAGTGGATCAGGATCCTGCCAGGTGTGTATGGGGTTTTCACAGTGGATCAGGAGCCTGCCTGGTGTGTCAGGGATTTCCCAGATTATCAGGATCCTGCCAGGTGTGTATGTGGGTTTCACAGCTTATCAGGATCCTGCCAGATGTGAATGGAGCTTTAACAGTGCATCAGGATCCTTCCAGATGTGTATGAGCGTTTCACATTGTATCAGGATCCTGCCAGGTGTGTATGGGTTTCTCACAGTGTACCAGGATCTGCCAGGTGTGTATGGGGTTTCACAGTGTATCATGATCCTGCCAGATGTGTTTCGGGTTTTAACAGTCTATCAGGTCCTTCCAGGTGTGTATGGTGGTTTCACAGTGGATCAGGATCCTGCCAGGTGTGTCTGGGGTTTCACAGTGTATCAGGATCCTGCCAGATGTGTTTGGGGTTTTCACAGTGTATCAGGATCCTTCCAGGTGTGTATGAAGGTTTCACAGAGTATCAGGATCCTGCCAGGTGTGTATGGGGTTTCGCGGTTTTTCTGGATCCTCCCAGGTCTGTTTGGTGTTTTCACAGTGTATCAGGATCCTGCCAAATGTGAACGGGATTTCACAGTGGATCAGGATCCTGCCAGGTGTGTAGGGGGTTTCACAGTGTATCAGGATCCTGCCAAATGTGAACGGGGTTTCACAGTGGATCAGGATCCTGCCAGGTGTTTATGGGGTTTCACAGTGCATCAGGATCCTGCCAAATGTGAAGGAGGTTTCACAGTATAACAGGATCCTGCCAGGTGTGTATGGGGTTTTCACAGTGGATCAGGATCCTGCCAGGTGTGTGTGGGGTTTTCACAGTGTATCAGGATCCTCCCAGGTGTGTATGGCGTTTTCACAGTGTATCAGGATCCTGCCAAATGTGAACGGGGTTTCACAGTAGATCAGGATCCTGCCAGGTTTGCTTGGGGTTTTACAGTGTATCAGGATCCTGCCAAAAGTGAACGGGGTTTCACAGTGTATCAGGATCCTGCCAAATGTGAACGGGGTTTCACAGTGGATCAGGATCCTGCCAGGTGTGTATGGGGTTTCACAGTGTATCAGGATCCTGCCAAATGTGAAGGGGGTTTCACAGTATAACAGGATCCTGCCAAGTGTGTATGGGGTTTTCACAGTGGATCAGGATCCTGCCAGGTGTGTATGGGGGTTTTCGCAGTGTATCAGGATCCTCCCAGGTGTGTTTGGGTTTTCACAGTGTATCAGGCTCCTGCCAAATGTGAACGGGGTTTCACAGTGGATCAGGATCCTGCCAGGTGTGTATGGGGTTTCACAGTGTATCAGGATCCTGCCAAATGTCAACGGGGTTTCACAGTATGACAGGATCCTGCCAGGTGTGTATGGGGTTTTCACAGAGGATCAGGATCCTGCCAGGTGTGTATGGGCGTTTTCACAGTGTATCAGGATCCTTCCAGGTGTGTATGGGGGTTTTCTCAGTGTATCCGGATCCTTCCAGGTGTGTCTGGGGAGTTCACAGTGGATCAGGATCCTGGCAGGTGTGTATGGGGTTGCACAGTGTATCAGTATCCTGCCAGATGCGAATGGGGTTTCACTGCGTATCAGGATCCTGCCAGATGTGAATGGGGTTTCACAGTGGATCAGGAGCCTGCCAGGTGTGTACGGGGTTTTCACAGTGTATCAGGATCCTGCCAGATGTGAATGGAGATTTCACAGTGGATCAGGATCCTTATAGATGTGTATGGGGATTTCACAGTGCATCAGAATCCTTCCAGATGTGTATGGGCGTTTCACAGTGTATCAGGATCCTGCATCGTGTGTTTGGGGTTTCACAGTTTATCAGGATCCGGCCAGGTATGTATGGGGTTTTCACAGTGTATCAGGATCCTGACAGGTGTTTATGGGGTTTGCACAGTGTATCAGGATCCTGCCAGGTGTGTATGTGGGTTTCACAGTTTATCAGGATCCTGCCAGTTGTGTCTGGGGTTTTCACAGTTTATCAGGAACCTGCCAGGTGTGCATGGGGGTTTCACAGTTTATCAGGACCCTGCCAGGTGTGTATGTGGGTTTCACAGATTTTCAGGATCCTGCCAGATGTGAATGGGGTTTTCACGGTGCATCAGTATCCTGCCAGATGAGTATGGGGTTTTCACAGTCCATCAGGACCATTCCAGATGTGTATAGGTGATTCACAGTGTACCAGGATCCTGCATCGTGTGTATGGGCTTCCACAGTTTATCAGGATCCTGCCAGGTGTGTATGGGGTTTTCACAGTGTATCAGGATCCTGCCAGGTGTGTATGGGGTTTTGACAGTGTATCAGGATCCTGCCAGATGTGTATGTGGGTTTCACAGTTTATCAGGATCCTGCCTGGTGTGTATGTGGTTTTCACAGTTTATCAGGATCATGCCTGGTGTGTATGGGGTTTCACAGTGGATCAGGATCCTGCCAGGTGTGCATGTGGGTTTCACAGTTTATCAGGATCCTGCCAGATGTGAATGGGGTTTCACAGAGGATCAGGATCCTGCCAGGTGTGTACGGGGTTTTCACAGAGTATCAGGATCTTGCCAGATGTGTATGGAATTTTCACAGTGGATCAGGATCCTGCCAGGTGTGTATGGGGTTTTCACAGATTATCAGGATCCTGCCAGGTGTGTATGTGGGTTTCACAGTTCATCAGGATCCTGCCAGATGTGAATGGAGCTTTCACAGTGCATCAGGATCCTGCCAGATGTGCATGGGGTTTTCACAGTGCATCAGGATCCTTCCAGATGTGTAAGGGGGTTACACAGTGTATCAGGATCCTGCCAGGTGTGCATGAGCGTTTCAAATTGTATCAGGATCCTGCCAGGTGTGTATGGGTTTTTCACAGTGTATCAGGATCTGCCAGGTATTTCGGGTTTTCACAGTCTAACAGGTCCTTCCAAGTGTGTATGGTGGTTTCACAGTGGATCAGGATCCTGCCAGGTGTGTATGGGGTTTCACAGTGTATCAGGATCCTGCCAGATGTGTTTGGGGATTTCACAGTGTATCAGGATCCTTCCAGGTCTGTATGAAGGTTTCACAGTGTATCTGGATCCTGCCAGGTGTGTATGGGGTTTCACAGTGTATCAGGATCCTCCCAGGTGTGTTTGGGGTTTTCACAGTGTATCAGGATCCTGCCAAATGTGAAGGGGGTTTCACAGTATAACAGGATCCTGCCAGGTGTGTATGGGGTTTTCACAGTGGATCAGGATCCTGCCAGGTGTGTATGGGGGTTTCACAGTGTATCAGGATCCTACCAGGTGTGTTTGGGTTTTCACAGTGGATCAGGATCCTGCCAGGTGTGTATGGGGTTTCACAGTGTATCAGGATCCTGCCAAATGTGAAGGGGGTTTCACATTATAACAGGATCCTGCCAGGTGTGTATGGGGTTTTCACAGTGGATCAGGATCCTGCCAGGTGTATATGGGGTTTCACAGTGTATCTGGATCCTGCCAGATGTGAATGGGGTTTCACTGCGTATCAGGATCCTGCCAGATGTGAATGGGGTTTCACAGTGGATCAGGATTCTGCCAGGTGTGTACAGGGTTTTCACAGTGTATCCGGATCCGGCCAAATGTGTATGGAGATTTCACAGTGGATCAGGATCCTGCTAGATGTGAATGAGATTTTCACAGTGCATCAGGATCCTGCCAGATGTGCATGGGGTTTTCACAGTGCATCAGGATCCTTCTAGATGTGTCTGGGTGTTTCACAGTGTATCAGGATCCTGCCAGGTGTGTATGGGGTTTCACAGTGTATCAGGATCCTGCCAGATGTGTTTCGGGTTTTCACAGTCTATCAGGTCCTTGCAGGTGTGTATGGTGGTTTCACAGTGGATCAGGATCCTGCCAGGTGTGTATGGGGTTTCACAGTGTATCAGGATCCTGCCAGATGTGTTTGGGGTTTTCACAGTGTATCAGGATCCTTCCAGGTGTGTATGAAGGTTTCACAGTGTATCAGGATCCTGCTAGGTGTGTATGGGGTTTCACAGTCTATCAGGATCCTCCCAGGTGTGTTTGGGTTTTTCACAGTGTATCAGGATCCTGCCAAATGTGACCGGGGTTTCACAGTGTATCAGGATCCTGCCAAATGTGAACGGGGTTTCACAGTGCATCAGGATCCTGCCAGGTGTGCATGGGGTTTTCACAGTGTTTCAGGATCCTGCCAAATGTGAAGGGGGTTTCACAGTATAACATAATCCTGCCAGGTGTGTATGGGGTTTTCACAGTGGCTCAGGATCCTGCCAAGTGTGTATGGGGGTTTCACAGTGTATCAGGATCCTATCAGGTGTGTATGGGGTTTTCACAGTGGATCAGGATCCTGCCAGGTGTGCATGGGGTTTCACAGTGTATCAGGATCCTGCCAAATGTGAAGGGGGTTTCACAGTATAACAGGATCCTGCCAGGTGTGTATGGGGGTTTTCACAGTGTATCAGGATCCTGCCAGGTGTGCTTGGTGGTTTTCTCAGTGCATCCGGATTCTTCCAGGTGTGTATGGGGTTTTCACAGTGGATCAGGATCCTGCCAGGTGTGTATGTGGGTTTCACAGTTTATCAGGATCCTGCCAGATGTGAATGGAGCTTTCACAGGTAGGTCGTGCCTCACAAACCTTATTGAGTTTTTCGAGAAGGTGACCAAACAGGTGGATGAGGGTAAAGCCGTGGATGTGGTGTATATGGATTTCAGTAAGGCGTTTGATAAGGTTCCCCACGGTAGGCTATTGCAGAAAATACGCAAGTATGGGGTTGAAGGTGATTTAGAGCTTTGGATCAGAAATTGGCTAGCTGAAAGAAGACAGAGGGTGTTGGTTGATGGCAAATGTTCATCCTGGAGTTTAGTTACTAGTGGTGTACCGCAAGGTTCTGTTTTGGGGCCACTGCTGTTTGTCATTTTTATAAATGACCTGGATGAGGGTGTAGAAGGGTGGGTTAGTAAATTTGCGGATGACACGAAGGTCGGTGGAGTTGTGAATAGTGTCGAAGGGTGTTGTAGGGTACAGAGGGACATAGATAGGCTGCAGAGCTGGGCTGAGAGATGGCAAATGGAGTTTAATGCTGAGAAGTGTGAGGTGATTCACTTTGGAAGGAGTAACAGCAATGCAGAGTACTGGGCTAATGGGAAGATTCTTGGTAGTGTAGATGAGCAGAGAGATCTTGGTATCCAGGTACATAAATCCCTGAAAGTTGCTACCCAGGTTAATAGGGCTGTTAAGAAGGCATATGGTGTGTTAGCCTTTATTAGTAGGGGGATCGAGTTTCAGAGCCACGGGGTCATGATGCAGCTGTACAAAACTCTGGTGAGGCCGCACCTGGAGTATTGCGTGCAGTTCTGGTCACCGCATTATAGGAAGGATGTGGAAGCTTTGGAAAGGGTGCAGAGGAGATTTACTAGGATGTTGCCTGGTATGGAAGGAAGGTCTTACGAGGAAAGGCTGAGGGACTTGGGGTTGTTTTCGTTAGAGAGAAGGAGGAGGAGAGGTGACTTAATAGAGACATACAAGATAATCAGAGGGTTCGATAGGGTGGATAGTGAGAGTCTTTTTCTCGGATGAGGATGGCAAACACGAGGGGACATAGCTTTAAGTTGAGGGGTGAAAGATATAGGACAGATGTCAGAGGTAGTTTCTTTACGCAGAGAGTAGTAGGGGCGTGGAACGCCCTGCCTGCAACAGTAGTAGACTCGCCAACTTTAAGGGCATTTAAGTGGTCATTGGATAGACATATGGATGTAAATGGAATAGTGTAGGTCAGATGATCGGCGCAACATCGAGGGCCGAATGGCCTGTACTGCGCTGTAATATTCTAATTCTAATTCTAATTCTAATCAGGATCCTGCCAGATGTGCATGGGGTTTTCACAGTGCATCAGGATCCTTCCAGATGTGTAAGGGGGTTACACAGTGTATCAGGATCCTGCCAGGTGTGCATGAGCGTTTCAAATTGTATCAGGATCCTGCCAGGTGTGTATGGGTTTTTCACAGTGTATCAGGATCTGCCAGGTGTTTCGGGTTTTCACAGTCTATCAGGTCCTTCCAAGTGTGTATGGTGGTTTCACAGTGGATCAGGATCCTGCCAGGTGTGTATTGGGGTTTCACAGTGTATCAGGATCCTGCCAGATGTGTTTGGGGATTTCACAGTGTATCAGGATCCTTCCAGGTGTGTATGAAGGTTTCACAGTGTATCTGGATCCTGCCAGGTGTGTATGGGGTTTCACAGTGTATCAGGATCCTCCCAGGTGTGTTTGGGGTTTTCACAGTGTATCAGGATCCTGCCAAATGTGAAGGGGGTTTCACAGTATAACAGGATCCTGCCAGGTGTGTATGGGGTTTTCACAGTGGATCAGGATCCTGCCAGGTGTGTATGTGGGTTTCACAGTGTATCAGGATCCTACCCGGTGTGTTTGGGTTTTCACAGTGGATCAGGATTCTGCCAGGTGTGTATGGGGTTTCACAGTGTATCAGGATCCTGCCAAATGTGAAGGGGGTTTCACATTATAACAGGATCCTGCCAGGTGTGTATGGGGTTTTCACAGTGGATCAGGATCCTGCCAGGTGTATATGGGGTTTCACAGTGTATCTGGATCCTGCCAGATGTGAATGGGGTTTCACTGCGTATCAGGATCCTGCCAGATGTGAATGGGGTTTCACAGTGGATCTGGATTCTGCCAGGTGTGTACAGGGTTTTCACAGTGTATCAGGATCCGGCCAAATGTGTATGGAGATTTCACAGTGGATCAGGATCCTGCTAGATGTGAATGAGATTTTCACAGTGCATCAGGATCCTGCCAGATGTGCATGGGGTTTTCACAGTGCATCAGGATCCTTCTAGATGTGTCTGGGTGTTTCACAGTGTATCAGGATCCTGCCAGGTGTGTATGGGGTTTCACAGTGTATCAGGATCCTGCCAGATGTGTTTCGGGTTTTCACAGTCTATCAGGTCCTTGCAGGTGTGTATGGTGGTTTCACAGTGGATCAGGATCCTGCCAGGTGTGTATGGGGTTTCACAGTGTATCAGGATCCTGCCAGATGTGTTTGGGGTTTTCACAGTGTATCAGGATCCTTCCAGGTGTGTATGAAGGTTTCACAGTGTATCAGGATCCTGCCAGGTGTGTATGGGGTTTCACAGTCTATCAGGATCCTCCCAGGTGTGTTTGGGGTTTTCACAGTGTATCAGGATCCTGCCAAATGTGACCGGGTTTTCACAGTGGATCAGGATCCTGCCAGGTGTGTAGGGGGTTTCACAGTGTATCAGGATCCTGCCAAATGTGAACGGGGTTTCACAGTGCATCAGGATCCTGCCAGGTGTGCATGGGGTTTTCACAGTGTTTCAGGATCCTGCCAAATGTGAAGGGGGTTTCACAGTATAACATAATCCTGCCAGGTGTGTATGGGGTTTTCACAGTGGCTCAGGATCCTGCCAAGTGTGTATGATGGTTTCACAGCGTATCAGGATCCTATCAGGAGTGTATGGGGTTTTCACAGTGCATCAGGATCCTGCCAGGTGTGCATGGGGTTTCACAGTGTATCAGGATCCTGCCAAATGTGAAGGGGGTTTCACAGTATAACAGGATCCTGCCAGGTGTGTATGGGGGTTTTCACAGTGTATCAGGATCCTTCCATGTGTGCTTGGGGGTTTTCGCAGTGCATCCGGATTCTTCCAGGTGTGTATGGGGTTTTCACAGTGGTTCAGGATCCTGCCAGGTGTATATGGGGTTTCACAGTGTATCAGGATCCTGCCAGATGTGCATGGGGTTTCACTGCGTATCAGGATCCTGCCAGATGTGAATGGGGTTTCACAGTGGATCAGGATCTTGCCAGGTGTGTACCGGGTATTCAAAGAGTATCAGGATCCTGCCAGATGTGTATGGAGATTTTACAGTGGATCAGGATCCTGCCAGATGTGAATGAGTTTTTCACAGTGCATCAGGATCCTGCCAGATGTGCATGGGGTTTTCACAGTGCATCAGGATCCTTCCAGATGTGTATGGGTGTTTCACAGTGTATCAGGATCCTGCATCGTGTGTATTGGATTTCACAGTTAATCAGGTTCCTGCCAGGTGTGTATGGGGTTTTCACTGTGTATCAGGATCCTGCCAGGTGTGTATGGGGCTTTTACAGTGTATCAGGATCCTGCCATGTGTGTATTTGGGTTTCACAGTTTATCAGGATCCTGCCAGTTGTGTGTGGGGGTTTCACAGTTTATCAGGATCCTGCAAGGTGTGTATGGGGGTTTCACAGTTTATCAGGATCCTGCCAGGTGTGTATGTGGGTTTCACAGTTTATCAGGATCCTGCCAGATGTGTATGGGGTTTTCACAGTCCATCAGGCTCCTTAAAGATGTGTATGGGTGCTTCACAGTGTTTGAGGATCCAGCATCGTGTGTATGGGGTTTCACAGTTTATCAGGATCCTGCCAGGTGTGCATGGGGCTTTCACAGTGTATCAAGATCCTGCCAGGTGTGTAAGGGGTTTTCACAGTGTATCAGAATCCTGCCAGGTGTGTATGGGGTTTCACAGTCTATCAGGATCCTCCCAGGTGTGTTTGGGGTTTTCACAGTGTATCAGGATCCTGCCAAATGTGACCGGGTTTTCACAGTGGATCAGGATCCTGCCAGGTGTGTAGGGGGTTTCACAGTGTATCAGGATCCTGCGAAATGTGAACGGGGTTTCACAGTGCATCAGGATCCTGCCAGGTGTGCATGGGGTTTTCACAGTGTTTCAGGATCCTGCCAAATGTGAAGGGGGTTTCACAGTATAACATAATCCTGCCAGGTGTGTATGGGGTTTTCACAGTGGCTCAGGATCCTGCCAAGTGTGTATGGGGGTTTCACAGTGTATCAGGATCCTGCCAGGTGTGTATGTGGGTTTAACAGTTTATCATGATCCTGCCACATGTGTATGGGGTTTTCACAGTTTATCAGGGTCCTGCCAGGTGTGTTTGGGGATTTCACAGTGTATCAGGATCCTTCCAGGTGTGTATGAAGGTTTCACAGTGTATCTGGATCCTGCCAGGTGTGTATGGGGTTTCACAGTGTATCAGGATCCTCCCAGGTGTGTTTGGGGTTTTCACAGTGTATCAGGGTCCTGCCAAATGTGAAGGGGGTTTCACAGTATAACAGGATCCTGCCAGGTGTGTATGGGGTTTTCACAGTGGATCAGGATCCTGCCAGGTGTGTATGTGGGTTTCACAGTGTATCAGGATCCTACCAGGTGTGTTTGGGTTTTCACAGTGGATCAGGATTCTGCCAGGTGTGTATGGGGTTTCACAGTGTATCAGGATCCTGCCAAATGTGAAGGGGGTTTCACATTATAACAGGATCCTGCCAGGTGTGTATGGGGTTTTCACAGTGGATCAGGATCCTGCCAGGTGTGCATGGGGTTTTCACAGTGTATCAAGATCCTGCCAGGTGTGTAAGGGGTTTTCACAGTGTATCAGAATCCTGCCAGGTGTGTATGGGGTTTCACAGTCTATCAGGATCCTCCCAGGTGTGTTTGGGGTTTTCACAGTGTATCAGGATCCTTCCAGGTGTGTATGAAGGTTTCACAGTGTATCTGGATCCTGCCAGGTGTGTATGGGGTTTCACAGTGTATCAGGATCCTCCCAGGTGTGTTTGGGGTTTTCACAGTGTATCAGGATCCTGCCAAATGTGAAGGGGGTTTCACAGTATAACAGGATCCTGCCAGGTGTGTATGGGGTTTTCACAGTGGATCAGGATCCTGCCAGGTGTGTATGTGGGTTTCACAGTGCATCAGGATCCTACCAGGTGTGTTTGGGTTTTCACAGTGGATCAGGATTCTGCCAGGTGTGTATGGGGTTTCACAGTGTATCAGGATCCTGCCAAATGTGAAGGGGGTTTCACATTATAACAGGATCCTGCCAGGTGTGTATGGGGTTTTCACAGTGGATCAGGATCCTGCCAGGTGTATATGGGGTTTCACAGTGTATCTGGATCCTGCCAGATGTGAATGGGGTTTCACTGCGTATCAGGATCCTGCCAGATGTGAATGGGGTTTCACAGTGGATCAGGATTCTGCCAGGTGTGTACAGGGTTTTCACAGTGTATCCGGATCCGGCCAAATGTGTATGGAGATTTCACAGTGGATCAGGATCCTGCTAGATGTGAATGAGATTTTCACAGTGCATCAGGATCCTGCCAGATGTGCATGGGGTTTTCACAGTGCATCAGGATCCTTCTAGATGTGTCTGGGTGTTTCACAGTGTATCAGGATCCTGCCAGGTGTGTATGGGGTTTCACAGTGTATCAGGATCCTGCCAGATGTGTTTCGGGTTTTCACAGTCTATCAGGTCCTTGCAGGTGTGTATGGTGGTTTCACAGTGGATCAGGATCCTGCCAGGTGTGTATGGGGTTTCACAGTGTATCAGGATCCTGCCAGATGTGTTTCGGGTTTTCACAGTCTATCAGGTCCTTGCAGGTGTGTATGGTGGTTTCACAGTGGATCAGGATCCTGCCAGGTGTGTATGGGGTTTCACAGTGTATCAGGATCCTGCCAGGTGTGTATGTGGGTTTCACAGTTTATCAGGATCCTGCCAGATGTGTATGGGGTTTTCGCAGTCCATCAGGCTCCTTACAGATGTGTATGGGTGCTTCACAGTGTTTCAGGATCCAGCATCGTGTGTATGGGGTTTCACAGTTTAAAAGGATCCTGCCAGGTGTGAATGGGGTTTTCACAGTGTATCAAGATCCTGCCAGGTGTGTAAGGGGTTTTCACAGTGTATCAGAATCCTGCCAGGTGTGTATGGGGTTTCACAGTCTATCAGGATCCTCCCAGGTGTGTTTGGGGTTTTCACAGTGTATCAGGATCCTGCCAAATGTGACCGGGTTTTCACAGTGGATCAGGATCCTGCCAGGTGTGTAGGGGGTTTCACAGTGTATCAGGATCCTGCCAAATGTGAACGGGGTTTCACAGTGCATCAGGATCCTGCCAGGTGTGCATGGGGTTTTCACAGTGTTTCAGGATCCTGCCAAATGTGAAGGGGGTTTCACAGTATAACATAATCCTGCCAGGTGTGTATGGGGTTTTCACAGTGGCTCAGGATCCTGCCAAGTGTGTATGGGGGTTTCACAGTGTATCAGGATCCTGCCAGGTGTGTATGTGGGTTTAACAGTTTATCATGATCCTGCCACATGTGTATGGGGTTTTCACAGTTTATCAGGGTCCTGCCAGGTGTGCATGTGTTTTTCACAGTTTATCAGGATCCTGCCAGGTGTGTATGGGGTTTCACAGTGGATCAGAATCCTTCCAGATGTGTTGGGCGTTTCACAGTGTATCAGGATCCTGCATCGTGTGTTTGGGTTTTCACAGTGTATCAGGATCCTGCCAGGGGTGTATGTGGGTTTCACAGATTATCAGGATCCTGCCAGGTGTGTCTGGGATTTTCACAGTTTATCAGGATCCTGCCAGGTGTGTGTGGGGGTTTCACAGTTTATCAGGATCCTGCCAGGAGAGTATGTGAGTTTCACAGTGTATCAGGATCCTGCCAAATGTGACCGGGTTTTCACAGTGGATCAGGATCCTGCCAGGTGTGTAGGGGGTTTCACAGTGTATCAGGATCCTGCGAAATGTGAACGGGGTTTCACAGTGCATCAGGATCCTGCCAGGTGTGCATGGGGTTTTCACAGTGTTTCAGGATCCTGCCAAATGTGAAGGGGGTTTCACAGTATAACATAATCCTGCCAGGTGTGTATGGGGTTTTCACAGTGGCTCAGGATCCTGCCAAGTGTGTATGGGGGTTTCACAGTGTATCAGGATCCTGCCAGGTGTGTATGTGGGTTTAACAGTTTATCATGATCCTGCCACATGTGTATGGGGTTTTCACAGTTTATCAGGGTCCTGCCAGGTGTGTTTGGGGATTTCACAGTGTATCAGGATCCTTCCAGGTGTGTATGAAGGTTTCACAGTGTATCTGGATCCTGCCAGGTGTGTATGGGGTTTCACAGTGTATCAGGATCCTCCCAGGTGTGTTTGGGGTTTTCACAGTGTATCAGGATCCTGCCAAATGTGAAGGGGGTTTCACAGTATAACAGGATCCTGCCAGGTGTGTATGGGGTTTTCACAGTGGATCAGGATCCTGCCAGGTGTGTATGTGGGTTTCACAGTGCATCAGGATCCTACCAGGTGTGTTTGGGTTTTCACAGTGGATCAGGATTCTGCCAGGTGTGTATGGGGTTTCACAGTGTATCAGGATCCTGCCAAATGTGAAGGGGGTTTCACATTATAACAGGATCCTGCCAGGTGTGTATGGGGTTTTCACAGTGGATCAGGATCCTGCCAGGTGTATATGGGGTTTCACAGTGTATCTGGATCCTGCCAGATGTGAATGGGGTTTCACTGCGTATCAGGATCCTGCCAGATGTGAATGGGGTTTCACAGTGGATCAGGATTCTGCCAGGTGTGTACAGGGTTTTCACAGTGTATCCGGATCCGGCCAAATGTGTATGGAGATTTCACAGTGGATCAGGATCCTGCTAGATGTGAATGAGATTTTCACAGTGCATCAGGATCCTGCCAGATGTGCATGGGGTTTTCACAGTGCATCAGGATCCTTCTAGATGTGTCTGGGTGTTTCACAGTGTATCAGGATCCTGCCAGGTGTGTATGGGGTTTCACAGTGTATCAGGATCCTGCCAGATGTGTTTCGGGTTTTCACAGTCTATCAGGTCCTTGCAGGTGTGTATGGTGGTTTCACAGTGGATCAGGATCCTGCCAGGTGTGTATGGGGTTTCACAGTGTATCAGGATCCTGCCAGATGTGTTTCGGGTTTTCACAGTCTATCAGGTCCTTGCAGGTGTGTATGGTGGTTTCACAGTGGATCAGGATCCTGCCAGGTGTGTATGGGGTTTCACAGTGTATCAGGATCCTGCCAGGTGTGTATGTGGGTTTCACAGTTTATCAGGATCCTGCCAGATGTGTATGGGGTTTTCACAGTCCATCAGGCTCCTTACAGATGTGTATGGGTGCTTCACAGTGTTTCAGGATCCAGCATCGTGTGTATGGGGTTTCACAGTTTAAAAGGATCCTGCCAGGTGTGCATGGGGTTTTCACAGTGTATCAAGATCCTGCCAGGTGTGTAAGGGGTTTTCACAGTGTATCAGAATCCTGCCAGGTGTGTATGGGGTTTCACAGTCTATCAGGATCCTCCCAGGTGTGTTTGGGGTTTTCACAGTGTATCAGGATCCTGCCAAATGTGACCGGGTTTTCACAGTGGATCAGGATCCTGCCAGGTGTGTAGGGGGTTTCACAGTGTATCAGGATCCTGCCAAATGTGAACGGGGTTTCACAGTGCATCAGGATCCTGCCAGGTGTGCATGGGGTTTTCACAGTGTTTCAGGATCCTGCCAAATGTGAAGGGGGTTTCACAGTATAACATAATCCTGCCAGGTGTGTATGGGGTTTTCACAGTGGCTCAGGATCCTGCCAAGTGTGTATGGGGGTTTCACAGTGTATCAGGATCCTGCCAGGTGTGTATGTGGGTTTAACAGTTTATCATGATCCTGCCACATGTGTATGGGGTTTTCACAGTTTATCAGGGTCCTGCCAGGTGTGCATGTGTTTTTCACAGTTTATCAGGATCCTGCCAGGTGTGTATGGGGTTTCACAGTGGATCAGAATCCTTCCAGATGTGTTGGGCGTTTCACAGTGTATCAGGATCCTGCATCGTGTGTTTGGGTTTTCACAGTGTATCAGGATCCTGCCAGGGGTGTATGTGGGTTTCACAGATTATCAGGATCCTGCCAGGTGTGTCTGGGATTTTCACAGTTTATCAGGATCCTGCCAGGTGTGTGTGGGGGTTTCACAGTTTATCAGGATCCTGCCAGGAGAGTATGTGAGTTTTACAGTTTATCAGGATCCTGCCAGATGTGTATGGAGATTTCACAGTGGATCAGGATCCTGCCAGATGTGAATGAGCTTTTCACAGTGCATCAGGATCCTGCCAGATGTGCATGGGGTTTTCACAGTGCATCAGGATCCTTCCAAATGTGTATGGGTGTTTCACAGTGTATCAGGATCCTGCATCGTGTGTATTGGATTTCACAGTTAATCAGGTTCCTGCCAGGTGTGTATGGGGTTTTCACTGTGTATCAGGATCCTGCCAAGTGTGTATGGGGCTTTTACAGTATATCAGGATCCTGCCATGTGTGTATTTGGGTTTCACAGTTTATCAGGATCCTGCCAGTTGTGTGTGGGGGTTTCACAGTTTATCAGGATCCTGCAAGGTGTGTATGGGGGTTTCACAGTTTATCAGGATCCTGCCAGGTGTGTATGTGGGTTTCACAGTTTATCAGGATCCTGCCAGATGTGTATGGGGTTTTCACAGTCCATCAGGCTCCTTACAGATGTGTATGGGTGCTTCACAGTGTTTCAGGATCCAGCATCGTGTGTATGGGGTTTCACAGTTTATCAGGATCCTGCCAGATGTGCATGGGGTTTTCACAGTGTATCAAGATCCTGCCAGGTGTGTAAGGGGTTTTCACAGTGTATCAGAATCCTGCCAGGTGTGTATGGGGTTTCACAGTCTATCAGGATCCTCCCAGGTGTGTTTGGGGTTTTCACAGTGTATCAGGATCCTGCCAAATGTGACCGGGTTTTCACAGTGGATCAGGATCCTGCCAGGTGTGTAGGGGGTTTCACAGTGTATCAGGATCCTGCCAAATGTGAACGGGGTTTCACAGTGCATCAGGATCCTGCCAGGTGTGCATGGGGTTTTCACAGTGTATCAGGATCCTGCCAAAGGTGAAGGGGGTTTCACAGTATAACATAATCCTGCCAGGTGTGTATGGGGTTTTCACAGTGGCTCAGGATCCTGCCAAGTGTGTATGGGGGTTTCACAGTGTATCAGGATCCTGCCAGGTGTGTATGTGGGTTTAACAGTTTATCATGATCCTGCCACATGTGTATGGGGTTTTCACAGTGTATCAGGGTCCTGCCAGGTGTGCATGTGTTTTTCACAGTTTATCAGGATCCTGCCAGGTGTGTATGGGGTTTCACAGTGGATCAGAATCCTTCCAGATGTGTATGGGCGTTTCACAGTGTATCAGGATCCTGCATCGTGTGTTTGGGTTTTCACAGTGTATCAGGATCCTGCCAGGGGTGTATGTGGGTTTCACAGATTATCAGGATCCTGCCAGGTGTGTCTGGGATTTTCACAGTTTATCAGGATCCTGCCAGGTGTGTGTGGGGGTTTCACAGTTTATCAGGATCCTGCCAGGAGAGTATGTGAGTTTTACAGTTTATCAGGATCCTGCCAGTTGTGAATGGGGTTTTCACAGTGCATCAGTATCCTGCCAGATGTGTTTGGGGTTTTCACAGTCCATCAGGACCCTTCCAGATGTGTATGGGTGTTTCACAGTGTACCAGGATCCTGCATCGTGTGTATGGGCTTTCACAGTTTATCAGGATCCTGCCAGGTGTGTATGGGGTTTTCACAGTGTATCAGGATCATGCCTGGTGTGTATGGGGTTTCACAGTTTATCAGGATCCTGCCTGGTGTGTATGGGGTTTTCACAGTTTATCAGGATCATGCCTGGTGTGTATGGGGTTTCACAGTAGATCAGGATCCTACCAGGTGTGCATGTGGGTTTCACAGTTTATCAGGATCCTGCCAGTTGTGAATGGGGGTTCACAGTGGATCAGGATGCTGCCAGGTGAGTCCGGGGTTTTCACAGTGGATCAGGAGCCTGCCTGGTGTGTCAGGGATTTCACAGATCATCAGGATCCTGCCAGGTGTGTATGTGGGTTTCACAGCTTATCAGGATCATGCCAGATGTGAATGGAGCTTTAACAGTGCATCAGGATCCTTCCAGATGTGTATGAGCGTTTCACATTGTATCAGGATCCTGCCAGGTGTGTATGGGTTTTTCACAGTGTACCAGGATCTGCCAGGTGTGTATGGGGTTTCACAGTGTATCATGATCCTGCCAGATGTGTTTCGGGTTTTCACAGTCTACCAGGTCCTTCCAGGTGTGTATGGTGGTTTCACAGTGGATCAGGATCCTGCCAGGTGTGTCTGGGGTTTCACAGTGTATCAGGATCCTGCCAGATGTGTTTGGGGTTTTCACAGTGTATCAGGATCCTTCCAGGTGTGTATGAAGGTTTCACAGTGTATCAGGATCCTGCCAGGTGTGTATGGGGTTTCGCAGTTTATCAGGATCCTCCCAGGTGTGTTTGGTGTTTTCACAGTGTATCAGGATCCTGCCAAATGTGAACGGGATTTCACAGTGGATCAGGATCCTGCCAGGTGTGTAGGGGGTTTCACAGTGTATCAGGATCCTGCCAAATGTGAAGGAGGTTTCACAGTGGATCAGGATCCTGCCAGGTGTGCATGGGGGTTTCACAGTGGATCAGGATCCTGCCAGGTGTGTATGGGGTTTTCACAGTGTATCAGGATCCTCCCAGGTCTGTTTGGGGTTTTCACAGTGTATCAGGATCCTGACAAATGTGAACGGGGTTTCACAGTGGATCAGGATCCTGACAAATGTGAACGGGGTTTCACAGTGGATCAGGATCCTGCCAGGTGTTTATGGGGTTTCACAGTGTATCAGGATCCTGCCAAATGTGAAGGGGGTTTCACAGTATAACAGGATCCTGCCAAGTGTGTATGGGGTTTTCACAGTGGATCAGGATTCTGCCAGGTGTGTATGGGGGTTTTCACAGTGTATCAGGATCCTTCCAGGTGTGTATGGGGTTTTTCACAGTGTATCCGAATCCTTTCAGGTGTGTATGGGGTTTTACAGTGTATCAGGATCCTCCCAGGTGTGTTTGGGTTTTCACAGTGTATCAGGATCCTGCCAAATGCGAACGGGGTTTCACAGTGGATCAGGATCCTGCCAGGTGTGTATGGGGTTTCACAGTGTATCAGGATCCTGCCAAATGTGAACGGGGTTTCACAGTGTATCAGGATCCTGTCAAATGTCAACGGGGTTTCACAGTATAACAGGATCCTGCCAGGTGTGTTTGGGGTTTTCACAGAGGATCAGGATCCTGCCAGGTGTGTATGGGGGTTTTCACAGTGTATCAGGATCCTTCCAGGTGTGTATGGGGGTTTTCACAGTGTATCCGAATCCTTTCAGGTGTGTATGGGGTTTCACAGTGTATCAGGATCCTCCCAGGTGTGTTTGGGTTTTCACAGTGTATCAGGATACTGCCAAATGTGAACGGGGTTTCACAGTGGATCAGGATCCTGCCAGGTGTGTATGGGGTTTCACAGTGTATCAGGATCCTGCCAAATGTGAACGGGGTTTCACAGTGTATCAGGATCCTGTCAAATGTCAACGGAGTTTCACAGTATAACAGGATCCTGCCAGGTGTGTCTGGGGTTTTCACAGAGGATCAGGATCCTGCCAGGTGTGTATGGGGGTTTTCACAGTGTATCAGGATCCTTCCAGGTGTGTATGGGGGTTTTCTCAGTGTATCCGGATCCTTCCAGGTGTGTCTGGGGAGTTCACAGAGGATCAGGATCCTGCCAGGTGTGTATGGGGGTTTTCACAGTGTATCAGGATCCTTCCAGGTGTGTATGGGGGTTTTCACAGTGTATCCGAATCCTTTCAGGTGTGTATGGGGTTTCACAGTGTATCAGGATCCTCCCAGGTGTGTTTGGGTTTTCACAGTGTATCAGGATCCTGACAAATGTGAACGGGGTTTCACAGTGGATCAGGATCCTGCCAGGTGTGTATGGGGTTTCACAGTGTATCAGGATCCTGCCAAATGTGAACGGGGTTTCACAGTGTATCAGGATCCTGTCAAATGTCAACGGAGTTTCACAGTATAACAGGATCCTGCCAGGTGTGTCTGGGGTTTTCACAGAGGATCAGGATCCTGCCAGGTGTGTATGGGGGTTTTCACAGTGTATCAGGATCCTTCCAGGTGTGTATGGGGGTTTTCTCAGTGTATCCGGATCCTTCCAGGTGTGTCTGGGGAGTTCACAGTGGATCAGGATCCTGGCAGGTGTGTATGGGGTTGCACAGTGTATCAGTATCCTGCCAGATGCGAATGAGGTTTCACTGCGTATCAGGATCCTGCCAGATGTGAATGGGGTTTCACAGTGGATCAGGAGCCAGCCAGGTGTGTACGGGGTTTTCACAGTGTATCAGGATCCTGTCAGATGTGAATGAAGATTTCACAGTGGATCAGGATCCTTCCAGATGTGTATGGGGATTTCACAGTGCATCAGAATCCTTCCAGATGTGTATGGGCGTTTCACAGTGTATCAGGATCCTGCATCGTGTGTTTGGGGTTTCACAGTTTATCAGGATCCTGCCAGGTGTTTATGGGGTTTGCACAGTGTATCAGGATCCTGCCAGGTGTGTCTGGGGTTTTCACAGTTTATCAGGAACCTGCCAGGTTTGTATGTGGGTTTCACAGTTTTTCAGGATCCTGCCAGTTGTGAATGGGGTGTTCACGGTGCATCAGTATCCTGCCAGATGTGTATGGGGTTTTCACAGTCCATCAGGACCCTTCCAGATGTGTATGGGTGTTTCACAGTGTACCAGGATCCTGCATCGTGTGTATGGGCTTCCACAGTTTATCAGGATCCTGCCGGGTGTGTTTGGGGTTTTCACAGTGTATCAGGATCCTGCCAGGTGTGTATGGGGTTTTGACAGTGTATCAGGATCCTGCCAGATGTGTATGTGGGTTTCAAAGTTTATCAGGATCCTGCCTGGTGTGTATGTGGTTTTCACAGTTTATCAGGATCATGCCTGGTGTGTATGGGGTTTCACAGTGGATCAGGATCCTGCCAGGTGTGCATGTGGGTTTCACAGTTTATCAGGATCCTGCCAGATGTGAATGGGGTTTCACAGAGGATCAGGATTCTGCCAGGTGTGTACGGGGTTTTCACAGAGTATCAGGATCTTGCCAGATGTGTATGGAGTTTTCACAGTGTTTCAGGATCCTGCCAAATGTGAAGGGGGTTTCACATCATAACATAATCCTGCCAGGTGTGTATGGGGGTTTTCACAGTGTATCAGGTTCCTTCCAGGTGTGCTTGGGGGTTTTCACAGTGCATCCGTATTCTTCCAGGTGTGTATGGGGTTTTCACAGTGGATCAGGATCCTGCCAGGTGCATATGGGGTTTCGCAGTGTATCAGGATCCTGCCAGAGGTGAATGGGGTTTCACTGCGTATCAGGATCCTGCCAGATGTGAATGGGGTTTCACAGTGGATCAGGAACCTGCCAGGTGTGTACCGGGTTTTCAAAGAGTATCAGGATCCTGCCAGATGTGTATGGAGATTTCACAGTGGATCAGGATCCTGCCAGATGTGTATGGAGTTTTCACAGTGGATCAGGATCCTGCCAGGTGAGTATGGGGTTTTCACAGTGGATCAGGATCCTGCCTGGTGTGCCAGGGATTTCACAGATTATCAGGATCCTGCCAGGTGTGTATGTGGGTTTCACAGTTTATCAGGATCCTGCCAGATGTGAATGGAGCTTTCACAGTGCATCAGGATCCTGCCAGATGTGCATGGGGTTTTCACAGTGCATCACGATCCTTCCAGATGTGTAAGGGGGTTACACAGTGTATCAGGATCCTGCCAGGTGTGCATGAGCGTTTCAAATTGTATCAGGATCCTGCCAGGTGTGTATGGGTTTTTCACAGTGTATCAGGATCTGCCAGGTGTGTGGGGGGTTTCACAGTATATCAGGATCCTGCCAGGTGTGTATTGGGGTTTCACAGTCTATCAGGTCCTTCCAAGTGTGTATGGTGGTATCACAGTGGATCAGGATCCTGCCAGGCGTGTATGGGGTTTCACAGTGTATCAGGATACTGCCAGATATGTTTGGGGTTTTCACAGTGTATCAGGATCCTTCCAGGTGTGTATGAAGGTTTCACAGTGTATCTGGATCCTGCCAGGTGTGTATGGGGTTTCACAGTGTATCAGGATCTTCCCAGGTGTGTTTGGGGTTTTCACAGTGTATCAGGATCCTGCCAAATTTGAAGGGGGTTTCACAGTATAACAGGATCCTGCCAGGTGTGTATGGGGTTTTCACAGTGGATCAGGATCCTGCCAGGTGTGTATGGGGGTTTCACAGTGTATCAGGATCCTACCAGGTGTGTTTGGGTTTTCACAGTGGATCAGGATCCTGCCAGGTGTGTATGGGGTTTCACAGTGTATCAGGATCCTGCCAAATGTGAAGGGGGTTTCACAGTATAACAGGATCCTGCATCGTGTGTATGGGCTTCCACAGTTTATCAGGATCCTGCCGGGTGTGTTTGGGGTTTTCACAGTGTATCAGGATCCTGCCAGGTGTGTATGGGGTTTTGACAGTGTATCAGGATCCTGCCAGATGTGTATGTGGGTTTCAAAGTTTATCAGGATCCTGCCTGGTGTGTATGTGGTTTTCACAGTTTATCAGGATCATGCCTGGTGCGTATGGGGTTTCACAGTGGATCAGGATCCTGCCAGGTGTGCATGTGGGTTTCACAGTTTATCAGGATCCTGCCAGATGTGAATGGGGTTTCACAGAGGATCAGGATTCTGCCAGGTGTGTACGGGGTTTTCACAGAGTATCAGGATCTTGCCAGATGTGTATGGAGTTTTCACAGTGTTTCAGGATCCTGCCAAATGTGAAGGGGGTTTCACAGGATAACATAATCCTGCCAGGTGTGTATGGGGGTTTTCACAGTGTATCAGGTTCCTTCCAGGTGTGCTTGGGGGTTTTCACAGTGCATCCGTATTCTTCCAGGTGTGTATGGGGTTTTCACAGTGGATCAGGATCCTGCCAGATGTGAATGGGGTTTCACAGTGGATCAGGAACCTGCCAGGTGTGTACCGGGTTTTCAAAGAGTATCAGGATCCTGCCAGATGTGTATGGAGATTTCACAGTGGATCAGGATCCTGCCAGATGTGTATGGAGTTTTCACAGTGGATCAGGATCCTGCCAGGTGTGTATGGGGTTTTCACAGTGGATCAGGATCCTGCCTGGTGTGCCAGGGATTTCACAGATTATCAGGATCCTGCCAGGTGTGTATGTGGGTTTCACAGTTTATCAGGATCCTGCCAGATGTGAATGGAGCTTTCACAGTGCATCAGGATCCTGCCAGATGTGCATGGGGTTTTCACAGTGCATCACAATCCTTCCAGATGTGTAAGGGGGTTACACAGTGTATCAGGATCCTGCCAGGTGTGCATGAGCGTTTCAAATTGTATCAGGATCCTGCCAGGTGTGTATGGGTTTTTCACAGTGTATCAGGATCTGCCAGGTGTGTGGGGGGTTTCACAGTATATCAGGATCCTGCCAGGTGTGTATTGGGGTTTCACAGTCTATCAGGTCCTTCCAAGTGTGTATGGTGGTTTCACAGTGGATCAGGATCCTGCCAGGTGTGTATGGGGTTTCACAGTGTATCAGGATACTGCCAGATGTGTTTGGGGTTTTCACAGTGTATCAGGATCCTTCCAGGTGTGTATGAAGGTTTCACAGTGTATCTGGATCCTGCCAGGTGTGTATGGGGTTTCACAGTGTATCAGGATACTGCCAGATGTGTTTGGGGTTTTCACAGTGTATCAGGATCCTTCCAGGTGTGTATGAAGGTTTCACAGTGTATCTGGATCCTGCCAGGTGTGAATGCGGTTTCACAGTGTATCAGGATCTTCCCAGGTGTGTTTGGGGTTTTCACAGTGTATCAGGATCCTGCCAAATTTGAAGGGGGTTTCACAGTATAACAGGATCCTGCCAGGTGTGTATGGGGTTTTCACAGTGGATCAGGATCCTGCCAGGTGTGTATGGGGGTTTCACAGTGTATCAGGATCCTACCAGGTGTGTTTGGGTTTTCACAGTGGATCAGGATCCTGCCAGGTGTGTATGGGGTTTCACAGTGTATCAGGATCCTGCCAAATGTGAAGGGGGTTTCACAGTATAACAGGATCCTGCCAGGTGTGTATGGGGGTTTTCACAGTGTATCAGGATCCTTCCAGGTGTGCTTGGGGGCTTTCACAGTGTATCCGGATTCTTCCAGGTGTGTATGGGGTTTTCACAGTGGATCAGGATCCTGCCAGGTGTATATGGGGTTTCACAGTGTATCTGGATCCTGCCAGATGTGAATGGTGTTTCACTGCGTATCAGGATCCTTCCACATGTGAATGGGGTTTCACAGTGGATCAGGATCCTGCCAGGTGTGTACAGGGTTTTCACAGTGTATCAGGATCCGGCCAAATGTGTATGGAGATTTCACAGTGGATCAGGATCCTGCCAGATGTGAATGAGATTTTCACAGTGCATCAGGATCCTTCCAGATGTGTCTGGATGTTTCACAGTGTATCAGGATCCTGCCAGGTGTGTATGGGGATTCACAGTGTATCAGGATCCTGCCAGATGTGTTTCGGGTTTACACAGTCTATCAGGTCCTTGCAGGTGTGTATGGTGGTTTCACAGTGGATCAGGATCCTGCCATGTGTGTATGGGGTTTCACAGTGTATCAGGATCGTGCCAGATGTGTTTGGGGCTTTCACAGTGTATCAGGATCCTTCCAGGTGTGTATGAAGGTTTCACAGTGTATCAGGATCCTGCCAGGAGTGTATGGGGTTTCACAGTCTATCAGGATCCTCCCAGGTCTGTTTGGGGTTTTCACAGTGTATCAGGATCCTGCCAAATTTGAACGGGTTTTCACAGTGGATCAGGATCCTGCCAGGTGTGTAGGGGGTTTCACAGTGTATCAGGATCCTGCCAGGTGTGCATGGGGTTTTCACAGTGTTTCAGGATCCTGCCAAATGTGAAGGGGGATTCACAGTGCATCCGTATTCTTCCAGGTGTGTATGGGGTTTTCACAGTGGATCAAGATCCTGCCAGGTGTATATGGGGTTTCACAGTGTATCAGGATCCTGCCAGAGGTGAATGGGGTTTCACTGCATATCAGGATCCTGCCAGATGTGAATGGGGTTTCACAGTGGATCAGGAACCTGCCAGGTGTGTACCGGGTTTTCAAAGAGTATCAGGATCCTGCCAGATGTGTATGGAGATTTCACAGTGGATCAGGATCCTGCCAGATGTGAATGATTTTTACACAGTGCATCAGGATCCTGCCAGATGTGCATGGGGTTTTCACAGTGCATCAGGATCCTTCCAGATGTGTATGGGTGTTTCACAGTGTATCAGGATCCTGCATCGTGTGTATGGGGTTTCACAATTAATCAGGTTCCTGCCAGGTGTGTATGGAGTTTTCACTGTGCATCAGGATCCTGCCAGGTGTGCATGGGGCTTTTACAGTGTATCAGGATCCTGCCATGTGTGTATTTGGGTTTCACAGTTTATCAGGATCCTGCCAGTTGTGTGTGGGGGTTTCACAGTTTATCAGGATCCTGCAAGGTGTGTATGGGGGTTTCACAGTTTATCAGTATCCTGCCAGGTGTGTATGTGCGTTTCACAGTTTATCAGGATCCTGCCAGATGTGTATGGGGTTTTCACAGTCCATCAGGCTCCTTACAGATGTGTATGGGTGCTTCACAGTGTTTCAGGATCCAGCATCGTGTGTATGGGGTTTCACAGTTTATCAGGATCCTGCCAGGTGTGCATGGGGTTTTCACAGTGTATCAAGATCCTGCCAGGTGTGTAAGGGGTTTTCACAGTGTATCAGGATCCTGCCAGGTGTGTATGTGGTTTTCACTGTTTATCATGATCCTGCCTGGTGTGTATGGGGTTTTCACAGTGTATCAGGGTCCTGCCAGGTGTGTATTTGTTTTTCACAGTTTATCAGGATCCTGCCAGGTGTGTATGGGGTTTCACAGTGGATCAGGATCCTGCCAGGTGTGGATGTGGGTTTCACAGTTTATCAGGATCCTGCCAGGTGTGAATGGGGTTTCACAGTGGATCAGGATCCTGCCAGGCGTGTACGGGGTTTTCACAGTGTATCAGGATCTTGCCAGATGTGTATGGTGTTTTCACAGTGGATCAGGATCCTGCCAGGTGTGTATGGGGTTTTCACAGTGGATCAGGATCCTGCTTGGTGTGACAGGGATTTCACAGATTATCAGGATCCTGCCAGGTGTGTATGTGGGTTTCACAGTTTATCAGGATCCTGCCAGATGTGTATGGGGTTTTCACAGTCCATCAGGATCCTGCCTGAAGAGCATGGCGTTTTCACAGTGCATCAGGATCCTTCCAGATGTGCATGGGGGTTACACAGTGTATCAGGATCCTGCCAGGTGTGTATCAGCGTTTCACATTGTATCAGGATCCTGCCAGGTGTGTATGGGTTTTTCACAGTGTATCAGGATCTGCCAGGTGTGTATGGTGTTTCACAGTGGATCAGGATCCTGCCAGATGTGTTTCGGGTTTTCACCGTGTATCAGGTCCTTCCAGGTGTGTATTGGGGTTTCACAGTGGATCAGGATCCTGCCAGGTGTGTATGGGGTTTCACAGTGGATCGGCATTCTGCCAGATGTGTTTCGGGTTTTCACAGGCTATCAGGTCCTTCCAGATGTGCATGGGGGTTACACAGTGTATCAGGATCCTGCCAGGTGTGTATGAGCGTTTCACATAGTATCAGGATCCTGCCAGGTGTGTATTTGTTTTTCACAGTGCATCAGGATCTGCCAGGTGTGTATGGTCTTTCACAGTGGATCAGGATCCTGCCAGATGTGTTTCGGGTTTTCACAGTGTATCAGGTCCTTCCAGGTGTGTATTGGGGTTTCACAGTGGATCAGGATCCTGCCAGGTGTGTATGGGGTTTCACAGTGGATCGGCATTCTGCCTGATGTGTTTCGGGTTTTCACAGTCTATCAGGTCCTTCCAGGTGTGTATGGTGGTTTCACAGTGGATCAGGATCCTGCCAGGTGTGTATGGGGTTTCACAGTGTATCAGGATACTGCCAGATGTGTTTGGGGTTTTCACAGTGTATCAGGATCCTTCCAGGTGTGTATGAAGGTTTCACAGTGTATCTGGATCCTGCCAGGTGTGTATGGGGTTTCACAGTGTATCAGGATCCTCCCAGGTGTGTTTGGGGTTTTCACAGTGTATCAGGATCCTGCCAAATGTGAAGGGGGTTTCACAGTATAACAGGATCCTGCCAGGTGTGTATGGGGTTTTCACAGTGGATCAGGATCCTGCCAGGTGTGTATGGGGGTTTCACAGTGTATCAGGATCCTACCAGGTGTGTTTGGGGTTTTCACAGTGGATCAGGATCCTGCCAGGTGTGTATGGGGTTTCACAGTGTCTCAGGATCCTGCCAAATGTGATGGGGGTTTCACAGTATAACAGGATCCTGCCAGGTGTGTATGGGGGTTTTCACAGTGTATCAGGATCCTTCCAGGTGTGCTTGGGGGTTCTCACAGTGTATCCGGATTCTTCCAGGTGTGTATGGGGTTTTCACAGTGGATCAGGTTCCTGCCAGGTGTATATGGGGTTTCACAGTGTATCTGGATCCTGCCAGATGTGAATGGGGTATCACTGCGTATCAGGATCCTGCCAGATGTGAATGGTGTTTCACAGTCGATCAGGATCCTGCCAGGTGTGTACAGGGTTTTCACAGTGTATCAGGATCCTGCCAATTGTGTTTGGAGATTTCACAGTGGATCAGGATCCTGCCAGATGTGAATGAGATTTTCACAGTGCATCAGTATCCTGACAGATGTGCATGGGGTTTTAACAGTGCATCAGGATCCTTCCAGATGTGTATGGGTGTTTCACAGTGTATCAGGATCCTGGCAGGTGTGTATGGGGTTTCACAGTGTATCAGGATCCTGCCAGATGTGTTTCGGGTTTTCACAGTCAATCAGGTCCTTCCATGTGTGTATGGTGGTTTCACAGTGGATCAGCATCCTGCCAGGTGTGTATGGGGTTTCACAGTGTATCAGGATCCTGCCAGATGTGTTTGGGGTTTTCACAGTGTATCAGGATCCTTCCAGGTGTGTATGAAGGTTTCACAGTGGATCAGGATCCTGCCAGGTGTGTATGGGGTTTCACAGTGTATCAGGATCCTCCCAGGTGTGTTTGGGGTTTTCACAGTGTATCAGGATCCTGCCAAATGTGAACGGGTTTTCACAGTGGATCAGGATCCTGCCAGGTGTGTACAGGGTTTTCACAGTGTATCAGGATCCTGCCAATTGTGTTTGGAGATTTCACAGTGGATCAGGATCCTGCCAGATGTGAATGAGATTTTCACAGTGCATCAGTATCCTGACAGATGTGCATGGGGTTTTAACAGTGCATCAGGATCCTTCCAGATGTGTATGGGTGTTTCACAGTGTATCAGGATCCTGCCAGGTGTGTATGGGGTTTCACAGTGTATCAGGATACTGCCAGATGTGTTTCGG
This sequence comes from Heterodontus francisci, assembly GCF_036365525.1. Taxonomy (NCBI): domain Eukaryota; kingdom Metazoa; phylum Chordata; class Chondrichthyes; order Heterodontiformes; family Heterodontidae; genus Heterodontus; species Heterodontus francisci. Next base: position 10,099,959 of record NW_027141174.1, on the reverse strand, counting down.
GTTTTCACAGTCTATCAGGTCCTTCCATGTGTGTATGGTGGTTTCACAGTGGATCAGCATCCTGCCAGGTGTGTATGGGGTTTCACAGTGTATCAGGATCCTGCCAGATGTGTTTGGGGTTTTCACAGTGTATCAGGATCCTTCCAGGTGTGTATGAAGGTTTCACTGTGTATCAGGATCCTGCCAGGTGTGTATGGGGTTTCACAGTGTATCAGGATCCTCCCAGGTGTGTTTGGGGTTTTCACAGTGTATCAGGATCCTGCCAAATGTGAACGGGTTTTCACAGTGGATCAGGATCCTGCCAGGTGTGTATGGGGTTTTCACAGTGTTTCAGGATCCTGCAAAATGTGAAGCGGGTTTCACAGTATAACATAATCCTGCCAGGTGAGTATGGGGTTTTCACAGTGGATCAGGATCCTGCCAGGGGTGTATGGGGGTTTCACAGTGTATCAGGATCCTATCAGGTGTGTATGGGGTTTTCACAGTGTATCAGGATCCTGCCAGATGTGAATGGGGTTACACAGAGGATCAGGATCCTGCCAGATGTGTACCTGGTTTTCAAAGTGTATCAGGATCCTGCCAGATGTGTATGGAGATTTCACAGTGGATCAGGATCCTGCCAGATGTGAATGAGTTTTTCACAGTGCATCAGGATCCTGCCAGATGTGCATGGGGTTTTCACAGTGCATCAGGATCCTTCCAGATGTGTATGGGTGTTTCACAGTGTACCCGGATCCTGCATCGTGTGTATGGGGTTTCACAGTTAATCAGGTTCCTGCCAGGGGTGTATGGGGTTTTCACTGTGTATCAGGATCCTGTCAGGTGTGTCTGGGGCTTTTGCAGTGTATCAGGATCCTGCCAGGTGTGTATTTGGGTTTTACAGTTTATCAGGATCCTGCCAGGTGTGTATGGGGGTTTCACAGTTTATCAGGAACCTGCAAGGTTTGTATGGGGGTTTCACAGTTTATCAGGATCCTGCCAGGTGTGTATGTGGGTTTCACAGTTTATCAGGATCCTGCCAGATGTGTATGGGGTTTTCACAATCCATCAGGCTCCTTACAGATGTGTATGGGTGCTTCACAGTGTTTCAGGATCCAGCATCGTGTGTATGGGGTTTCACAGTTTATCAGGATCCTGCCAGGTGTGTATGGGGGTTTCACAGTGTATCAGGATCCTATCAGGTGTGTATGGGGTTTTCACAGTGTATCAGGATCCTGCCAGGTGTGCATGGGGTTTCACAGTGTATCAGGATCCTGCCAAATGTGAAGGGGGTTTCACAGTATAACAGGATCCTGCCAAGTCTGTATGGGGGTTTTCACAGTGTATCAGGATCCTTCCAGGTGTGCTTGGGGGTTTTCACAGTGTATCCGGATTCTTCCAGGTGTGTATGGGGTTTTCACAGTGGATCAGGATCCTGCCAGGTGGATATGGGGTTTCACAGTGTATCAGGATCCTGCCAGATGTGAATGGGGTTTCACTGCGTATCAGGATCCTGCCAGATGTGAATGGGGTTTCGCAGTGGATCAGGATCCTGCCAGGTGTGTACCGGGTTTTCAAAGTGTATCAGGATCCTGCCAGATGTGTATGGAGATTTCACAGTGGATCAGGATCCTGCCAGATGTGAATGAGTTTTTCACAGTGCATCAGGATCCTGCCAGATGTGCTTGGGGTTTTCACAGTGCATCAGGGTCCTTCCAGATGTGTATGGGTGTGTCACAGTGTATCAGGATCCTGCATCGTGTGTATGGGGTTTGACAGTTAATCAGGTTCCTGCCAGGTGTGTATGGGGTTTTCACTGTGTATCAGGATCCTGCCAGGTGTGTATGGGGTTTTTACAGTGTATCAGGATCCTGCCAGGTGTGTATTTGGGTTTCACAGTTTATCAGGATCCTGCCAGGTGTGGATGGGGTTTTCACAGTTTATCAGGATCCTGCAAGGTGTGTATGGGGGTTTCACAGTTTATCAGTATCCTGCCAGGTGTGTATGTGGGTTTCACAGTTTATCAGTATCCTGCCAGATGTGTATGGGGTTTTCACAGTCCATCAGGCTCCTTACAGATGTGTATGGGTGCTTCACAGTGTTTCAGGATCCAGCATCGTGTTTATGGGGTTTCACAGTTTATCAGGATCCTGCCAGGTGTGCATGGGGTTTTCACAGTGTATCAAGATCCTGCCAGGTGTGTAAGGTGTTTTCACACTGTATCAGGATCGTGCCAGGTGTGTATGTGGGTTTCACAGTTTATCACGATCCTGCCTGGTGTGTATGAGGTTTTCACAGTGTATCAGGGTCCTGCCAGGTGTGTATGTGGTTTTCACAGTTTATCAGGATCCTGCCAGGTGTGTATGGGGTTTCACAGTGGATCAGGATCCTGCCAGGTGTGCATGTGGGTTTCACAGTGTATCAGGATCCTGCCAGGTGTGAATGGGGTTTCACAGTAGATCAGGATCCTGCCAGGTGTGTACGGGGTTTTCACAGTTTATCAGGATCTTGCCAGATGTGTATGGAGTTTTCACAGTGGATCAGGATCCTGCCAGGTGTGTATGGGGTTTTCACAGTGGATCAGGATCCTGCTTGGTGTGACAGGGATTTCACAGATTATCAGGATCCTGCCAGATGTGAATGGGGTTTTCACAGTGCATCAGGATCCTGCCAGGTGTGTAGGGGGTTTCACAGTGTATCAGGATCCTGCCAGGTGTGCATGGGGTTTTCACAGTGTTTCAGGATCCTGCCAAATGTGAAGGGGGTTTCACAGGATAACATAATCCTGCCAGGGGTGTATCGGGGTTTTCACAGTGTATCAGGTTCCTTCCAGGTGTGCTTGGGGGTTTTCACAGTGCATCCGTATTCTTCCAGGTGTGTATGGGGTTTTCACTGTGGATCAGGATCCTGCCAGGTGTATATGGGGTTTCACAGTGTATCAGGATCCTGCCAGAGGTGAATGGGGTTTCACTGCGTATCAGGATCCTGCCAGATGTGAATGGGGTTTCACAGTGGATCAGGAACCTGCCAGGTGTGTACCGGGTTTTCAAAGAGTATCAGGATCCTGCCAGATGTGTATGGAGATTTCACAGTGGATCAGGATCCTGCCAGATGTGAATGAGTTTTACACAGTGCATCAGGATCCTGCCAGATGTGCATGGGGTTTTCACAGTGCATCAGGATCCTTCCAGATGTGTATGGGTGTTTCACAGTGTATCAGGATCCTGCATCGTGTGTATGGGGTTTCACAATTAATCAGGTTCCTGCCAGGTGTGTATGGGGTTTTCACTGTGCATCAGGATCCTGCCAGGTGTGCATGGGGCTTTTACAGTGTATCAGGATCCTGCCATGTGTGTATTTGGGTTTCACAGTTTATCAGGATCCTGCCAGTTGTGTGTGGGGGTTTCACAGTTTATCAGGATCCTGCAAGGTGTGTATGGGGGTTTCACAGTTTATCAGTATCCTGCCAGGTGTGTATCTGCGTTTCACAGTTTATCAGGATCCTGCCAGATGTGTATGGGGTTTTCACAGTCCATCAGGCTCCTTACAGATGTGTATGGGTGCTTCACAGTGTTTCAGGATCCAGCATCGTGTGTATGGGGTTTCACAGTTTATCAGGATCCTGCCAGGTGTGCATGGGGTTTTCACAGTGTATCAAGATCCTGCCAGGTGTGTAAGGGGTTTTCACAGTGTATCAGGATCCTGCCAGGTGTGTATGTGGTTTTCACTGTTTATCATGATCCTGCCTGGTGTGTATGGGGTTTTCACAGTGGATCAGGAACCTGCCAGGTGTGTACCGGGTTTTCAAAGAGTATCAGGATCCTGCCAGATGTGTATGGAGATTTCACAGTGGATCAGGATCCTGCCAGATGTGAATGAGTTTTACACAGTGCATCAGGATCCTGCCAGATGTGCATGGGGTTTTCACAGTGCATCAGGATCCTTCCAGATGTGTATGGGTGTTTCACAGTGTATCAGGATCCTGCATCGTGTGTATGGGGTTTCACAATTAATCAGGTTCCTGCCAGGTGTGTATGGGGTTTTCACTGTGCATCAGGATCCTGCCAGGTGTGCATGGGGCTTTTACAGTGTATCAGGATCCTGCCATGTGTGTATTTGGGTTTCACAGTTTATCAGGATCCTGCCAGTTGTGTGTGGGGGTTTCACAGTTTATCAGGATCCTGCAAGGTGTGTATGGGGGTTTCACAGTTTATCAGTATCCTGCCAGGTGTGTATGTGCGTTTCACAGTTTAGCAGGATCCTGCCAGATGTGTATGGGGTTTTCACAGTCCATCAGGCTCCTTACAGATGTGTATGGGTGCTTCACAGTGTTTCAGGATCCAGCATCGTGTGTATGGGGTTTCACAGGTTATCAGGATCCTGCCAGGTGTGCATGGGGTTTTCACAGTGTATCAAGATCCTGCCAGGTGTGTAAGGGGTTTTCACAGTGTATCAGGATCCTGCCAGGTGTGTATGTGGTTTTCACTGTTTATCATGATCCTGCCTGGTGTGTATGGGGTTTTCACAGTGTATCAGGGGCCTGCCAGGTGTGTATGGGGTTTCACAGTGGATCGGCATTCTGCCTGATGTGTTTCGGGTTTTCACAGTCTATCAGGTCCTTCCAGGTGTGTATGGTGGTTTCACAGTGGATCAGGATCCTGCCAGGTGTGTTTCGGGTTTTCACAGTGTATCAGGTCCTTCCAGGTGTGTATTGGGGTTTCACAGTGGATCAGGATCCTGCCAGGTGTGTATGGGGTTTCACAGTGGATCGGCATTCTGCCTGATGTGTTTCGGGTTTTCACAGTCTATCAGGTCCTTCCAGGTGTGTATGGTGGTTTCACAGTGGATCAGGATCCTGCCAGGTGTGTATGGGGTTTCACAGTTTATCAGGATACTGCCAGATGTGTTTGGGGTTTTCACAGTGTATCAGGATCCTTCCAGGTGTGTATGAAGGTTTCACAGTGTATCTGGATCCTGCCAGGTGTGTATGGGGTTTCACAGTGTATCAGGATCCTCCCAGGTGTGTTTGGGGTTTTCACAGTGTATCAGGATCCTGCCAAATGTGAAGGGGGTTTCACAGTATAACAGGATCCTGCCAGGTGTGTATGGGGTTTTCACAGTGGATCAGGATCCTGCCAGGTGTGTATGGGGGTTTCACAGTGTATCAGGATCCTACCAGGTGTGTTTGGGGTTTTCACAGTGGATCAGGATCCTGCCAGGTGTGTATGGGGTTTCACAGTGTCTCAGGATCCTGCCAAATGTGATGGGGGTTTCACAGTATAACAGGATCCTGCCAGGTGTGTATGGGGGTTTTCACAGTGTATCAGGATCCTTCCAGGTGTGCTTGGGGGTTCTCACAGTGTATCCGGATTCTTCCAGGTGTGTATGGGGTTTTCACAGTGGATCAGGATCCTGCCAGGTGTATATGGGGTTTCACAGTGTATCTGGATCCTGCCAGATGTGAATGGGGTATCACTGCATATCAGGATCCTGCCAGATGTGAATGGTGTTTCACAGTCGATCAGGATCCTGCCAGGTGTGTACAGGGTTTTCACAGTGTATCAGGATCCTGCCAATTGTGTTTGGAGATTTCACAGTGGATCAGGATCCTGCCAGATGTGAATGAGATTTTCACAGTGCATCAGTATCCTGACAGATGTGCATGGGGTTTTAACAGTGCATCAGGATCCTTCCAGATGTGTATGGGTGTTTCACAGTGTATCAGGATCCTGCCAGGTGTGTATGGGGTTTCACAGTGTATCAGGATCCTGCCAGATGTGTTTCGGGTTTTCACAGTCTATCAGGTCCTTCCATGTGTGTATGGTGGTTTCACAGTGGATCAGCATCCTGCCAGGTGTGTATGGGGTTTCACAGTGTATCAGGATCCTGCCAGATGTGTTTGGGGTTTTCACAGTGTATCAGGATCCTTCCAGGTGTGTATGAAGGTTTCACTGTGTATCAGGATCCTGTCAGGTGTGTATGGGGTTTCACAGTGTATCAGGATCCTCCCAGGTGTGTTTGGGGTTTTCACAGTGTATCAGGATCCTGCCAAATGTGAACGGGTTTTCACAGTGGATCAGGATCCTGCCAGGTGTGTATGGGGTTTTCACAGTGTTTCAGGATCCTGCAAAATGTGAAGCGGGTTTCACAGTATAACATAATCCTGCCAGGTGAGTATGGGGTTTTCACAGTGGATCAGGATCCTGCCAGGGGTGTATGGGGGTTTCACAGTGTATCAGGATCCTATCAGGTGTGTATGGGGTTTTCACAGTGTATCAGGATCCTGCCAGATGTGAATGGGGTTACACAGAGGATCAGGATCCTGCCAGATGTGTACCTGGTTTTCAAAGTGTATCAGGATCCTGCCAGATGTGTATGGAGATTTCACAGTGGATCAGGATCCTGCCAGATGTGAATGAGTTTTTCACAGTGCATCAGGATCCTGCCAGATGTGCATGGGGTTTTCACAGTGCATCAGGATCCTTCCAGATGTGTATGGGTGTTTCACAGTGTACCCGGATCCTGCATCGTGTGTATGGGGTTTCACAGTTAATCAGGTTCCTGCCAGGTGTGTATGGGGTTTTCACTGTGTATCAGGATCCTGTCAGGTGTGTCTGGGGCTTTTGCAGTGTATCAGGATCCTGCCAGGTGTGTATTTGGGTTTCACAGTTTATCAGGATCCTGCCAGGTGTGTATGGGGGTTTCACAGTTTATCAGGATCCTGCAAGGTTTGTATGGGGGTTTCACAGTTTATCAGGATCCTGCCAGGTGTGTATGTGGGTTTCACAGTTTATCAGGATCCTGCCAGATGTGTATGGGGTTTTCACAATCCATCAGGCTCCTTACAGATGTGTATGGGTGCTTCACAGTGTTTCAGGATCCAGCATCGTGTGTATGGGGTTTCACAGTTTATCAGGATCCTGCCAGGTGTGTATGGGGGTTTCACAGTGTATCAGGATCCTATCAGGTGTGTATGGGGTTTTCACAGTGTATGAGGATCCTGCCAGGTGTGTATGGGGTTTCACAGTGTATCAGGATCCTGCCAAATGTGAAGGGGGTTTCACAGTATAACAGGATCCTGCCAAGTGTGTATGGGGGTTTTCACAGTGTATCAGGATCCTTCCAGGTGTGCTTGGGGGTTTTCACAGTGTATCCGGATTCTTCCAGGTGTGTATGGGGTTTTCACAGTGGATCAGGATCCTGCCAGGTGGATATGGGGTTTCACAGTGTATCAGGATCCTGCCAGATGTGAATGGGGTTTCACTGCGTATCAGGATCCTGCCAGATGTGAATGGGGTTTCACAGTGGATCAGGATCCTGCCAGGTGTGTACCGGGTTTTCAAAGTGTATCAGGATCCTGCCAGATGTGTATGGAGATTTCACAGTGGATCAGGATCCTGCCAGATGTGAATGAGTTTTTCACAGTGCATCAGGATCCTGCCAGATGTGCTTGGGGTTTTCACAGTGCATCAGGGTCCTTCCAGATGTGTATGGGTGTGTCACAGTGTATCAGGATCCTGCATCGTGTGTATGGGGTTTCACAGTTAATCAGGTTCCTGCCAGGTGTGTATGGGGTTTTCACTGTGTATCAGGATCCTGCCAGGTGTGTATGGGGTTTTTACAGTGTATCAGGATCCTGCCAGGTGTGTATTTGGGTTTCACAGTTTATCAGGATCCTGCCAGGTGTGGATGGGGGTTTCACAGTTTATCAGGATCCTGCAAGGTGTGTATGGGGGTTTCACAGTTTATCAGTATCCTGCCAGGTGTGTATGTGGGTTTCACAGTTTATCAGTATCCTGCCAGATGTGTATGGGGTTTTCACAGTCCATCAGGCTCCTTACAGATGTGTATGGGTGCTTCACAGTGTTTCAGGATCCAGCATCGTGTTTATGGGGTTTCACAGTTTATCAGGATCCTGCCAGGTGTGCATGGGGTTTTCACAGTGTATCAAGATCCTGCCAGGTGTGTAAGGTGTTTTCACACTGTATCAGGATCGTGCCAGGTGTGTATGTGGGTTTCACAGTTTATCACGATCCTGCCTGGTGTGTATGAGGTTTTCACAGTGTATCAGGGTCCTGCCAGGTGTGTATGTGGTTTTCACAGTTTATCAGGATCCTGCCAGGTGTGTATGGGGTTTCACAGTGGATCAGGATCCTGCCAGGTGTGCATGTGGGTTTCACAGTGTATCAGGATCCTGCCAGGTGTGAATGGGGTTTCACAGTAGATCAGGATCCTGCCAGGTGTGTACGGGGTTTTCACAGTGTATCAGGATCTTGCCAGATGTGTATGGAGTTTTCACAGTGGATCAGGATCCTGCCAGGTGTGTATGGGGTTTTCACAGTGGATCAGGATCCTGCTTGGTGTGACAGGGATTTCACAGATTATCAGGATCCTGCCAGATGTGAATGGGGTTTTCACAGTGCATCAGGATCCTGCCAGATGTGCATGGCGTTTTCACAGTGCATCAGGATCCTTCCAGATGTGTATGGGGGTTACACATTGTATCAGGATCCTGCCAGGTGTGTATGAGCGTTTCACATTGTATCAGGATCCTGCCAGGTGTGTATGGGTTTTTCACAGTGTATCAGGATCTGCCAGGTGTGTATGGTGTTTCACAGAGGATCAGGATCCTGCCAGATGTGTTTCGTGTTTTCACAGTGTATCAGGTCCTTCCAGGTGTGTATTGGGGTTTCACAGTGGATCAGGATCCTGCCAGGTGTGTATGGGGTTTCACAGTGGATAGGCCTTCTGCCAGATGTGTTTGGGGTTTTCACAGTGTATCAGGATCCTTCCAGGTGTGTATGAAGGTTTCACAGTATATCAGGATCCTGCCAGGAGTGTTTGGGGTTTCACAGTGTATCAGGATCCTCCCAGCTGTTTTTGGGGTTTTCACAGTGCATCAGGATCCTGCCAAATGTGAACGGGGTTTCACAGTGGATCAGGATCCTGCCAGGTGTTTATGGCGTTTCACAGTGTAACAGGATCCTGCCAGGTGTGTATGGGGTTTTCACAGTGGATCAGGATCCTGCCAGGTGTGTATTGGGATTGTCACAGTGTATCAGGATCCCTCCAGGTGTGCTTGGGTGTTTTCACAATGTATCAGGAACCTGCCAGGTGTGTATGGGGTTTCACAGTGTATCTGGATCCTGCCAGATGTGAATGGGGTTTCACTACGTATCAGGATCCTGCCAGATGTGAATGGGGTTTCACAGTTTATCAGGATCCTGCCAGGTGTGTCCGGGTTTTTCACAGTTTATCAGGATCCTGCTCGGTGTGTATGGGTGTTTCACAGTTTATCAGGATCCTGCCAGATGTGTATGTGGGTTTCACAGGTTATCAGGATCCTGCCAGATGTGAATGGGGTTTTCACAGTGCATCAGTATCCTGCCAGATGTGTACAGGGATTTCACAGTCCATCAGGATCCTTCCAGATATGTATGGGTGTTTCACAGTGTATCAGGATCCTGCATGGTGTGTCTGGGGTTTCACAGTTTATCAGGATCCTGCCAGGTGTGCATGGGGTTTTCATAGTGTATCAAGATCCTGCCAGGTGTGTATGGGGTTTTCACAGTGTATCAGGATCCTGCCAGGTGTGTCTGTGGGTTTCACAGTTTATCAGGATCCTGCCTGGTGTGTATGGGGTTTCACAGTGGATCAGGATCCTGCCAGGTGTGCATGTGGATTTCACAGTTTATCAGGATATTGCCAGATTTGTATGGAGTTTTCACAGTGGATCAGGATCCTGCCAGGTGTGTATGGGGTTTTCACAGTGGATCGGGATCCTGCCTGGTGTGTCAGGGATTTCACAGATTATCAGGATCCTGCCAGGTGTGTATGTGGGTTTCGCTGTTTATCAGTATCTTGCCAGATGTGAATGGGGTTTTTACAGTGCATCAGGATCCTGCCAGATGTGCATGGGGTTTTGACAGTGCATCAGGATCCTTCCAGATGTGTATGGGGGTTACACAGTGTATCAGGATCCTGCCTGGTGTGTTTGAGCGGTTCACAGTGTTTCAAGATCCTGACAGGTGTGTATGGGTTTTTCACAGTGTATCAGGATCTGCCAGGTGTGTATGGGGTTTCACAGTGTATCAGGATCCTGCCAGATGTGTTTCGGGTATTCACAGTGTATCAGGATCCCACCAGGTGTGTATGGGTGTTTCACAGTGGATCAGGATCCTGCCAGGTGTGTATGGGGTTTCACTGTGTATCAGGATCCTGCCAGATGTGTTTGGGGTTTTCACAGTGTATCAGGATTCTTCCAGGTGTGTATGAGGGTTTCACAGTGGATCAGGATCCTGCCAAATGTGAAAGGGTTTTCACAGTGGATCAGGATCCTGCCAAATGTGAACGGGGTTTCACAGTGGATCAGGATCCTGCCAGGTGTGTATGGGGTTTCACAGTGTATCTGGATCCTGCCCAATGTGAAGGGGGTTTCACAGTATAGCAGGATCCTGCCTGGTGTGTATATGGTTTTCAGTGTGGATCAGGATCCTGCCACGTGTGTATGGGGGTTTTCACAGTGTATCAGGATCCTTCCAGGTGTGCTTGGTGGTTTTCACAGTGTATCCGGATTCTTCCAGGTGTGTATGGGGTTTTCACAATGGATCAGGATCCTGAAAGGTGTGTATGGGGTTTCACAGTGTATCAGGATCCAGCCAGATGTGAATGGGGTTTCACTGCGTATCAGGATCCTGCAAGAAGTGGATGGAGATTTCACAGTCGATCAGGACCCTGCCAGATGTGAATTTGGTTTTCACAGTGCATCAGGATCCTGCCAGATGTGATTGGGGTTTTCACAGTGCATCAGGATCCTTCCAGATGTGTATGGGTGTTCAACAGTGTATCAGGATCCTGCATCGTGTGTATGGGGTTTCATATTTTATCAGCTTCCTGCCAGGTGTGTATGGGGTTTTCACAGTGTATCAGGATCCTGCCAGGTGTGTATGGGGTTTTCACAGTGTACCAGGATCCTGCCAGGTGTGTATGTGGGTTTCACAGTTTATCAGGATCCTGCCAGGTGTGTCTGGGATTTTCACATTTTATCAGGATACTGCCAGGTATGTATGTGGGTTTCACAGTTGATCAGGATCCTGCCAGGTGTGTATGTGGGTTTCACAGTTTATCAGTATCCTGCCAGATGTGTATGGGGTTTTCACAGTGCATCAGTATCCTGCCAGATGTGTATGGGGTTTTCACAGTCAATCAGGTTCCTTCCAGATGTGTATGGGTGTTTCACAGTGTATCAGGATCCTGCATCGTGTGCATGGGGTTTCACAGTTTATCAGGATCCTGCCAGGTGTGTATGTGGTTTTCACAGTGTATCAGGATCCGGCCAGGTGTGTATGGGATTTATACAGTGTATCAGGATCCTGCCAAGTGTGCATGTGGGTTTCAAAGATTATCAGCATCCTGCCTGGTGTGCATGGGGATTTCACAGTGCATCAGGATCCTGCCAGGTGTGTATGTGGATTTCACAGTTTATCAGGATGCTGCCAGGTGTGTATGGGGTTTCACAGTGGATAAGGATCCTGCCAGGTGTGTATGTGGGTTTCACAGTTTATCAGTATCCTGCCAGATGTGAATGGGGTTTCACAGTGGATCAGGATCCTGCCAGGTGTGTACGGGCTTTTCACAGTGGATCAGCATCCTGCCAAATGTGTATGGAGATTTCACAGTGGAACAGTATCCTGCCAGGTGTGTATGGTTTTTCACAGTGGATCAGGATCCTGCCAGGAGTGTCAGGGATTTCACAGTGTATCTGGATCCTGCCAGGTGTGTATGGGGTGTTCCCAGTTTATCAAGGTCCTGCCAGGCGTGTATGGAGTTATCACAGTGGATCACGATCCTGCCAGGTGTGTATGGGGGTTTCACAGTGTATCTTGACCCTGCCTGGTGTGTATGGGGTTTCACAGTGTATCAGGATCCTGCCTGGTGTGTATGGGTTTTCACAGTGAATCAGGATCCAGCCAGATGTGAATGGGGTTTCACTGTGTATCAGGATCCTGCCAGATGTGAATGGGGTTTCACTGTGCATCAGGAACCTGCCAGGTGTGTACGGGGATTTCACAGTGCATCAGGCTCCTGCCAGGTGTGTCTGGGGGTTTCACAGTGTCTCAGGATCCTGCCAGGTGTGTATGGGTTTTCACTGTATATCAGGATCCTGCCAGGTATGTTTGGGGGTTTCACAGTGTATCAGGTTCCCGCCAGGTGTGTATGGGGGTTTCACAGTTTATCAGCATCCTGCCAGGTTCGGATGGGGTATATACAGTGGATCAGGATCCTGCCAGGTGTGCATGGTCTTTTCACAGTGTATCAGGATCCTGCCAGGTGTGTATGGGGTTTTCACTGTGTATCAGGATCCTGCCAAGTGTGTATGGGGTTTTCACAGTGGATCAGGATCCTGCCAGGTGTGTATGGGGTTTTCACAGTGGATCAGGATCCTGCCAGGAGTGTGTGGGGTTTTCACAGTGTATCAGGATCCTGCCAGGTATTTATGGGGTTTTCACAGTGGATCAGGATCCTGCCAGGTGTGTACGGGGTTTTCACAGTGTATCAGGATCCTGCCAGATGTGTGTGGAGATTTCACAGTGGATCCGGATACTGCCAGATGTGAATGAGGTTTTCCTAGTGCATCAGGATCCTGCCAGATGTGTATGGGGTTTTCACAGTGCATCAGGATCCTTCCAGATGTGTATGGGTGTTTCACAGTGTATCAGGATCCTGCATCGTGTGTATGGGGTTTCACAGTTTATCAGGTTCCTGCCAGATGTGAATGGGGTTTCACAGTGTATCAGGATCCTGCCAGATGTGAATGGGATTTCACTGTACATCAGGAACCTGCCAGGTGTGTAGGGGATTTCACAGTGCATCAGGCTCCTGCCAGGTGTGTATGGGGGTTTCACAGTATATCAGGATCCTGCCAGGTGTGTATGGGTTTTCACAGTATATCAGGATCCTGCCAGGTGTGCATGCGGGTTTCACAGTTTATCAGGATCCCGCCAGGTGTGTATGGGAGTTTCACAGTTTATCAGCATCCTGCCAGGTGCGTATGGGGTATATACACTGGATCAGGATCCTGCCAGATGTGTATGGTGTTTTCACAGTGTATCAGGATCCTGCCAGGTGTGTATGGGGTTTTCACAGTGTAACAGGATCCTGCCAAGTGTGTGTGGGGTTTTCACAGTGGATCAGGATCCTGCCAGATGTGTATGGAGATTTCACAGTGGATCCGGATACTGCCAGATATGAATGAGTTTTTCACAGTGCATCAGGATCCTGCCAGATGTGTGTGGGGTTTTCACAGTGCATCAGGATCCTTCGAGATGTGTATGGGTGTTTCACAGTGTATCAGGATCCTGCATCGTGTGCATGGGGTTTCACAGTTAATCAGGTTCCTGCCAGGTGTGTATGGGGTTTTCACTGTGTATCAGGATCCTGTCAGGTGTGTCTGGGGCTTTTGCAGTGGATCAGGATCCTGCCAGGTGTGTATGAAGTTTTCACAGTCTATCAGGTTCCTGCCAGATATGAATGAGTTTTTCACAGTGTATCAGGTTCCTGCCAGATGTGAATGGGGTTTCACTGTGTATCAGGATCCTGCCAGATGTGAATGGGGTTTCACCGTGCATCAGGAACCTGCCGTGTGTTCGGGGATTTCACAGTGCATCAGGCTCCTGCCAGGTGTGTATGGGGGTTTCACAGTATATCAGGATCCTGCCAGGTGTGTATGGGTTTTCACAGTATATCAGGATCCTGCCAGGTGTGTATGGGGGTTTCACAGTTTATCAGGATCCCGCCAGGTGTGTATGGGAGTTTCACAGTTTATCAGCATCCTGCCAGGTGCGTATGGGGTATGTGCAGTGGATCAGGATCCTGCCAGATGTGTATGGTGTTTTCACAGTGTATCAGGATCCTGCCAGGTGTGTATGGGGTTTTTACGGTGTAACAGGATCCTGCCAAGTGTGTATGGGGTTTTCACAGTGGATCAGGATCCTGCCAGGTGTGTATGAAGTTTTCACAGTCTATCAGGATCCTGCCAGGTGTGTATGGGGTTTTCACAGTGTATCAGGATCCTGCCAGATGTGCATGTGGGTTTCAAAGATTATCAGCATCCTGCCTGGTGTGTATGGGGATTTCACAGTGCATCAGGATCCTGCCAGGTTTGGATGTGGGTTTCACAGTGGATCAGGATCCTGCCAGGTGTGTACGGGCTTTTCACAGTGGATCAGGATCCTGCCAGGCGTGTACGGGGTTTTCACAGTGTATCAGGATCCGGCCAGGTGTATGGGGTTTTCACAGTGTATCAGGATCCTGCCAGGTGTGCATGTGGGTTTCAAAGACTATCAGCATCCTGCCTGGTGTGTATGGGGATTTCACAGTGCATCAGGATCCTGCCAGGTTTGGATGTAGGTTTCACAGTGGATTAGGATCCTGCCAGGTGTGTACGGGCTTTTCACAGTGGATCAGGATCCTGCCAGATGTGTATGGAGATTTCACAGTGGATCAGTATCCTGCCAGGTGTGTATGGGGTTGTCACAGTGGATCAGGATCCTGCCAGGAGTGTCAGGGATTTCACAGTGTATCTGGATCCTGCCAGGTGTGTATGGGGTGTTCCCAGTTTATCAAGGTCCTGCCAGGCGTGTATGGAGTTTTCACAGTGGATCACGATCCTGCCAGGTGTGTATGGGGGTTTCACAGAGTATCATGACCCTGCCTGGTGTGTATGGGGTTTCACAGTGTATCAGGATCCTGCCTGGTGTGTATGGGGTTTCACAGTGAATCAGGATCCAGCCAGATGTGAATGGGGTTTCACTGTGTATCAGGATCCTGCCAGATGTGAATGGGGTTTCACTGTGCATCAGGAACCTGCCAGGTGTGTACGGGGATTTCACAGTGCATCAGGCTCCTGCCAGGTGTGTATGGGTGTTTCACAGTATATCAGGATCCTGCCAGGTGTGTATGGGTTTTTACTGTATATCAGGATCCTGCCAGGTATGTTTGGGGGTTTCACAGTGTATCAGGTTCCCGCTCGGTGTGTATGGGGGTTTCACAGTTTATCAGCATCCTGCCAGGAGCGGATGGGGTATATACAGTGGATCAGGATCCTGCCAGGTGTGTATGGTGTTTTCACAGTGTATCAGGATCCTGCCAGGTGTGTATGGGGTTTTCACTGTGTATCAGGATCCTGCCAAGTGTGTATGGGGTTTTCACAGTGGATCAGGATCCTGCCAGGTTTGTATGGGGTTTTCACATTGGATCAGGATCCTGCCAGGTGTGTGTGGGGTTATCACAGTGTATCAGGATCCTGCCAGGTATGTATGGGGTTTTCACAGTGTATCAGGATCCTGCCAGATGTGCATGGGTTTTCACTGCGTATCAGGATCCTGCCAGATGTGAATGGTGTTTCACAGTGGATCAGGATCCTGCCAGGTGTGTACGGGGTTTTCACAGTGCATCAGGATCCTTCCAGATGTGTATGGAGATTTCACAGTGGATCCGGATACTGCCAGATGTGAATGAGGTTTTCACAGTGCATCAGGATCCTTCCAGATGTGTATGGGTGTTTCACAGTGTATCAGGATCCTGCATCGTGTGTATGGGGTTTCACAGTTTATCAGGTTCCTGCCAGATGTGATTGGGGTTTCACTGTGTATTAGGATCCTGCCAGATGTGAATGGGGTTTCACTGTGCATCAGGAACCTGCCAGGTGTGTACGGGGATTTCACAGTGCATCAGGCTCCTGCCAGGTGTGTATGGGAGTTCCACAGATTATCAGCATCCTGCCAGGTGCGTATGGGGTATATACAGTGGATCAGGATCCTTCCATATGTGTATGGTGTTTTCACAGTGTATCAGGATCCTGCCAGGTGTGTATGGGGTTTTCACAGTGTAACAGGATCCTGCCAAGTGTGTATGGGTTTTTCACAGTGGATCAGGATCCTGCCGGGTGTTTGGGATTTCACAGTGGATCAAGATCCTGCCAGGTGAGTTTGGGGTTTTCACAGTGTATCAGGATCCTGCCAGGTGTGTATGGGGTTTTCACAGTGTATCAGGATCCTGCCAGATGTGAATGGGTTTTCACTGCGTATCAGGATCCTGCCAGATGTGAATGGTGTTTCACAGTGGGTCAGGATCCGGCCAGCTTTGTACGGGGTTTTCACAGTGTATCAGGATCCTGCCAGATGTGAATGATGTTTTCACAGTGCATCAGGATCCTGCCAGATGTGTATGGGGTTTTCACAGTGCATCAGGATCCTTCCAGATGTGTATGTGTGTTTCACAGTGTATCAGGATCCTGCATCGTGTGTATGGGGTTTCACAGTTTATCAGGATCCTGCCAGGTGTGTATGGGGTTTTCACAGTGTATCAGGATCCTGCCAGGTGTGTATGGGGTTTTCACAGTGGATCAGGAACCTGCCAGGTGTGTATGTGGGTTTCACAGATTATCAGCATCCTGCCTTGTGTGTATGGGGATTTCACAGTGGATCAGGATCCTGCCAGGTGTGTATGTGGGTTTCACAGTTTATCAGGATCCTGCCTGGTGTGTATGGGGTTTCACAGTGGATCAGTATCCTGCCAGGTGCGTATTTGGGTTTCACAGTTTATCAGCATCCTGCCAGATGTGAATGGGGTTTCACAGTTGATCAGGATCCTGCCAGGTGTGTACGGGGTTTTCACAGTGGATCAGGATCCTGCCAGATGTGTATGGAGTTTTCACAATGGATCAGGATCCTGCCAGGTGTGTATGGGGTTTTCACAGTGGATCAGGATCCTGCCAGGTGTGTCAGGGATTTCACAGTGTATCAGGATCCTGCCAGGTGTGTATGGGGTGTTTACAGTTTATCAAGGTGCTGCCAGGCGTGTATGGAGTTTTCACAGTGGATCAGGATCCTGCCAGGTGTGTATGGGGTTTTCACAGTGTAACAGGATCCTGCCAAGTGTGTGTGGGGTTTTCACAGTGGATCAGGATCCTGCCAGATGTGTATGGAGATTTCACAGTGGATCCGGATACTGCCAGATGTGAATGAGTTTTTCACAGTGCATCAGGATCCTGCCAGATGTGTGTGGGGTTTTCACAGTGCATCAGGATCCTTCGAGATGTGTATGGGTGTTTCACAGTGTATCAGGATCCTGCATCGTGTGCATGGGGTTTCACAGTTTATCAGGTTCCTGCCAGATGTGAATGGGGTTTCACTGTGTATCAGGATCCTGCCAGATGTGAATGGGGTTTCACCGTGCATCAGGAACCTGCCGTGTGTTCGGGGATTTCACAGTGCATCAGGCTCCTGCCAGGTGTGTATGGGGGTTTCACAGTATATCAGGATCCTGCCAGGTGTGTATGGGTTTTCACAGTATATCAGGATCCTGCCAGGTGTGTATGGGGGTTTTACAGTTTATCAGGATCCCGCCAGGTATGTATGGGAGTTTCACAGTTTATCAGCATCCTGCCAGGTGCGTATGGGGTATGTGCAGTGGATCAGGATCCTGCCAGATGTGTATGGTGTTTTCACAGTGTATCAGGATCCTGCCAGGTGTGTATGGGGTTTTTACGGTGTAACAGGATCCTGCCAAGTGTGTATGGGGTTTTCACAGTGGATCAGGATCCTGCCAGGTGTGTATGAGGTTTTCACAGTCTATCAGGATCCTGCCAGGTGTGTATGGGGTTTTCACAGTGTATCAGGATCCTGCCAGATGTGCATGTGGGTTTCAAAGATTATCAGCATCCTGCCTGGTGTGTATGGGGATTTCACAGTGCATCAGGATCCTGCCAGGTTTGGATGTGGGTTTCACAGTGGATCAGGATCCTGCCAGGTGTGTACGGGCTTTTCACAGTGGATCAGGATCCTGCCAGGCGTGTACGGGGTTTTCACAGTGTATCAGGATCCGGCCAGGTGTGTATGGGGTTTTCACAGTGTATCAGGATCCTGCCAGGTGTGCATGTGGGTTTCAAAGACTATCAGCATCCTGCCTGGTGTGTATGGGGATTTCACAGTGCATCAGGATCCTGCCAGGTTTGGATGTGGGTTTCAAAGTGGATCAGGATCCTGCCAGGTGTGTACGGGCTTTTCACAGTGGATCAGGATCCTGCCAGATGTGTATGGAGATTTCACAGTGGATCAGTATCCTGCCAGGTGTGTATGGGGTTGTCACAGTGGATCAGGATCCTGCCAGGAGTGTCAGGGATTTCACAGTGTATCTGGATCCTGCCAGGTGTGTATGGGGTGTTCCCAGTTTATCAAGGTCCTGCCAGGCGTGTATGGAGTTTTCACAGTGGATCACGATCCTGCCAGGTGTGTATGGGGGTTTCACAGAGTATCATGACCCTGCCTGGTGTGTATGGGGTTTCACAGTGTATCAGGATCCTGCCTGGTGTGTATGGGGTTTCACAGTGAATCAGGATACAGCCAGATGTGAATGGGGTTTCACTGTGTATCAGGATCCTGCCAGATGTGAATGGGGTTTCACTGTGCATCAGGAACCTGCCAGGTGTGTACGGGGATTTCACAGTGCATCAGGCTCCTGCCAGGTGTGTATGGGTGTTTCACAGTATATCAGGATCCTGCCAGGTGTGTATGGGTTTTTACTGTATATCAGGATCCTGCCAGGTATGTTTGGGGGTTTCACAGTGTATCAGGTTCCCGCTCGGTGTGTATGGGGGTTTCACAGTTTATCAGCATCCTGCCAGGAGCGGATGGGGTATATACAGTGGATCAGGATCCTGCCAGGTGTGTATGGTGTTTTCACAGTGTATCAGGATCCTGCCAGGTGTGTATGGGGTTTTCACTGTGTATCAGGATCCTGCCAAGTGTGTATGGGGTTTTCACAGTGGATCAGGATCCTGCCAGGTTTGTATGGGGTTTTCACATTGGATCAGGATCCTGCCAGGTGTGTGTGGGGTTATCACAGTGTATCAGGATCCTGCCAGGTATGTATGGGGTTTTCACAGTGTATCAGGATCCTGCCAGATGTGCATGGGTTTTCACTGCGTATCAGGATCCTGCCAGATGTGAATGGTGTTTCACAGTGGATCAGGATCCTGCCAGGTGTGTACGGGGTTTTCACAGTGCATCAGGATCCTTCCAGATGTGTATGGAGATTTCACAGTGGATCCGGATACTGCCAGATGTGAATGAGGTTTTCACAGTGCATCAGGATCCTTCCAGATGTGTATGGGTGTTTCACAGTGTATCAGGATCCTGCATCGTGTGTATGGGGTTTCACAGTTTATCAGGTTCCTGCCAGATGTGATTGGGGTTTCACTGTGTATTAGGATCCTGCCAGATGTGAATGGGGTTTCACTGTGCATCAGGAACCTGCCAGGTGTGTACGGGGATTTCACAGTGCATCAGGCTCCTGCCAGGTGTGTATGGGAGTTCCACAGATTATCACCATCCTGCCAGGTGCGTATGGGGTATATACAGTGGATCAGGATCCTGCCATATGTGTATGGTGTTTTCACAGTGTATCAGGATCCTGCCAGGTGTGTATGGGGTTTTCACAGTGTAACAGGATCCTGCCAAGTGTGTATGGGTTTTTCACAGTGGATCAGGATCCTGCCGGGTGTTTGGAATTTCACAGTGGATCAAGATCCTGCCAGGTGAGTTTGGGGTTTTCACAGTGTATCAGGATCCTGCCAGGTGTGTATGGGGTTTTCACAGTGTATCAGGATCCTGCCAGATGTGAATGGGTTTTCACTGCGTATCAGGATCCTGCCAGATGTGAATGGTGTTTCACAGTGGGTCAGGATCCGGCCAGCTTTGTACGGGGTTTTCACAGTGTATCAGGATCCTGCCAGATGTGAATGAGGTTTTCACAGTGCATCAGGATCCTGCCAGATGTGTATGGGGTTTTCACAGTGCATCAGGATCCTTCCAGATGTGTATGTGTGTTTCACAGTGTATCAGGATCCTGCATCGTGTGTATGGGGTTTCACAGTTTATCAGGATCCTGCCAGGTGTGTATGGGGTTTTCACAGTGTATCAGGATCCTGCCAGGTGTGTATGGGGTTTTCACAGTGGATCAGGATCCTGCCAGGTGTGTATGTGGGTTTCACAGATTATCAGCATCCTGCCTGGTGTGTATGGGGATTTCACAGTGTATCAGGATCCTGCCAGGTGTGTATGTGGGTTTCACAGTTTATCAGGATCCTGCCTGGTGTGTATGGGGTTTCACAGTGCATCAGTATCCTGCCAGGTGCGTATTTGGGTTTCACAGTTTATCAGCATCCTGCCAGATGTGAATGGGGTTTCACAGTGGATCAGGATCCTGCCAGATGTGTATGGAGTTTTCACAATGGATCAGGATCCTGCCAGGTGTGTATGGGGTTTTCACAGTGGATCAGGATCCTGCCAGGTGTGTCAGGGATTTCACAGTGTATCAGGATCCTGCCAGGTGTGTATGGGGTGTTTACAGTTTATCAAGGTCCTGCCAGGCGTGTATGGAGTTTTCACAGTGGATCAGGATCCTGCCAGGTGTGTATGGGGGTTTCACTGTGTATCAGGATCCTGCCAGGTGTGTATGGGATTTCAATGTGTATCAGGATTCTTTCAGGTGTGTATGGGGTTTCACAGTGTATCAGGATCCTGCCAGATGTGAGTGGGGATTCACTGTGGATCAGGATCCTGACAGATGTGAATGGATTTTCACTGTGCATCAGGAACCTGCCAGGTGTGCACGGGATTTCACAGTGCATCAGGCTCCTGCCAGGTGCGTAAGGGGGTTTCACAGTAAATCAGGATCCTGCCAGGTGTGTATTGGGGTTCCACAGTTTATCAGGATCCTGCCAGGTGTGCATGTGGGTTTCACAGTTTATCAGGATCCTGCCAGATGTGAATGCTGTTTCACAGTGGATCAGGATCCTGCCAGGTGTGTACGGGGTTTTCACAGTGCATCAGGATCCTTCCAGATGTGTATGGAGATTTCACAGTGGATCCGGATACTGCCAGATGTGAATGAGGTTTTCACAGTGCATCAGGATCCTTCCAGATGTGTATGGGTGTTTCACAGTGTATCAGGATCCTGCATCGTGTGTATGGGGTTTCACAGTTTATCAGGTTCCTCCCAGATGTGAATGGGGTTTCACTGTGTATTAGGATCCTGCCAGATGTGAATGGGGTTTCACTGTGCATCAGGAACCTGCCAGGTGTGTACGGGGATTTCACAGTGCATCAGGCTCCTGCCAGGTGTGTATGGGAGTTCCACAGATTATCACCATCCTGCCAGGTGCGTATGGGGTATATACAGTGGATCAGGATCCTGCCATATGTGTATGGTGTTTTCACAGTGTATCGGGATCCTGCCAGGTGTGTATGGGGTTTTCACAGTGTAACAGGATCCTGCCAAGTGTGTATGGGTTTTTCACAGTGGATCAGGATCCTGCCGGGTGTTTGGGATTTCACAGTGGATCAAGATCCTGCCAGGTGAGTTTGGGGTTTTCACAGTGTATCAGGATCCTGCCAGGTGTGTATGGGGTTTTCACAGTGTATCAGGATCCTGCCAGATGTGAATGGGTTTTCACTGCGTATCAGGATCCTGCCAGATGTGAATGGTGTTTCACAGTGGGTCAGGATCCGGCCAGCTTTGTACGGGGTTTTCACAGTGTATCAGGATCCTGCCAGATGTGAATGAGGTTTTCACAGTGCATCAGGATCCTGCCAGATGTGTATGGGGTTTTCACAGTGCATCAGGATCCTTCCAGATGTGTATGTGTGTTTCACAGTGTATCAGGATCCTGCATCGTGTGTATGGGGTTTCACAGTTTATCAGGATCCTGCCAGGTGTGTATGGGGTTTTCACAGTGTATCAGGATCCTGCCAGGTGTGTATGGGGTTTTCACAGTGGATCAGGATCCTGCCAGGTGTGTATGTGGGTTTCACAGATTATCAGCATCCTGCCTGGTGTGTATGGGGATTTCACAGTGTATCAGGATCCTGCCAGGTGTGTATGTGGGTTTCACAGTTTATCAGGATCCTGCCTGGTGTGTATGGGGTTTCACAGTGCATCAGTATCCTGCCAGGTGCGTATTTGGGTTTCACAGTTTATCAGCATCCTGCCAGATGTGAATGGGGTTTCACAGTGGATCAGGATCCTGCCAGATGTGTATGGAGTTTTCACAATGGATCAGGATCCTGCCAGGTGTGTATGGGGTTTTCACAGTGGATCAGGATCCTGCCAGGTGTGTCAGGGATTTCACAGTGTATCAGGATCCTGCCAGGTGTGTATGGGGTGTTTACAGTTTATCAAGGTGCTGCCAGGCGTGTATGGAGTTTTCACAGTGGATCAGGATCCTGCCAGGTGTGTATGGGGGTTTCACTGTGTATCAGGATCCTGCCAGGTGTGTATGGGATTTCAATGTGTATCAGGATTCTTTCAGGTGTGTATGGGGTTTCACAGTGTATCAGGATCCTGCAAGATGTGAGTGGGGATTCACTGTGGATCAGGATCCTGATAGATGTGAATGGATTTTCACTGTGCATCAGGAACCTGCCAGGTGTGCACGGAATTTCACAGTGCATCAGGCTCCTGCCAGGTGCGTAAGGGGGTTTCACAGTATATCAGGATCCTGCCAGGTGTGTATTGGGGTTCCACAGTTTATCAGGATCCTGCCAGGTGTGCATGTGGGTTTCACAGTTTATCAGGATACTGCCAGATGTGAATGGGGTTTTCACAGTGCATCAGGATCCTGCCAGATGTGTATGGGGTTTTCACAGACCATCAGGTTCCTTCCAAATGTGTATGGGTGTTTCATAGTGTATCAGGATCCTGCATCGTGTGTATGGGGTTTCACAGTTTATCAGGAACCTGCCAGGTGTGTATGGGGTTTTCACAGTGTATCAGTATCTGCCAGGTGTGTATGGGGTTTTCGCAGAGTATCAGGATCCTGCCATATGTGTATGGTGTTTTCACAGTGTATCAGGATCCTGCCAGGTGTGTATGGGGTTTTCACAGTGTAACAGGATCCTGCCAAGTGTGTATGGGTTTTTCACAGTGGATCAGGATCCTGCCGGGTGTTTGGGATTTCACAGTGGATCAAGATCCTGCCAGGTGAGTTTGGGGTTTTCACAGTGTATCAGGATCCTGCCAGGTGTGTATGGGGTTTTCACAGTGTATCAGGATCCTGCCAGATGTGAATGGGTTTTCACTGCGTATCAGGATCCTGCCAGATGTGAATGGTGTTTCACAGTGGGTCAGGATCCGGCCAGCTTTGTACGGGGTTTTCACAGTGTATCAGGATCCTGCCAGATGTGAATGAGGTTTTCACAGTGCATCAGGATCCTGCCAGATGTGTATGGGGTTTTCACAGTGCATCAGGATCCTTCCAGATGTGTATGTGTGTTTCACAGTGTATCAGGATCCTGCATCGTGTGTATGGGGTTTCACAGTTTATCAGGATCCTGCCAGGTGTGTATGGGGTTTTCACAGTGTATCAGGATCCTGCCAGGTGTGTATGGGGTTTTCACAGTGGATCAGGATCCTGCCAGGTGTGTATGTGGGTTTCACAGATTATCAGCATCCTGCCTGGTGTGTATGGGGATTTCACAGTGTATCAGGATCCTGCCAGGTGTGTATGTGGGTTTCACAGTTTATCAGGATCCTGCCTGGTGTGTATGGGGTTTCACAGTGCATCAGTATCCTGCCAGGTGCGTATTTGGGTTTCACAGTTTATCAGCATCCTGCCAGATGTGAATGGGGTTTCACAGTGGATCAGGATCCTGCCAGATGTGTATGGAGTTTTCACAATGGATCAGGATCCTGCCAGGTGTGTATGGGGTTTTCACAGTGGATCAGGATCCTGCCAGGTGTGTCAGGGATTTCGCAGTGTATCAGGATCCTGCC
This sequence comes from Heterodontus francisci, assembly GCF_036365525.1. Lineage (NCBI taxonomy): Eukaryota > Metazoa > Chordata > Chondrichthyes > Heterodontiformes > Heterodontidae > Heterodontus > Heterodontus francisci. The sequence goes on along the minus strand of NW_027141174.1, from coordinate 10,076,145 downwards.
AGGTGTGTATGGGGTGTTTACAGTTTATCAAGGTGCTGCCAGGCGTGTATGGAGTTTTCACAGTGGATCAGGATCCTGCCAGGTGTGTATGGGGGTTTCACTGTGTATCAGGATCCTGCCAGGTGTGTATGGGATTTCAATGTGTATCAGGATTCTTTCAGGTGTGTATGGGGTTTCACAGTGTATCAGGATCCTGCAAGATGTGAGTGGGGATTCACTGTGGATCAGGATCCTGATAGATGTGAATGGATTTTCACTGTGCATCAGGAACCTGCCAGGTGTGCACGGAATTTCACAGTGCATCAGGCTCCTGCCAGGTGCGTAAGGGGGTTTCACAGTATATCAGGATCCTGCCAGGTGTGTATTGGGGTTCCACAGTTTATCAGGATCCTGCCAGGTGTGCATGTGGGTTTCACAGTTTATCAGGATACTGCCAGATGTGAATGGGGTTTTCACAGTGCATCAGGATCCTGCCAGATGTGTATGGGGTTTTCACAGACCATCAGGTTCCTTCCAAATGTGTATGGGTGTTTCATAGTGTATCAGGATCCTGCATCGTGTGTATGGGGTTTCACAGTTTATCAGGATCCTGCCAGGTGTGTATGGGGTTTTCACAGTGTATCAGTATCTGCCAGGTGTGTATGGGGTTTTCGCAGAGTATCAGGATCCTGCCAGGTGTGTATGTGGGTTTCACAGATTATCAGCATCCTGCCTGGTGCATATGGGGATTTCACAGTGTATCAGGATCCTGCCAGGTGTGTATGTGGGTTTCACAGTTTATCAGGATCCTGCCATATGTGAATGGGGTTGTCACAGTGCATCAGGATCCTACCAGGTGTGTATGTGGGTTTCACAGATAATCAGGATCCTGCCAGATGTGAATGGGGTTTCACGGTGGTTCAGGATCCTGCCAGGTGTGTACGGGGTTTTCACAGTGGATCAGGATCCTGCCAGATGTGTATGGAGTTTTCACAGTGGATCAGGATCCTGCCAGGTGTGTATGGGATTTTCACAGTATATCAGGATCCTGCCAGGAGTGTCAGGGATTTCACAGTGAATCAGGATCCTGCCAGGTGTGTATGGGGTTTCACAGTGTATCAGGATCCTGCCAGGTGTGTATGGGGTTTCACAGTGTACCAGGATCCTGCATCGTCTGTATGGGGTTTCACAGTTTATCTGGTTCCTGCCAGGTGTGTATGGGGTTTTCACAGTGTATCAGGATCCTGCCAGGTGTGTATGGGGTTTTCACAGTGTATCAGGATCCTGCCAGATGTGAATGGGTTTTCACTGCGTATCAGGATCCTGCCAGATGTGAATGGTGTTTCACAGTGGGTCAGGATCCGGCCAGCTTTGTACGGGGTTTTCACAGTGTATCAGGATCCTGCCAGATGTGAATGAGGTTTTCACAGTGCATCAGGATCCTGCCAGATGTGTATGGGGTTTTCACAGTGCATCAGGATCCTTCCAGATGTGTATGTGTGTTTCACAGTGTATCAGGATCCTGCATCGTGTGTATGGGGTTTCACAGTTTATCAGGATCCTGCCAGGTGTGTATGGGGTTTTCACAGTGTATCAGGATCCTGCCAGGTGTGTATGGGGTTTTCACAGTGGATCAGGATCCTGCCAGGTGTGTATGTGGGTTTCACAGATTATCAGCATCCTGCCTGGTGTGTATGGGGATTTCACAGTGTATCAGGATCCTGCCAGGTGTGTATGTGGGTTTCACAGTTTATCAGGATCCTGCCTGGTGTGTATGGGGTTTCACAGTGCATCAGTATCCTGCCAGGTGCGTATATTGGTTTCACAGTTTATCAGCATCCTGCCAGATGTGAATGGGGTTTCACAGTGGATCAGGATCCTGCCAGGTGTGTACGGGGTTTTCACAGTGGATCAGGATCCTGCCAGATGTGTATGGAGTTTTCACAATGGATCAGGATCCTGCCAGGTGTGTATGGGGTTTTCACAGTGGATCAGGATCCTGCCAGGTGTGTCAGGGATTTCACAGTGTATCAGGATCCTGCCAGGTGTGTATGGGGTGTTTACAGTTTATCAAGGTGCTGCCAGGCGTGTATGGAGTTTTCACAGTGGATCAGGATCCTGCCAGGTGTGTATGGGGGTTTCACTGTGTATCAGGATCCTGCCAGGTGTGTATGGGATTTCAATGTGTATCAGGATTCTTTCAGGTGTGTATGGGGTTTCACAGTGTATCAGGATCCTGCCAGATGTGAGTGGGGATTCACTGTGGATCAGGATCCTGACAGATGTGAATGGATTTTCACTGTGCATCAGGAACCTGCCAGGTGTGAATGGTGTTTCACAGTGGGTCAGGATCCGGCCAGCTTTGTACGGGGTTTTCACAGTGTATCAGGATCCTGCCAGATGTGAATGAGGTTTTCACAGTGCATCAGGATCCTGCCAGATGTGTATGGGGTTTTCACAGTGCATCAGGATCCTTCCAGATGTGTATGTGTGTTTCACAGTGTATCAGGATCCTGCATCGTGTGTATGGGGTTTCACAGTTTATCAGGATCCTGCCAGGTGTGTATGGGGTTTTCACAGTGTATCAGGATCCTGCCAGGTGTGTATGGGGTTTTCACAGTGGATCAGGATCCTGCCAGGTGTGTATGTGGGTTTCACAGATTATCAGCATCCTGCCTGGTGTGTATGGGGATTTCACAGTGTATCAGGATCCTGCCAGGTGTGTATGTGGGTTTCACAGTTTATCAGGATCCTGCCTGGTGTGTATGGGGTTTCACAGTGCATCAGTATCCTGCCAGGTGCGTATTTTGGTTTCACAGTTTATCAGCATCCTGCCAGATGTGAATGGGGTTTCACAGTGGATCAGGATCCTGCCAGGTGTGTACGGGGTTTTCACAGTGGATCAGGATCCTGCCAGATGTGTATGGAGTTTTCACAATGGATCAGGATCCTGCCAAGAGTGTATGGGGTTTTCACAGTGGATCAGGATCCTGCCAGGTGTGTCAGGGATTTCACAGTGTATCAGGATCCTGCCAGGTGTGTATGGGGTGTTTACAGTTTATCAAGGTGCTGCCAGGCGTGTATGGAGTTTTCACTGTGGATCAGGATCCTGCCAGGTGTGTATGGGGGTTTCACTGTGTATCAGGATCCTGCCAGGTGTGTATGGGATTTCAATGTGTATCAGGATTCTTTCAGGTGTGTATGGGGTTTCACAGTGTATCAGGATCCTGCCAGATGTGAGTGGGGATTCACTGTGGATCAGGATCCTGACAGATGTGAATGGATTTTCACTGTGCATCAGGAACCTGCCAGGTGTGCACGGGATTTCACAGTGCATCAGGCTCCTGCCAGGTGCGTAAGGGGGTTTCACAGTATATCAGGATCCTGCCAGGTGTGTATTGGGGTTCCACAGTTTATCAGGATCCTGCCAGGTGTGCATGTGGGTTTCACAGTTTATCAGGATACTGCCAGATGTGAATGGGGTTTTCACAGTGCATCAGGATCCTGCCAGATGTGTATGGGGTTTTCACAGACCATCAGGTTCCTTCCAAATGTGTATGGGTGTTTCATAGTGTATCAGGATCCTGCATCGTGTGTATGGGGTTTCACAGTTTATCAGGATCCTGCCAGGTGTGTATGGGGTTTTCACAGTGTATCAGGATCTGCCAGGTGTGTATGGGGTTTTCGCAGAGTATCAGGATCCTGCCAGGTGTGTATGTGGGTTTCACAGATTATCAGCATCCTGCCTGGTGCATATGGGGATTTCACAGTGTATCAGGATCCTGCCAGGTGTGTATGTGGGTTTCACAGTTTATCAGGATCCTGCCATATGTGAATGGGGTTTTCACAGTGCATCAGGATCCTGCCAGGTGTGTATGTGGGTTTCACAGATTATCAGGATCCTGCCAGATGTGAATGGGGTTTCACGGTGGTTCAGGATCCTGCCAGGTGTGTACGGGGTTTTCACAGTGGATCAGGATCCTGCCAGATGTGTATGGAGTTTTCACAGTGGATCAGGATCCTGCCAGGTGTGTATGGGATTTTCACAGTATATCAGGATCCTGCCAGGAGTGTCAGGGATTTCACAGTGTATCAGGATCCTGCCAGGTGTGTATGGGGTTTCACAGTGTATCAGGATCCTGCCAGGTGTGTATGGGGTTTCACAGTGTACCAGGATCCTGCCAGGTGTGTATGGGGTTTCACAGTGTATCAGGATCCTGCCAGGTGTGTATGGGGTTTCACAGTGTATCAGGATCCAGCCAGATGTGAATGGGGTTTCACTGTGTATCAGGATCCTGCCAGGTGTGTACGGGGTTTTCACAGTGGATCAGGATCCTGCCAGAGGTGTATGGAGTTTTCACAGTGGATCAGGATCCTGCCAGGTGTGTATGGGATTTTCACAGTATATCAGGATCCTGCCAGGAGTGTCAGGGATTTCACAGTGTATCAGGATCCTGCCAGGTGTGTATGGGGTTTCACAGTGTATCAGGATCCTGCCAGGTGTGTATGGGATTTCACAGTGTACCAGGATCCTGCCAGGTGTGTATGGGGTTTCACAGTGTATCAGGATCCTGCCAGGTGTGTATGGGGTTTCACAGTGTATCAGGATCCAGCCAGATGTGAATGGGGTTTCACTGTGTATCATGATCCTGCCAGATGTGAATGGGGTTACACTGTGCATCAGGAACCTGCCAGGTGTTTACTGGGATTTCACAGTGCATCAGGCTCCTGCCAGGTGAGTATGGGGTTTCACAGTATATCAGGATCCTGCCAGGTGTGTATGGGTTTTCAAAGTATATCAGGATCCTGCCAGGTGTGTATGGGGGTTTCACATTTTATAAGGATCCCGCCAGGTGTGTGTGGTTGTTTCACAGTTTATCAGCATCCTGCCAGGTGCGTATGGGGTATATACAGTGGATCAGGATCCTGCCAGGTATGTATGGTGTTTTCACAGTGGATCAGGATCCTGCCAGGTGTGTATGGGGTTTTCACAGTGTATCAGGATCCTGCCAAGTTTGTCTGGGGTTTTCACAGTGGATCAGGATCCTGCCAGGTGTGTATGGGTTTTTCGCAGTGGTTCAGGATCCTGCCAGGTGTGTGAGGGGTTTTCACAGTGTATCAGGATCCTGCCAGGTGTGTATGGGGTTTTCACAGTGTATCAGTATCCTGCCAGATGTGAATGAGGTTTCACTGCGTATCAGGATCCTGCCAGATGTGAATGGTGTTTCACAACGGATCAGGATCCTGCCAGGTGTGTACGGGTTTTTCACAGTGTATCAGGATCCTGCCAGATGTGAATGAGGTTTTCACCGTGCATCAGGATCCTGCCAGATATGTATTGGGTTTTCACAGTGCATCAGTTTCCTTCCAGATGTGTATGGGTGTTTCACAGTGTATCAGGATCCTGCATCGTGTGGATGTGGATTCACAGTTTATCAGGTTCCTGCCAGGTGTGTCTGAGGTTTTCACAGTGTATCAGGATCCTGCCAGTTGTGTATGTGGGTTTCACAGATTATCAGGATCCTTCCAGGTGTGTCTGGGATATACACAGTATATCAGGATCCTGCCAGTTGTGTATGTGGGTTTCACAGTTTATCAGGATCCTGCCAGGTGTGTATGTGCGTTTCACAGTTTATCAGGATCCTGCCAGATGTGAATGGGGTTTCACTGTGTATCAGGATCCTGCCAGATGTGAATGGGGTTTCACTGTGCATCAGGAACCTGCCAGGTGTGTACCGGGATTTCACAGTGCATCAGGATCCCGCCAGGTGTGTATGGGGGTTTCACAGTTTATCAGCATCCTGCCAGGTGCGCATGGGGTATATACAGTGGATCAGGATCCTGCCAGGTGTGTATGGGGTTTTCACAGTGGATCAGGATCCTGCCAGGTGTGTATGGGTTTTTCGCAGTGGTTCAGGATCCTGCCAGGTGTGTGAGGGGTTTTCACAGTGTATCAGGATCCTGCCAGGTGTGTATGGGGTTTTCACAGTGTATCAGTATCCTGCCAGATGTGAATGAGGTTTCACTGCGTATCAGGATCCTGCCAGATGTGAATGGTGTTTCACAACGGATCAGGATCCTGCCAGGTGTGTACGGGTTTTTCACAGTGTATCAGGATCCTGCCAGATGTGAATGAGGTTTTCACCGTGCATCAGGATCCTGCCAGATATGTATTGGGTTTTCACAGTGCATCAGTATCCTTCCAGATGTGTATGGGTGTTTCACAGTGTATCAGGATCCTGCATCGTGTGGATGGGGATTCACAGTTTATCAGGTTCCTGCCAGGTGTGTCTGAGGTTTTCACAGTGTATCAGGATCCTGCCAGTTGTGTATGTGTGTTTCACAGTTTATCAGGATCCTGCCAGGTGTGTATGTGCGTTTCACAGTTTATCAGGATCCTGCCAGATGTGAATGGGGTTTCACTGTGTATCAGGATCCTGCCAGATGTGAATGGGGTTTCACTGTGCATCAGGAACCTGCCAGGTGTGTACCGGGATTTCACAGTGCATCAGGATCCCGCCAGGTGTGTATGGGGGTTTCACAGTTTATCAGCATCCTGCCAGGTGCGCATGGGGTATATACAGTGGATCAGGATCCTGCCAGGTGTGTATGGGGTTTTCACAGTGGATCAGGACCCTGCCAGGTGTGTATGTGGGTTTTCACAGTGTATCAGGATCCTGCCGGTTGTGTATGGGGTTTTCACAGTTTATCAGGATCCTGGCAGATGTGAATGGGGTTTCACTGCGTATCAGGATCCAGCCAGATGTGAATGGTGTTCCACAGTGGATCAGGATCCTGCCAGATGTGTATGGGTGTTTCACAGTGTTTCAGGATCCTGCATCGTGTGTATGGGGTTTCACAGTTTATCTGTTTCCTGCCAGGTGTGTATGGAGTTTTCACAGTGTATCAGGATCCTGCCAGGAGTGTATGGGGTTTTCACAGGGTATCAGGATCCTGCCAGGTGTGTATGTGGATTTCACAGTTTATCAGGACACTGCCAGGTGTGTCTGGGGTTTTCACAGATTATCAGTATCCTGCCAGGTGTGTATGGGGGTTTCACAGTTTATCAGGATCCTGCCTGGTGTGCATGTGGGTTTCACAGTTAATCAGGATCCTTCCAGATGTGAATGGGGTTATCACAGTGCATCAGGATCCTGTCAGATGTGTATGGGGTTTTCACAGTCCATCAGTTTGCTTCCAGATGTGTATGGGGTATATATACAGTGGATCAGGATCCTGCCAATTGTGTATGGGGTTGCACAGTTTATCAGGATCCTGCCAGGGGTGTATGGGGTTTTCACAGTGTATCAGGATCCTGCCAGGTGTGTATGGGGTTTTCACAGTGTATCAGGATCCTGCCAGGTGTGTCCGGATTTTCACAGTGGATCAGGATCCTGCCAGATGTGTATGGAGATTTCACAGTGGATCAGGATACTGCCAGGTGTGTATGGGTGTTTCACAGTGTATCTGGATCCTGCATCGTCTGTATGGGGTTTCACAGTTTATCTGGTTCCTGCCAGGTGTGTATGGGGTTTTCACAGTGTATCAGGATCCTGCCAGGTGTGTATGGGGTTTTCACAGTGTATCAGGATCCTGCCAGGTGTGTATGGGGGTTTCACAGATTATCAGGATCCTGCCTGGTGTGTATGTGGGTTTCACAGTTTATCAGGATCCTGCCAGATGTGAATGGGGTTTCCACAGTGCATCGGAATCCTGTCAGATGTCTATGGGGTTTTCGCAGTCCATCAGTTTGCTTCCAGATGTGTATGGGGTATATTTACAGTGGATCTGGATCCTGCCAGGTGTGTATGGGGTTTCACAGTTTATCAGGATCCTGCCAGGGGTTTATCGGGTTTTCACAGTGTATCAGGATCCTGCCAGGTGTGTATGGGGTTTTCACAGTGTATCAGGAACCTGCCAGCTGTGTATCTGGGTTTCACAGTTTATCAGCATCCTGCCTGGTGTGTATGGGGATTTCACAGTGTATCAGGATCCTGCCAGGTGTGTATGTGGGTTTCACAGTTTATCAGGATCCTGCTTGGTGTGTATGGGTTTTCACAGTGGATCAGGATCCTGCCAGGTGTGTATGTGGGCTTCACAGTTTATCAGGATCCTGCCAGATGTGAATGGGGTTTCACAGTGGATCAGGATCCTGCCAGGTGTATACGGGTTTTCACAGTGGATCAGGATCCTGCCAGATGTGCATGGAGATTTCACAGTGGATCAGGATACTGCCAGGTGTGTATGGGGTTTTCACAGTGGATCAGGATACTGCCAGGTGTGTCAGGGATTTCACAGTGGATCAGGATCCTGCCAGGTGTGTGTGGGGTGTTCACAGTTTATCAAGGTCCTGCCAGGCGTGTATGGGGTTTTCACAGTGGATCAGGATCCTGCCAAATGTGCATAGGGGTTTCACTTTGTATCAGGATCCTGCCAGGTGTGTATGGGGTTTCTCAGTGTATCAGGATCCTGCCAGGTGTGTATGGGGTTTCACAGTGTCTCAGGACCCTGCCAGATGTGAATGGGGTTTCACTGTGTATCAGGATCCTGCCAGATGTGAATGGGGTTTCACTGTGCATCAGGAACCTGCCAGGTGTGCACGGGGATTTCACAGTATATCAGGCTCCTGCCAGGTGTGTATGGGGGTTTCACAGTATATCAGGATCCTGCCAGGTGTGTATGGGGTTTCACAGAATATCAGGATCCTGCCAGGTGTGTATGGGGGTTTCACAGTATATCAGGATCCTGCCAGGTGTGTATGGGGTTTCACAGTATATCAGGATCCTGCCAGGTGTGTATGGGGGTTTCACAGTTTATGAGGATCCTGCCAGGTGTGTATGGGGGATTTACAGTTTTTCAGCATCCTGCCAGGTGCGTATGGGGTATATGTACAGTGGATCAGGATCCTGCCAGGTGTGTATGGTGTTTTCACAGTGTATCAGGATCCTGCCAGGTGTGTATGCGGTTTACACAGTGTATCAGGATCCTGCCAAGTGTGTATGGGGTTTTCACAGTAGATCACGATCCTGCCAGGTGTGTATGGGGTTTTCTCAGTGGATCAGGATCCTGCCAGGTGTGTGTGGGGTTTTCACAGTGTATCAGGATCCTGTCAGGTGTGTATGTGGGTTTCACAGTTTATCAGCATCCTGCCTGGTGTGTATGGGTATTTCACAGTGTATCAGGATCCTGCCAGGTGTGTATGTGGGATTCACAGTTTATCAGGATCCTGGTTGGTGTGTATGGGTTTTCACAGTGGATGAGGATCCTGCCAGGTGTGTATGTGGGTTTCACAGTTTATCAGGATCCTGCCAGATGTGAATGGGGTTTCACAGTGGATCAGGATCCTGCCAGGAGTGTCCGGGTTTTCACAGTGGATCAGGATCCTGCCAGATGTGTATGGAGATTTCACAGTGGATCAGGATACTGCCAGGTGTGTATGGGTGTTTCACAGTGTATCGATCCTGCATCGTCTGTTTGGGGTTTCACAGTTTATCTGTTTCCTGCCAGGTGTGTATGGGGTTTTCACAGTGTATCAGGATCCTGCCAGGTGTGTATGGGGTTTTCACAGTGTATCAGGATCCTGCCAGGTGTGTATATGGGTTTCACAGTTTATCTGGTTCCTGCCAGGTGTGTATGGGGTTTTCACAGTGTATCAGGATCCTGCCAGGTGTGTATGGGGGTTTCACAGTTTATCAGGATCCTGCCTGGTGTGTATGTGCGTTTCACAGTTTATCAGGATCCTGCCAGATGTCTATGGGGTTTTCACAGTCCATCAGTTTGCTTCCAGATGTGTATGGGGTATATTTACAGTGGATCAGGATCCTGCCAGGTGTGTATGGGGTTTCACAGTTTATCAGGATCCTGCCAGGGGTTTATCGGGTTTTCACAGTGTATCAGGATCCTGCCAGGTGTGTATGGGGTTTTCACAGTGTATCAGGAACCTGCCAGGTGTGTATCTGGGTTTCACAGTTTATCAGCATCCTGCCTGGTGTGTATGGGGATTTCACAGTGTATCAGGATCCTGCCAGGTGTGTATGTGGGTTTCACAGTTTATCAGGATCCTGCTTGGTGTGTATGGGTTTTCACAGTGGATCAGGATCCAGCCAGGTGTGTATGTGGGCTTCACAGTTTATCAGGATCCTGCCAGATGTGAATGGGGTTTCACAGTGGATCAGGATCCTGCCAGGTGTGTACGGGTTTTCACAGTGGATCAGGATCCTGCCAGATGTGCATGGAGATTTCACAGTGGATCAGGATACTGCCAGGTTTGTATGGGGATTTCACAGTGGATCAGGATCCTGCCTGGTGTGTGTGGGGTGTTCACAGTTTATCAAGGTACTGCCAGGCGTGTATGGGGTTTTCACAGTGGATCAGGATCCTGCCAAATGTGCATAGGGGTTTCACTTTGTATCAGGATCCTGCCAGGTGTGTATGGGGTTTCTCAGTGTATCAGGATCCTGCCAGGTGTGTATGGGGTTTCACAGTGTCTCACGACCCTGCCAGATGTGAATGGGGTTTCACTGTGTATCAGGATCCTGCCAGATGTGAATGGGGTTTCACTGTGCATCAGGAACCTGCCAGGTGTGCACGGGGATTTCACAGTATATCAGGCTCCTGCCAGGTGTGTATGGGGGTTTCACAGTATATCAGGATCCTGCCAGGTGTGTATGGGGTTTCACAGTTTATCAGCATCCTGCCTGGTGTGTTTGGGGATTTCACAGTGTATCAGGATCCTGCCAGGTGTGTATGTGGGTTTCACAGTTTATCTGGATCCTGCTTGGTGTGTATGGGTTTTCACAGTGGATCAGGATCCTGCCAGGTGTGCATGTGGGTTTCACAGTTTATCAGGATCCTGCCAGATGTGAATGGGGCTTCACAGTGGATCAGGATCCTGCCAGGTGTGTACGGGTTTTCACAGTGGATCAGGATCCTGCCAGATGTGCATGGAGATTTCACAGTGGATCAGGATACTGCCAGGTGTGTATGGGTGTTTCACAGTGTATCAGGATCCTGCATCGTCTGTATGGGGTTTCACAGATAATCTGGTTCCTGCCAGGTGTGTATGGGGTTTTCACAGTGTATCAGGTTCCTGCCAGGTGTGTATGGGGTTTTCACAGTGTTTCAGGATCCTGCCAGGTGTGTATGTGGGTTTCACAGTTTATCAGGACACTGCCATGTGAGTCTGGGGTTTTCAAAGATTATCAGGATCCTGCCAGGTGTGTTTGGGGGTTTCACAGTTTATCAGGATCCTGCCTGGTGTGTATGTGGGTTTCACAGTTTATCAGGATCCTGCTTGGTGTGTATGGGTTTTCACAGTGGATCAGGATCCTGCCAGGTGTGTATGTGGGTTTCACAGTTTATCAGGATCCTGCCAGATGTGAATGGGGTTTCACAGTGGATCAGGATCCTGCCAGGTGTGTACGGGTTTTCACAGTGTATCAGGTACCTGCCAGATGTGCATGGAGATTTCACAGTGGATCAGGATACTGCCAGGTGTGTATGGGTGTTTCACAGTGTATCAGGATCCTGCATCGCCTGTATGGGGTTTCACAGTTTATCTGGTTCCTGCCAGGTGTGTATGGGGTTTTCACAGTGTATCAGGATCCTGCCAGGTGTGTATGGGGTTTTCACAGTGTATCAATGTCCTGCCAGGTGTGTATGTGGGTTTCACAGTTTATCAGGACACTGCCTGGTGTGTCTGGGGTTTTCACAGATTATCAGGATCCTGCCAGGTGTGTATGGGGGTTTCACAGTTTATCAGGATCCTACCTGGTGTGTATGTGGGTTTCACAGTGTATCAGGATCCTGCATCGACTGTATGGGGTTTCACAGTTTATCTGGTTCCTGCCAGGTGTGTATGGGGTTTTCACAGTGTATCAGGATCCTGCCAGATGTGAATGGGGTTTTCACAGTGCATCAGGATCCTGTCAGATGTGTATGGGGTTTTCACAGTCCATCAGTTTGCTTCCAGATGTGTATGGGGTATATATACAGTGGATCAGAATCCAGCCAGGTGTGTATGGGGTTTCACAGTTTATCAGGATCCTGCCAGGTGTGTATGGGGTTTTCACAGTGTATCAGGATCCTGCCAGGTGTGTATGGGGTTTTCACAGTGTATCAGGATCCTGCCAGGTGTGCATGTGGGTTTCACAGTTTATCAGCATCCTGCCTGGTGTGTATGGGGATTTCACAGTGTATCAGGATCCTGCCAGGTGTGTATGTGGGTTTCACAGTTTATCAGGATCCTGCTTGGTGTGTATGGGTTTTCACAGTGGATGAGGATCCTGCCAGGTGTGTATGTGGGTTTCACAGTTTATCAGCATCCTGCCAGATGTGAATGGGGTTTCACAGTGGATCAGGATCCTGCCAGGTGTGTACGGGTTTTCACAGTGGATCAGGATCCTGCCAGATGTGTATGGAGCTTTCACAGTGCATCAGGATACTGCCAGGTGTGTATGGGGTTTTCACAGTGGATCAGGATCCTGACAGGTGAGTCAGGGATTTCACAGTGTATCAGGATCCTGTCAGGTGTGTATGGGGTGTTCACAGTTTATCAAGGTCCTGCCAGGCGTGTATGGGGTTTTCACAGTGGATCAGGATCCTGCCAGGTGTGCAAGGGGGTTTCACTGTGTATCAGGATCCTGCCAGGTTTGTATGGGGTTTCACAGTGTCTCAGGATCCTGCCAGATGTGAATGGGGTTTCACTGCGTATCAGGATCCTGCCAGATGTGAATGGTGTTTCACAGTGGATCAGGATCCTGCCAGGTGTGTACGGGGTTTTCACAGTGTATCAGGATCCTGCCAGATGTGTATGGAGATTTCACAGTGGATCAGGATCCAGCCAGATGTGAATGAGGTGTTCACAGTGCATCAGGATCCTGCCAGATGTGTATGGGGTTTTCACAGTGCATCAGGATCCTTCCAGATGTGCATGTGTGTTTCACAGTGTATCAGGATCCTGCATCGTGTGTATGGGGTTTCACAGTTTATCAGGATCCTGCCAGGTGTGTATGGGGTTTTCACAGTGTATCAGGATCCTGCCAGGTGTGTATGGGGTTTTTGCAGTGTATCAGGATCCTGCCAGGTGTATATGTGGGTTTCACAGTTTATCAGGACACTGCCAGGTGTGTCTGGGGTTTTCACAGATTATCAGGATCCTGCCTGGTGTGTATGGGGAATTCACAGTGTATCAGGATCCTGCCAGGTGTGTATGTGGGTTTCACAGTTTATCAGGATCCTGCTTGGTGTGTATGGGTTTTCACAGTGGATGAGGATCCTGCCAGGTGTTTATGTGGGTTTCACAGTTTATCAGGATCCTGCCAGATGTGAATGGGGTTTCACAGTGGATCAGGATCCTGCCAGGGGTGTACGGGTTTTCACAGTGGATCAGGATCCTGCCAGATGTGTATGGAGCTTTCACAGTGGATCAGGATACTGCCAGGTGTGTCAGGGATTTCACAGTGTATCAGGATCCTGCCAGGTGTGCATGGGGCTTTCACTGTGTATCAGGATCCTGCCAGGTGTGTATGGGGTTTCTCAGTGTATCAGGATCCTGCCAGGTGTGTATGGGGTTTCACAGTGTCTCAGGATCCTGCCAGATGTGAGTGGGGTTTCACTGCGTATCAGGATCCTGCCAGATGTGTATGGAGATTTCACAGTGGATCAGGATCCTGCCAGATGTGACTGAGGTGTTCACAGTGCATCAGGATCCTGCCAGATGTGTATGGGGTTTTCACAGTGCATCAGGATCCTTCCAGATGTGCATGTGTGTTTCACTGTGTATCAGGATCCTGCATCGTGTGTATGGGGTTTCACAGTGTATCAGGATCCTGCCAGGTGTGTATGGGGTTTTCACAGTGTATCAGGATCCTGCCAGGTGTGTATGGGGTTTTTGCAGTGTATCAGGATCCTGCCAGGTGTATATGTGGGTTTCACAGTTTATCAGGACACTGCCAGGTGTGTCTGGGGTTTTCACAGATTATCAGGATCCTGCCTGGTGTGTATGGGGATTTCACAGTGTATCAGGATCCTGCCAGGTGTGTATGTGGGTTTCACAGTTTATCAGGATCCTGCTTGGTGTGTATGGGTTTTCACAGTGGATGAGGATCCTGCCAGGTGTGTATGTGGGTTTCACAGTTTATCATGATCCTGCCAGATGTGAATGGGGTTTCACAGTGGATTAGGATCCTGCCAGGTGTGTACGGGTTTTCGCAGTGGATCAGGATCCTGCCAGATGTGTATGGATCTTTCACAGTGGATCAGGATACTGCCAGGTGTGTATGGGGTTTTCACAGTGGATCAGGATCCTGACAGGTGTGTCAGGGATTTCACAGTGTATCAGGATCCTGCCAGGTGTGTATGGGGTGTTCACAGTTTGTCAAGGTCCTGCCAGGCGTGTATAGGGTTTTCACAGTGGATCAGGATCCTGCCAGGTGTGCATGGGGCTTTCACTGTGTATCAGGATCCTGCCAGGTGTGTATGGGGTTTCTCAGTGTATCAGGATCCTGCCAGGTGTGTATGGGGTTTCACAGTGTCTCAGGATCCTGCCAGATGTGAATGGGGTTTCACTGCGTATCAGGATCCTGCCAGATGTGAATGGTGTTTCACAGTGGATCAGGATCCTGCCAGGTGTGTACGGGGTTTTCACAGTGTATCAGGATCCTGCCAGATGTGTATGGAGATTTCACAGTGGATCAGGATCCTGCCAGATGTGAATGAGGTTTTCACAGTGCATCAGGATCCTGCCAGATGTGTATGGGGTTTTCACAGTGCATCCGGAGCCTTCCAGATGTGCATGTGTGTTTCACAGTGTATCAGGATCCTGCATCGTGTGTATGGGGTTTCACAGTTTATCAGGATCCTGCCAGGTGTGTATGGGGTTTTCACAGTGTATCAGGATCCTGCCAGGTGTGTATGGGGTTTTCGCAGTGTATCATGATCCTGCCAGGTGTGTATGTGGGTTTCACAGTTTATCAGGACACTGCCAGGTGTGTCTGGGGTTTTCACAGATTATCAGGATCCTGCCAGGTATGTATGGGGGTTTCACAGTTTATCAGGATCCTGCCTGGTGTGTATGTGGGTTTCACAGTTTATCAGGATCCTGCCAGATGTGAATGGGGTTTTCACAGTGCATCAGGATCCTGTCAGATGTGTATGGGGTTTTCAGAGTCCATCAGTTTGCTTCCAGATGTGTATGGGGTATATATACATTGGATCAGAATCCAGCCAGGTGTGTATGGGGTTTCACAGTTTATCAGGATCCTGCCAGGGGTGCATGGGGTTTTCACAGTGTATCAGGATCCTGCCAGGTGTGTATGGGGTTTTCACAGTGTATCAGGATCCTGCCAGGTGTGCATGTGGGTTTCACAGTTTATCAGCATCCTGTCTGGTGTGTATGGGGATTTCACAGTGTATCAGGACACTGCCAGGTGTGTCTGGGGTTTTCACAGATTATCAGGATCCTGCAAGGTATGTATGGGGGTTTCACAGTTTATCAGGATCCTGCCTGGTGTGTATGTGGGTTTCACAGTTTATCAGGATCCTGCCAGATGTGAATGGGTTTTTAACAGTGCATCAGTATCCTGTCAGATGTGTATGGGGTTCTCACAGTCCATCAGTTTGCTTTCAGATGTGTATGGGGTATATATACAGTGGATCAGGATCCTGCCAGGTGTGTATGGGGTTTCACAGTTTATCAGGATCCTGCCAGGGGTGGATGGGGTTTTTACAGTGTATCAGGATCCTGCCAGGTGTGTATGGGGTTTTCACAGTGGATCAGGATCCTGCCTGGTGTGTTTGGGGATTTCACAGTGTATCAGGATCCTGCCAGGTGTGTATGTGGGTTTCACAGTTTATCAGGATCCTGCTTGGTGTGTATGGGTTTTCACAGTGGATCAGGATCCTGCCAGGTGTGTATGTGGGTTTCACTGTTTATCAGGATCCTGCCAGATGTGAATGGTGTTTCACAGTGGATCAGGATCCTGCCAGGTGTGTACGGGTTTTCACAGTGGATCAGGATCCTGCCAGATGTGTATGGAGATTTCACAGTGGATCAGGATACTGCCAGGTGTGTATGGGTGTTTCACAGTGTAACAGGATCCTGCATCGTCTGTATGGGGTTTCACAGATTATCTGGTTCCTGCCAGGTGTGTATGGGGTTTTCACAATGTATCAGGATCCTGCCAGGTGTGTATGGGGTTTTCACAGTGTATCAGGATCCTGCCAGGTGTGTATGTGGGTTTCACAGTTTATCAGGTTCCTGCCAGGTGTGTATGGGGGTTTCACAGTTTATCAGGATCCTGCCTGGTGTGTATGTGGGTTTCACAGTTTATCAGGATCCTGTCAGATGTGAATGGCGTTTTCACAGTGCATCAGGATCCTGTCAGATGTGCATGGGGTTTTCACAGTCCATCAGTTTGCTTCCAGATGTGTATGGGGTATATATACAGTGGATCAGAATCCAGCCAGGTGTGTATGGGGTTTCACAGTTTATCAGGATCCTGCGAGGGGTGTATGGGGTTTTCACAGTGTATCAGGATCCTGCCAGGTGTGTATGGGGTTTTCACAGTGTATCAGGATCCTGCCAGGTGTGCATGTGGGTTTCACAGTTTGTCAGCATCCTGCCTGGTGTGTATGGGGATTTCACAGTGTATCAGGATCCTGCCAGGTGTGTATGTGGGTTTCACAGTTTATCAGGATCCTGCTTGGTGTGTATGGGTTTTCACAGTGGATGAGGATCCTGCTAGGTGTGTATGTGGGTTTCACAGTTTATCAGGATCCTGCCAGATGTGAATGGGGTTTCACAGTGGATCAGGATCCTGCCAGGTGTGTACGGGTTTTCACAGTGGATCAGGATCCTGCCAGATGTGTATGGAGCTTTCACAGTGGATCAGGATACTGCCAGGTGTGTATGGGGTTTTCACAGTGTATCAGGATCCTGCCAGGTGTGTCAGGGATTTCACAGTGTATCAGGATCCTGCCAGGTGTGTATGGGGTGTTCACAGTTTATCAAGGTCCTGCAAGGCGTGTATGGGGTTTTCACAGTGGATCAGGAGCCTGCCAGGTGTGCATGGGGGTTTCACTGTGTATCAGGATCCTGCCAGGTGTGTATGGGGTTTCTCAGTGTATCAGGATCCTGCCAGGTGTGTATGGGGTTTCACAGTGTCTCAGGATCCTGCCAGATGTGAGTGGGGTTTCACTGTGTATCAGGATCCTGCCAGATGTGAATGGGATTTCACAGTGCATCAGGAACCTGCCAGGTGTGCACGGGGATTTCACATTGCATCAGGCTCCTGCCAGGTGTGTATGGGTGTTTCGCAGTATATCACGATCCTGCCAGGTGTGTATGGGGTTTCACAGTATATCAGGATCCTGCCAGGTGTGTATAGGGGTTTCACTGTGGATCAGAATCCTGCCAGGTGTGTATGGGGTTTCTCAGTGTATCAGGATCCTGACAGGTGTGTATGGGGTTTCACAGTGTCTCAGGATCCTGCCAGATGTGAGTGGGGTTTCACTGTGTATCAGGATCCTGCCAGATGTGAATGGGATTTCACTGTGCATCAGGAACCTGGCAGGTGTGCAAGGGGATTTCACAGTGCATCAGGCTCCTGCCAGGTGTGTATGGGGGTTTCACAGTATATCAGGATCCTGCCAGGTGTGTATGGGGGTTTCACAGTTTATCAGGATCCTGCCAGGTGTGTATGGGGGATTGACAGTTTATCAGAATCCTGCCAGGTGCGTATGGGGTATATATACAGTGGATCTGGATCCTGCCAGGTGTGTATGGTGTTTTCACAGTGTATCAGGATCCTGCCAGATGTGTATGCGGTTTACACAGTGTATCAGGATCCTGCCAAGTGTGTATGGGGTTTTCACAGTGGATCAGGATCCTGCCAGGTGTGTATGGGGTTTTTGACAGTGGATCAGGATCCTGCCAGGTGTGTGTGGGGTTTTCACAGTGTATCAGGATCCTGCCAGGTGTGCATGTGGGTTTCACAGTTTATCAGCATCCTGCCTGGTGTGTATGGGGATTTCACAGTGTATCAGGATCCTGCCAGGTGTGTATGTGGGTTTCACAGTTTATCAGGATCCTGCTTGGTGTGTATGGGTTTTCACAGTGGATGAGGATCCTGCCAGGTGTGTATGTGGGTTTCACAGTTTATCAAGATCCTGCCAGATGTGAATGGGGTTTCACAGTGGATC
Source organism: Heterodontus francisci (assembly GCF_036365525.1). Taxonomy (NCBI): domain Eukaryota; kingdom Metazoa; phylum Chordata; class Chondrichthyes; order Heterodontiformes; family Heterodontidae; genus Heterodontus; species Heterodontus francisci. The sequence continues at coordinate 10,057,965 of NW_027141174.1, read as the reverse complement.
AGGATCCTGCCAGGTGTGTACGGGTTTTCACAGTGTATCAGGATCCTGCCAGATGTGTATGGAGCTTTCACAGTGGATCAGGATCCTGCCAGATGTGTATGGGGTTTTCACAGTGCATCCGGAGCCTTCCAGATGTGCATGTGTGTTTCACAGTGTATCAGGATCCTGCATCGTGTGTATGGGGTTTCACAGTTTATCAGGATCCTGCCAGGTGTGTATGGGGTTTTCACAGTGTATCAGGATCCTGCCAGGTGTGTATGGGGTTTTCGCAGTGTATCAGGATCCTGCCAGGTGTGTATGTGGGTTTCACAGTTTATCAGGACACTGCCAGGTGTGTCTGGGGTTTTCACAGATTATCAGGATCCTGCCAGGTATGTATGGGGGTTTCACAGTTTATCAGGATCCTGCCTGGTGTGTATGTGGGTTTCACAGTTTATCAGGATCCTGCCAGATGTGAATGGGGTTTTCACAGTGCATCAGGATCCTGTCAGATGTGTATGGGGTTTTCAGAGTCCATCAGTTTGCTTCCAGATGTGTATGGGGTATATATACAGTGGATCAGAATCCAGCCAGGTGTGTATGGGGTTTCACAGTTTATCAGGATCCTGCCAGGGGTGCATGGGGTTTTCACAGTGTATCAGGATCCTGCCAGGTGTGTATGGGGTTTTCACAGTGTATCAGGATCCTGCCAGGTGTGCATGTGGGTTTCACAGTTTATCAGCATCCTGTCTGGTGTGTATGGGGATTTCACAGTGTATCAGGACACTGCCAGGTGTGTCTGGGGTTTTCACAGATTATCAGGATCCTGCAAGGTATGTATGGGGGTTTCACAGTTTATCAGGATCCTGCCTGGTGTGTATGTGGGTTTCACAGTTTATCAGGATCCTGCCAGATGTGAATGGGTTTTTAACAGTGCATCAGTATCCTGTCAGATGTGTATGGGGTTCTCACAGTCCATCAGTTTGCTTCCAGATGTGTATGGGGTATATATACAGTGGATCAGGATCCTGCCAGGTGTGTATGGGGTTTCACAGTTTATCAGGATCCTGCCAGGGGTGGATGGGGTTTTTACAGTGTATCAGGATCCTGCCAGGTGTGTATGGGGTTTTCACAGTGGATCAGGATCCTGCCTGGTGTGTTTGGGGATTTCACAGTGTATCAGGATCCTGCAAGGTGTGTATGTGGGTTTCACAGTTTATCAGGATCCTGCTTGGTGTGTATGGGTTTTCACAGTGGATCAGGATCCTGCCAGGTGTGTATGTGGGTTTCACTGTTTATCAGGATCCTGCCAGATGTGAATGGTGTTTCACAGTGGATCAGGATCCTGCCAGGTGTGTACGGGTTTTCACAGTGGATCAGGATCCTGCCAGATGTGTATGGAGATTTCACAGTGGATCAGGATACTGCCAGGTGTGTATGGGTGTTTCACAGTGTAACAGGATCCTGCATCGTTTGTATGGGGTTTCACAGTTTATCTGGTTCCTGCCAGGTGTGTATGGGGTTTTCACAATGTATCAGGATCCTGCCAGGTGTGTATGGGGTTTTCACAGTGTATCAGGATCCTGCCAGGTGTGTATGTGGGTTTCACAGTTTATCAGGTTCCTGCCAGGTGTGTATGGGGGTTTCACAGTTTATCAGGATCCTTCCTGGTGTGTATGTGGGTTTCAAAGTTTATCAGGATCCTGTCAGATGTGAATGGCGTTTTCACAGTGCATCAGGATCCTGTCAGATGTGCATGGGGTTTTCACAGTCCATCAGTTTGCTTCCAGATGTGTATGGGGTATATATACAGTGGATCAGAATCCAGCCAGGTGTGTATGGGGTTTCACAGTTTATCAGGATCCTGCGAGGGGTGTATGGGGTTTTCACAGTGTATCAGGATCCTGCCAGGTGTGTATGGGGTTTTCACAGTGTATCAGGATCCTGCCAGGTGTGCATGTGGGTTTCACAGTTTATCAGCATCCTGCCTGGTGTGTATGGGGATTTCACAGTGTATCAGGATCCTGCCAGGTGTGTATGTGGGTTTCACAGTTTATCAGGATCCTGCTTGGTGTGTATGGGTTTTCACAGTGGATGAGGATCCTGCCAGGTGTGTATGTAGGTTTCACAGTTTATCAGGATCCTGCCAGATGTGAATGGGGTTTCACAGTGGATCAGGATCCTGCCAGGTGTGTACGGGTTTTCACAGTGGATCAGGATCCTGCCAGATGTGTATGGAGCTTTCACAGTGGATCAGGATACTGCCAGGTGTGTATGGGGTTTTCACAGTGTATCAGGATCCTGCCAGGTGTGTCAGGGATTTCACAGTGTATCAGGATCCTGCCAGGTGTGTATGGGGTGTTCACAGTTTATCAAGGTCCTGCCAGGCGTGTATGGGGTTTTCACAGTGGATCAGGAGCCTGCCAGGTGTGCATGGGGGTTTCACTGTGTATCAGGATCCTGCCAGGTGTGTATGGGGTTTCTCAGTGTATCAGGATGCTGCCAGGTGTGTATGGGGTTTCACAGTGTCTCAGGATCCTGCCAGATGTGAGTGGGGTTTCACTGTGTATCATGATCCTGCCAGATGTGAATGGGATTTCACAGTGCATCAGGAACCTGCCAGGTGTGCACGGGGATTTCACATTGCATCAGGCTCCTGCCAGGTGTGTATGGGTGTTTCGCAGTATATCACGATCCTGCCAGGTGTGTATGGGGTTTCACAGTATATCAGGATCCTGCCAGGTGTGTATAGGGGTTTCACTGTGGATCAGAATCCTGCCAGGTGTGTATGGGGTTTCTCAGTGTATCAGGATCCTGACAGGTGTGTATGGGGTTTCACAGTGTCTCAGGATCCTGCCAGATGTGAGTGGGGTTTCACTGTGTATCAGGATCCTGCCAGATGTGAATGGGATTTCACTGTGCATCAGGAACCTGGCAGGTGTGCACGGGGATTTCACAGTGCATCAGGCTCCTGCCAGGTGTGTATGGGGGTTTCACAGTATATCAGGATCCTGCCAGGTGTGTATGGGGGTTTCACAGTTTATCAGGATCCTGCCAGGTGTGTATGGGGGATTGACAGTTTATCAGAATCCTGCCAGGTGCGTATGGGGGATATATACAGTGGATCAGGATCCTGCCAGGTGTGTATGGTGTTTTCACAGTGTATCAGGATCCTGCCAGATGTGTATGCGGTTTACACAGTGTATCAGGATCCTGCCAAGTGTGTATGGGGTTTTCACAGTGGATCAGGATCCTGCCAGGTGTGTATGGGGTTTTTGACAGTGGATCAGGATCCTGCCAGGTGTGTGTGGGGTTTTCACAGTGTATCAGGATCCTGCCAGGTGTGCATGTGGGTTTCACAGTTTATCAGCATCCTGCCTGGTGTGTATGGGGATTTCACAGCGTATCAGGATCCTGCCAGGTGTGTATGTGGGTTTCACAGTTTATCAGGATCCTGCTTGGTGTGTATGGGTTTTCACAGTGGATGAGGATCCTGCCAGGTGTGTATGTGGGTTTCACAGTTTATCAAGATCCTGCCAGATGTGAATGGGGTTTCACAGTGGATCAGGATCCTGCCAGATGTGTATGGAGCTTTCACAGTGGATCAGGATACTGCCAGGTGTGTATGGGGTTTTCACAGTGTATCAGGATCCTGCCAGGTGTGTCAGGGATTTCAGTGTATCAGGATCCTGCCAGGTGTGTATGGGGTGTTCACAGTGTATCAGGATCCTGCCAGGCGTGTATGGGGTTTTCACAGTTTATCAGGATCCTGCCAGGTGTGTCTGGGGTTTTCACAGTTTATCAGGATCCTGACAGGTGTATATGGGGGTTTCACAGTTTATCAGGATCCTGCCAGGTGTGTATGTGGGTTTCACAGATTATCAGGATCCTGCCAGATGTGAATGGGGTTTCACTCTGTATCATGATCCTGCCAGATGTGAATGGGGTTTCACTGTGCATCAGGAACCTGCCAGGTGTGTACGGGGATTTCACAGTGCATCAGGCTCCTGCCAGGTGTGTATGGGGGTTTCACAGTATATCAGGATCCTGCCAGGTGTGTATGGGTTTTCACAGTATATCAGGATCCTGCCAGGTGTGTATTGGGGTTTCACAGTTTGTCAGGATCCCGCCAGGTGTGTATGGGGGTTTCACAGTTTATCAGCATCCTGCCAGGTGCGTATGGGGTATATACAGTGGATCAGGATCCTGCCAGATGTGTATGGTGTTTTCACAGTGTATCAGGATCCTGTCAGGTGTGTATGGGGTTTTCACAGTGTAACAGGATCCTGCCAAGTGTGTATGGTGTTTTCACAGTGGATCAGGATCCTGCCAGGTGTGTATGGGGTTTCACAGTATATCAGGATCCTGCCAGGTGTGTATGGGGGTTTCACAGTTTATCAGGATCCTGCCAGGTGTTTATGGGGGATTGACAGTTTATCAGCATCCTGACACGTGCGTATGGGATATATATACAGTGGATCAGGATCCTGCCGGGTGTGTATGGTGTTTTCACAGTGTATCAGGATCCTGCCAGGTCTGTATGCGGTTTAAACAGCGTATCAGGATCCTGCCAAGTGTGTATGGGGTTTTCACAGTGGATCAGGATCCTGCCAGGTGTGTGTGGGGTTTTCCCAGTGGATCAGGATCCTGCCAGGTATGTGTGGGGTTTTCACAGTCTATCAGGATCCTGCCAGGTGTGTATGTGGTTTTCACAGTCCATCAGGATCCTGCCAGGTGTGTTTGGGGTTTTCACAGTGTACCAGGATCCTGCCAGTAGTGTATGGGTTTTCACAGTATATCAGGATCCTGCCAGGTGTGTATGGGGGTTTCACAGTTTATCAGCATCCTGCCAGGTGCGTATGGGGTCTACACAGTGGATCAGGATCCTGCCAGATGTGTATGGTGTTTTCACAGTGTATCAGGATCCTGCCAGGTGTGTATGGTGTTTTCACAGTGGATCAGGATCCTGCCAGGTGTGTATGGGGTTTCACAGTGGATCAAGATCCTGCCAGGTGTGTGTGGGGCTTTCACAATGTATCAGGATCCTGCCAGGTGTGCAAGAGGTTTTCACAGTGTATCAGGATCCTGCCAGATGTGAATGGTATTTCACTGCGTATCAGGATCCTGCCAGGTGTGAATGTTGTTTCACAGTGGATCAGGATCCTGCCAGGTGTGTACGGGGTTTTCACAGTGTATCAGGATCCTGCCAGATGTGAATGAGGTTTTCACAGTGCATCAGGATCCTGCCAGATGCGTATGGGGTTTTCACAGTGCATCAGGATCCTTGCAGATGTGTATGTGTGTTTCACAGTGTATCAGGATCCTGCATCGTGTGTATGGGGTTTCACAGTTTATCAGGATCCTGCCAGGTGTGTATGGGGTTTTCACAGTGTATCAGGATCCTGCCAGGTGTGTATGGGGTTTTCACAGTCCATCAGGATCCTGCCAGGTGTGTCTTGGGTTTTCACAGTTTATCAGGATCGTGACAGGTGTGTATGGGGGTTTCATAGTTTATCAGGATCCTGCCAGGTGTATATGTTAGTTTCACAGATTATCAGGATCCTGCCAGATGTGAATGGGGTTTCACTTTGTATCAGGATCCTGCCAGATGTGAATGGGGTTTCTCTGTGCATCAGGAACCTGCCAGGTGTGTACGGCGATTTCACAGTGCATCAGGCTCCTGCCAGGTGTGTATGGGGGTTTCACAGTATATCAGGATCCTGCCAGGTGTGTGTGGGTTTTCACAGTGCATCAGGCTCCTGCCAGGTGTGTATGTGTGTTTCACAGTGTATCAGGATCCTGCATCGTGTGTATGTGGTTTCACAGTTTATCAGGATCCTGCCAGGTGTGTATGGGGTTATCACAGTGTTTCAGGATCCTGCCAGGTGTGTATGGGGTTTTCACTGTGTATCAGGATCCTGCCAGGTGTGTATGTGGGTTTTACAGATTATCAGCATCCTGCCTGGTGTGTATGGGGATTTCACAGAGTATCGGAATCCTGCCTGGTGTGTATGTGGGTTTCACAGTTTATCAGGATCCTGCCTGGTGTGCATGGAGTTTCACAGTGGATCAGGATCCTGCCAGGTGTGTACGGGGTTTTCACAGTGGATCAGGATCCTGCCAGATGTGTATGGAGTTTTCACAGTGGATCAGCATCCTGCCAGATGTGTATGGGGTTTTCACAGTGGATCAGGATCCTGCCAGGTGTGTCAGGGATTTCACAGTGTATCAGGATCCTGCCAGATGTGTATGGAGCTTTCACAGTGGATCAGGATACTGCCAGGTGTGTATGGGGTTTTCACAGTGTATCAGGATCCTGCCAGGTGTGTCAGGGATTTCACAGTGTATCAGGATCCTGCCAGGTGTGTATGGGGTGTTCACAGTTTATCAAGGTCCTGCCAGGCGTGTATGGGGTTTTCACAGTGGATCAGGAGCCTGCCAGGTGTGCATGGGGGTTTCACTGTGTATCAGGATCCTACCAGGTGTGTATGGGGTTTCTCAGTGTATCAGGATCCTGCCAGGTGTGTATGGGGTTTCACAGTGTCTCAGGATCCTGCCAGATGTGAGTGGGGTTTCACTGTGTATCAGGATCCTGCCAGATGTGAATGGGATTTCACAGTGCATCAGGAACCTGCCAGGTGTGCACGGGGATTTCACATTGCATCAGGCTCCTGCCAGGTGTGTATGGGGGTTTCGCAGTATATCACGATCCTGCCAGGTGTGTATGGGGTTTCACAGTATATCAGGATCCTGCCAGGTGTGTATAGGGGTTTCACTGTGGATCAGAATCCTGCCAGGTGTGTATGGGGTTTCTCAGTGTATCAGGATCCTGACAGGTGTGTATGGGGTTTCACAGTGTCTCAGGATCCTGCCAGATGTGAGTGGGGTTTCACTGTGTATCAGGATCCTGCCTGGTGTGTCAGGGATTTCACAGTGTATCAGGATCCTGCCAGGTGTGTATGGGGTGTTCACAGTGTATCAGGATCCTGCCAGGCGTGTATGGGGTTTTCACAGTTTATCAGGATCCTGCCAGGTGTGTCTGGGGTTTTCACAGTTTATCAGGATCCTGACAGGTGTATATGGGGGTTTCACAGTTTATCAGGATACTGCCAGGTGTGTATGTGGGTTTCACAGATTATCAGGATCCTGCCAGATGTGAATGGGGTTTCACTCTGTATCATGATCCTGCCAGATGTGAATGGGGTTTCACTGTGCATCAGGAACCTGCCAGGTGTGTACGGGGATTTCACAGTGCATCAGGCTCCTGCCAGGTGTGTATGGGGGTTTCACAGTATATCAGGATCCTGCCAGGTGTGTATGGGTTTTCACAGTATATCAGGATCCTGCCAGGTGTGTATTGGGGTTTCACAGTTTGTCAGGATCCCGCCAGGTGTGTATGGGGGTTTCACAGTTTATCAGCATCCTGCCAGGTGCGTATGGGGTATATACAGTGGATCAGGATCCTGCCAGATGTGTATGGTGTTTTCACAGTGTATCAGGATCCTGTCAGGTGTGTATGGGGTTTTCACAGTGTAACAGGATCCTGCCAAGTGTGTATGGTGTTTTCACAGTGGATCAGGATCCTGCCAGGTGTGTATGGGGTTTCACAGTATATCAGGATCCTGCCAGGTGTGTATGGGGGTTTCACAGTTTATCAGGATCCTGCCAGGTGTTTATGGGGGATTGACAGTTTATCAGCATCCTGACACGTGCGTATGGGATATATATACAGTGTATCAGGATCCTGCCGGGTGTGTATGGTGTTTTCACAGTGTATCAGGATCCTGCCAGGTGTGTATGCGGTTTAAACAGCGTATCAGGATCCTGCCAAGTGTGTATGGGGTTTTCACAGTGGATCAGGATCCTGCCAGGTGTGTGTGGGGTTTTCCCAGTGGATCAGGATCCTGCCAGGTATGTGTGGGGTTTTCACAGTCTATCAGGATCCTGCCAGGTGTGTATGGGGTTTTCACAGTCCATCAGGATCCTGCCAGGTGTGTTTGGGGTTTTCACAGTGCACCAGGATCCTGCCAGGTGTGTTTGGGTTTTCACAGTATATCAGGATCCTGCCAGGTGTGTATGGGGGTTTCACAGTTTATCAGCATCCTGCCAGGTGCGTATGGGGTCTACACAGTGGATCAGGATCCTGCCAGATGTGTATAGTGTTTTCACAGTGTATCAGGATCCTGCCAGGTGTGTATGGTGTTTTCACAGTGGATCAGGATCCTGCCAGGTGTGTATGGGGTTTCACAGTGGATCAAGATCCTGCCAGGTGTGTGTGGGGCATTCACAATGTATCAGGACCCTGCCAGGTGTGCAAGAGGTTTTCACAGTGTATCAGGATCCTGCCAGATGTGAATGGTATTTCACTGCGTTTCAGGATCCTGCCAGGTGTGAATGTTGTTTCACAGTGGATCAGGATCCTGCCAGGTGTGTACGGGGTTTTCACAGTGTATCAGGATCCTGCCAGATGTGTATGGAGATTTCACAGTGGATCAGGATCCTTCCAGATGTGAATGAGGTTTTCACAGTGCATCAGGATCCTGCCAGATGCGTATGGGGTTTTCACAGTGCATCAGGATCCTTCCAGATGTGTATGTGTGTTTCACAGTGTATCAGGATCCTGCATCGTGTGTATGGGGTTTCACAGTTTATCAGGATCCTGCCAGGTGTGTATGGGGTTTTCACAGTGTATCAGGATCCTGCCAGGTGTGTATGGGGTTTTCACAGTCCATCAGGATCCTGCCAGGTGTGTCTTGGGTTTTCACAGTTTATCAGGATCGTGACAGGTGTGTATGGGGGTTTCATAGTTTATCAGGATCCTGCCAGGTGTATTTGTTAGTTTCACAGATTATCAGGATCCTGCCAGATGTGAATGGGGTTTCACTTTGTATCAGGATCCTGCCAGATGTGAATGGGGTTTCTCTGTGCATCAGGAACCTGCCAGGTGTGTACGGCGATTTCACAGTGCATCAGGCTCCTGCCAGGTGTGTATGGGGGTTTCACAGTATATCAGGATCCTGCCAGGTGTGTGTGGGTTTTCACAGTGCATCAGGCTCCTGCCAGGTGTGTATGTGTGTTTCACAGTGTATCAGGATCCTGCATCGTGTGTATGGGGTTTCACAGTTTATCAGGATCCTGCCAGGTGTGTATGGGGTTATCACAGTGTTTCAGGATCCTGCCAGGTGTGTATGGGGTTTTCACTGTGTATCAGGATCCTGCCAGGTGTGTATGTGGGTTTTACAGATTATCAGCATCCTGCCTGGTGTGTATGGGGATTTCACAGAGTATCGGAATCCTGTCAGGTGTGTATGTGGGTTTCACAGTTTATCAGGATCCTGCCTGGTGTGCATGGAGTTTCACAGTGGATCAGGATCCTGCCAGGTGTGTACGGGGTTTTCACAGTGGATCAGGATCCTGCCAGATGTGTATGGAGTTTTCACAGTGGATCAGCATCCTGCCAGATGTGTATGGGGTTTTCACAGTGGATCAGGATCCTGCCAGGTGTGTCAGGGATTTCACAGTGTATCAGGATCCTGCCAGATGTGTATGGAGCTTTCACAGTGGATCAGGATACTGCCAGGTGTGTATGGGGTTTTCACAGTGTATCAGGATCCTGCCAGGTGTGTCAGGGATTTCACAGTGTATCAGGATCCTGCCAGGTGTGTATGGGGTGTTCACAGTTTATCAAGGTCCTGCCAGGCGTGTATGGGGTTTTCACAGTGGATCAGGAGCCTGCCAGGTGTGCATGGGGGTTTCACTGTGTATCAGGATCCTGCCAGGTGTGTATGGGGTTTCTCAGTGTATCAGGATCCTGCCAGGTGTGTATGGGGTTTCACAGTGTCTCAGGATCCTGCCAGATGTGAGTGGGGTTTCACTGTGTATCAGGATCCTGCCAGATGTGAATGGGATTTCACAGTGCATCAGGAACCTGCCAGGTGTGCACGGGGATTTCACATTGCATCAGGCTCCTGCCAGGTGTGTATGGGGGTTTCGCAGTATATCACGATCCTGCCAGGTGTGTATGGGGTTTCACAGTATATCAGGATCCTGCCAGGTGTGTATAGGGGTTTCACTGTGGATCAGAATCCTGCCAGGTGTGTATGGGGTTTCTCAGTGTATCAGGATCCTGACAGGTGTGTATGGGGTTTCACAGTGTCTCAGGATCCTGCCAGATGTGAGTGGGGTTTCACTGTGTATCAGGATCCTGCCAGGTGTGTCAGGGATTTCACAGTGTATCAGGATCCTGCCAGGTGTGTATGGGGTGTTCACAGTGTATCAGGATCCTGCCAGGCGTGTATGGGGTTTTCACAGTTTATCAGGATCCTGCCAGGTGTGTCTGGGGTTTTCACAGTTTATCAGGATCCTGACAGGTGTATATGGGGGTTTCACAGTTTATCAGCATCCTGCCTGGTGTGTATGGGGATTTCACAGTGTATCAGGATCCTGCCAGGTGTGTATGTGGGTTTCACAGTTTATCAGGATCCTGCTTGGTGTGTATGGGTTTTCACAGTGGATGAGGATACTGCCAGATGTGTATGGAGCTTTCACAGTGGATCAGGATACTGCCAGGTGTGTATGGGGATTTCACAGTGTATCAGGATCCTGCCAGGTGTGTCAGGGATTTCACAGTGTATCAGGATCCTGCCAGGTGTGTATGGGGTGTTCACAGTGTATCAGGATCCTGCCAGGCGTGTATGGGGTTTTCACAGTTTATCAGGATCCTGCCAGGTGTGTCTGGGGTTTTCACAGTTTATCAGGATCCTGACAGGTGTATATGGGGGTTTCACAGTTTATCAGGATCCTGCCAGGTGTGTATGTGGGTTTCACAGATTATCAGAATCCTGCCAGATGTGAATGGGGTTTCACTCTGTATCATGATCCTGCCAGATGTGAATGGGGTGTCACTGTGCATCAGGAACCTGCCAGGTGTGTACGGGGATTTCACAGTGCATCAGGCTCCTGCCAGGTGTGTATGGGGGTTTCACAGTATATCAGGATCCTGCCAGGTGTGTATGGGTTTTCACAGTATATCAGGATCCTGCCAGGTGTGTATGGGGGTTTCACAGTTTGTCAGGATCCCGCCAGGTGTGTATGGGGGTTTCACAGTTTATCAGCATCCTGCCAGGTGCGTATGGGGTATATACAGTGGATCAGGATCCTGCCAGATGTGTATGGTGTTTTCACAGTGTATCAGGATCCTGTCAGGTGTGTATGGGGTTTTCACAGTGTAACAGGATCCTGCCAAGTGTGTATGGTGTTTTCACAGTGGATCAGGATCCTGCCTGGTGTGTATGGGGTTTCACAGTATATCAGGATCCTGCCAGGTGTGTATGGGGGTTGCACAGTTTATCAGGATCCTGCCAGGTGTGTATGGGGGATTGACAGTTTATCAGCATCCTGACACGTGCGTATGGGATATATATACAGTGGATCAGGATCCTGCCGGGTGTGTATGGTGTTTTCACAGTGTATCAGGATCCTGCCAGGTGTGTATGCGGTTTAAACAGCGTATCAGGATCCTGCCAAGTGTGTATGGGGTTTTCACAGTGGATCAGGATCCTGCCAGGTGTGTGTGGGGTTTTCTCAGTGGATCAGGATCCTGCCAGGTATGTGTGGGGTTTTCACAGTCTATCAGGATCCTGCCAGGTGTGTATGGGGTTTTCACAGTCCATCAGGATCCTGCCAGGTGTGTTTGGGGTTTTCACAGTGTATCAGGATCCTGCCAGGTGTGTATGGGTTTTCACAGTATATCAGGATCCTGCCAGGTGTGTATGGGGGTTTCACAGTTTATCAGCATCCTGCCAGGTGCGTATGGGGTCTACACAGTGGATCAGGATCCTGCCAGATGTGTATGGTGTTTTCACAGTGTATCAGGATCCTGCCAGGTGTGTATGGGGGTTTCACAGTTTATCAGGATCCTGCCAGATGTGAATGGGGTTTCACTCTGTATCATGATCCTGCCAGATGTGAATGGGGTTTCACTGTGCATCAGGATCCTGCCAGGTGTGTATGGGGTTTCACAGTGGATCAAGATCCTGCCAGGTGTGTGTGGGGCATTCACAATGTATCAGGATCCTGCCAGGTGTGCAAGAGGTTTTCACAGTGTATCAGGATCCTGCCAGATGTGAATGGTATTTCACTGCGTATCAGGATCCTGCCAGGTGTGAATGTTGTTTCACAGTGGATCAGGATCCTGCCAGGTGTGTACGGGGTTTTCACAGTGTATCAGGATCCTGCCAGATGTGTATGGAGATTTCACAGTGGATCAGGATCCTGCCAGATGTGAATGAGGTTTGCACAGTGCCTCAGGATCCTGCCAGATGCGTATGGGGTTTTCACAGTGCATCAGGATCCTTCCAGATGTGTATGTGTGTTTCACAGTGTATCAGGATCCTGCATCGTGTGTATGGGGTTTCACAGTTTATCAGGATCCTGCCAGGTGTGTATGGGGTTTTCACAGTGTATCAGGATCCTGCCAGGTGTGTATGGGGTTTTCACAGTCCATCAGGATCCTGCCAGGTGTGTCTTGGGTTTTCACAGTTTATCAGGATCGTGACAGGTGTGTATGGGGGTTTCATAGTTTATCAGGATCCTGCCAGGTGTATATGTTAGTTTCACAGATTATCAGGATCCTGCCAGATGTGAATGGGGTTTCACTTTGTATCAGGATCCTGCCAGATGTGAATGGGGTTTCTCTGTGCATCAGGAACCTGCCAGGTGTGTACGGCGATTTCACAGTGCATCAGGCTCCTGCCAGGTGTGTATGGGGGTTTCACAGTATATCAGGATCCTGCCAGGTGTGTGTGGGTTTTCACAGTGCATCAGGCTCCTGCCAGGTGTGTATGTGTGTTTCACAGTGTATCAGGATCCTGCATCGTGTGTATGGGGTTTCACAGTTTATCAGGATCCTGCCAGGTGTGTATGGGGTTATCACAGTGTTTCAGGATCCTGCCAGGTGTGTATGGGGTTTTCACTGTGTATCAGGATCCTGCCAGGTGTGTATGTGGGTTTTACAGATTATCAGCATCCTGCCTGGTGTGTATGGGGATTTCACAGAGTATCGGAATCCTGCCAGGTGTGTATGTGGGTTTCACAGTTTATCAGGATCCTGCCTGGTGTGCATGGAGTTTCACAGTGGATCAGGATCCTGCCAGGTGTGTACGGGGTTTTCACAGTGGATCAGGATCCTGCCAGATGTGTATGGAGTTTTCACAGTGGATCAGCATCCTGCCAGATGTGTATGGGGTTTTCACAGTGGATCAGGATCCTGCCAGGTGTGTCAGGGATTTCACAGTGTATCAGGATCCTGCCAGATGTGTATGGAGCTTTCACAGTGGATCAGGATACTGCCAGGTGTGTATGGGGTTTTCACAGTGTATCAGGATCCTGCCAGGTGTGTCAGGGATTTCACAGTGTATCAGGATCCTGCCAGGTGTGTATGGGGTGTTCACAGTTTATCAAGGTCCTGCCAGGCGTGTATGGGGTTTTCACAGTGGATCAGGAGCCTGCCAGGTGTGCATGGGGGTTTCACTGTGTATCAGGATCCTGCCAGGTGTGTATGGGGTTTCTCAGTGTATCAGGATCCTGCCAGGTGTGTATGGGGTTTCACAGTGTCTCAGGATCCTGCCAGATGTGAGTGGGGTTTCACTGTGTATCAGGATCCTGCCAGATGTGAATGGGATTTCACAGTGCATCAGGAACCTGCCAGGTGTGCACGGGGATTTCACATTGCATCAGGCTCCTGCCAGGTGTGTATGGGGGTTTCGCAGTATATCACGATCCTGCCAGGTGTGTATGGGGTTTCACAGTATATCAGGATCCTGCCAGGTGTGTATAGGGGTTTCACTGTGGATCAGAATCCTGCCAGGTGTGTATGGGGTTTCTCAGTGTATCAGGATCCTGACAGGTGTGTATGGGGTTTCACAGTGTCTCAGGATCCTGCCAGATGTGAGTGGGGTTTCACTGTGTATCAGGATCCTGCCAGGTGTGTCAGGGATTTCACAGTGTATCAGGATCCTGCCAGGTGTGTATGGGGTGTTCACAGTGTATCAGGATCCTGCCAGGCGTGTATGGGGTTTTCACAGTTTATCAGGATCCTGCCAGGTGTGTCTGGGGTTTTCACAGTTTATCAGGATCCTGACAGGTGTATATGGGGGTTTCACAGTTTATCAGCATCCTGCCTGGTGTGTATGGGGATTTCACAGTGTATCAGGATCCTGCCAGGTGTGTATGTGGGTTTCACAGTTTATCAGGATCCTGCTTGGTGTGTATGGGTTTTCACAGTGGATGAGGATCCTGCCAGGTGTGTATGTGGGTTTCACAGTTTATCAAGATCCTGCCAGATGTGAATGAGGTTTCACAGTGGATCAGGATCCTGCCAGGTGTGTACGGGTTTTCACAGTGGATCAGGATCCTGCCAGATGTGTATGGAGCTTTCACAGTGGATCAGGATACTGCCAGGTGTGTATGGGGATTTCACAGTGTATCAGGATCCTGCCAGGTGTGTCAGGGATTTCACAGTGTATCAGGATCCTGCCAGGCGTGTATGGGGTTTTCACAGTTTATCAGGATCCTGCCAGGTGTGTCTGGGGTTTTCACAGTTTATCAGGATCCTGACAGGTGTATATGGGGGTTTCACAGTTTATCAGGATCCTGCCAGGTGTGTATGTGGGTTTCACAGATTATCAGGATCCTGCCAGATGTGAATGGGGTTTCACTCTGTATCATGATCCTGCCAGATGTGAATGGGGTGTCACTGTGCATCAGGAACCTGCCAGGTGTGTACGGGGATTTCACAGTGCATCAGGCTCCTGCCAGGTGTGTATGGGGGTTTCACAGTATATCAGGATCCTGCCAGGTGTGTATGGGTTTTCACAGTATATCAGGATCCTGCCAGGTGTGTATGGGGGTTTCACAGTTTGTCAGGATCCCGCCAGGTGTGTATGGGGGTTTCACAGTTTATCAGCATCCTGCCAGGTGCGTATGGGGTATATACAGTGGATCAGGATCCTGCCAGATGTGTATGGTGTTTTCACAGTGTATCAGGATCCTGTCAGGTGTGTATGGGGTTTTCACAGTGTAACAGGATCCTGCCAAGTGTGTATGGTGTTTTCACAGTGGATCAGGATCCTGCCTGGTGTGTATGGGGTTTCACAGTATATCAGGATCCTGCCAGGTGTGTATGGGGGTTGCACAGTTTATCAGGATCCTGCCAGGTGTGTATGGGGGATTGACAGTTTATCAGCATCCTGACACGTGCGTATGGGATATATATACAGTGGATCAGGATCCTGCCGGGTGTGTATGGTGTTTTCACAGTGTATCAGGATCCTGCCAGGTGTGTATGCGGTTTAAACAGCGTATCAGGATCCTGCCAAGTGTGTATGGGGTTTTCACAGTGGATCAGGATCCTGCCAGGTGTGTGTGGGGTTTTCTCAGTGGATCAGGATCCTGCCAGGTATGTGTGGGGTTTTCACAGTCTATCAGGATCCTGCCAGGTGTGTATGGGGTTTTCACAGTCCATCAGGATCCTGCCAGGTGTGTTTGGGGTTTTCACAGTGTATCAGGATCCTGCCAGGTGTGTATGGGTTTTCACAGTATCTCAGGATCCTGCCAGGTGTGTATGGGGGTTTCACAGTTTATCAGCATCCTGCCAGGTGCGTATGGGGTCTACACAGTGGATCAGGATCCTGCCAGATGTGTATGGTGTTTTCACAGTGTATCAGGATCCTGCCAGGTGTGTATGGGGGTTTCACAGTTTATCAGGATCCTGCCAGGTGTGCATGTGGGTTTCACAGATTATCAGGATCCTGCCAGATGTGAATGGGGTTTCACTCTGTATCATGATCCTGCCAGATGTGAATGGGGTTTCACTGTGCATCAGGATCCTGCCAGGTGTGTATGGGGTTTCACAGTGGATCAAGATCCTGCCAGGTGTGTGTGGGGCATTCACAATGTATCAGGATCCTGCCAGGTGTGCAAGAGGTTTTCACAGTGTATCAGGATCCTGCCAGATGTGAATGGTATTTCACTGCGTATCAGGATCCTGCCAGGTGTGAATGTTGTTTCACAGTGGATCAGGATCCTGCCAGGTGTGTACGGGGTTTTCACAGTGTATCAGGATCCTGCCAGATGTGTATGGAGATTTCACAGTGGATCAGGATCCTGCCAGATGTGAATGAGGTTTGCACAGTGCATCAGGATCCTGCCAGATGCGTATGGGGTTTTCACAGTGCATCAGGATCCTTCCAGATGTGTATGTGTGTTTCACAGTGTATCAGGATCCTGCATCGTGTGTATGGGGTTTCACAGTTTATCAGGATCCTGCCAGGTGTGTATGGGGTTTTCACAGTGTATCAGGATCCTGCCAGGTGTGTATGGGGTTTTCACAGTCCATCAGGATCCTGCCAGGTGTGTCTTGGGTTTTCACAGTTTATCAGGATCGTGACAGGTGTGTATGGGGGTTTCATAGTTTATCAGGATCCTGCCAGGTGTATATGTTAGTTTCACAGATTATCAGGATCCTGCCAGATGTGAATGGGGTTTCACTTTGTATCAGGATCCTGCCAGATGTGAATGGGGTTTCTCTGTGCATCAGGAACCTGCCAGGTGTGTACGGCGATTTCACAGTGCATCAGGCTCCTGCCAGGTGTGTATGGGGGTTTCACAGTATATCAGGATCCTGCCAGGTGTGTGTGGGTTTTCACAGTGCATCAGGCTCCTGCCAGGTGTGTATGTGTGTTTCACAGTGTATCAGGATCCTGCATCGTGTGTATGGGGTTTCACAGTTTATCAGGATCCTGCCAGGTGTGTATGGGGTTATCACAGTGTTTCAGGATCCTGCCAGGTGTGTATGGGGTTTTCACTGTGTATCAGGATCCTGCCAGGTGTGTATGTGGGTTTTACAGATTATCAGCATCCTGCCTGGTGTGTATGGGGATTTCACAGAGTATCGGAATCCTGCCAGGTGTGTATGTGGGTTTCACAGTTTATCAGGATCCTGCCTGGTGTGCATGGAGTTTCACAGTGGATCAGGATCCTGCCAGATGTGTATGGAGTTTTCACAGTGGATCAGCATCCTGCCAGATGTGTATGGGGTTTTCACAGTGGATCAGGATCCTGCCAGGTGTGTCAGGGATTTCACAGTGTATCAGGATCCTGCCAGGTGTGTATGGGGTGTTTACAGTTTATCAAGGTCCTGCCAGACGTGTATGGAGTTTTCACAGTGGATCAGGATCCTGCCAGGTGTGTATGGGGTTTTCACTGTGTATCAGGATCCTGCCAGGTGTGTATGGGGTTTCAATGTGTATCAGGATCCTGCCAGGTGTGTATGGGTTTTCACAGTGTATCAGGATCCTGCCAGATGTGAGAGGGGATTCACTGTGTATCAGGATCCTGCCAGATGTGAATGGGTTTTCACTGTGCATCAGGAACCTGCCAGGTGTGCACGGGGATTTCACAGTGCATCAGGCTCCTGCCAGGTGTTTTTGGGGGTTTCACAGTATATCAGGATCCTGCCAGATGTGAATGGTGTTTCACAGTGAATCAGGATCCTGCCAGGTGTGTACGGGGTTTTCACAGTGTATCAGAATCCTGCCAGAAGTGTGTGGAGATTTCACAGTGTATCAGGATCCTGCATCGTGTGTATGGGGTTTCACAGTTTATCAGGTTCCTGCCAGATGTGAATGGGGTTTCACTTTGCATCAGGATCCTGCCAGATGTGAATGGGTTTTCACTGTGCATCAGGAACCTGCCAGGTGTGTACGGGGATTTCACAGTGCATCAGGCTCCTGCCAGGTGTGTATGGGGGTTTCACAGTATATCAGGATCCTGCCAGGTGTGTGTGGGTTTTCACAGTATATCAGGAACCTGCCAGGTGTGTATGGGGTTTCACAGTTTATCAGGATCCCGCCAGGTGTGTATGGGGGTTTCACAGTTTATCAGCATCCTGCCAGGTGCGTATGGGGTATATACAGTGGATCAGGATCCTGCCAGATGTGTATGGTGTTTTCACAGTGTATCAGGATCCTGCCAGGTGTGTATGGGGTTTTCACAGTGTAACAGGATCCTGCCAAGTGTGTATGGGGTTTCACAGTGGATTAATTTCCTGCCAGGTGTTTGTGGGGCTTTCACAATGTATCAGGATCCTGCCAGGTGTGTATGGGGTTTTCACAGTGTATCAGGATCCTGCCAGATGTGAATGGGATTTCACTGCGTATCAGGATCCTGCCAGATGTGAATGTTGTTTCACAGTGGATCAGGATCCTGCCAGATGTGTATGGAGATTTCACTGTGCATCAGGATCCTGCCAGATGTGAATGAGGTTTTCACAGTGCATCAGCATCCTGCCTGATGTGTGGGGTGTTCACAGTGCATCAGGATCATTCCAGATGTGTATGTGTGTTTCACAGTGTATCTGGATCCTGCATCGTGTGGATGGGGTTTCACAGTTTATCAGGATCCTGCCAGGTGTGTATGGGGTTATCACAGTGTTTCAGGATCCTGCCAGGTGTGTATGGGGTTTTCACAGTGTATCAGGATCCTGCCAGGTGTGTATGTGGGTTTTACAGATTATCAGCATCCTGCCTGGTGTGTATGGGGATTTCACAGTGTATCAGGATCCTGCCAGGTGTGTATGTGGGTTTCACAGTTTATCAGGATCCTGCCTGGTGTGTATGGAGTTTCACAGTTGATCAGGATCCTGCCAGGTGTGTACGGGGTTTTCACAGTGGATCAGGATCCTGCCAGATGTGTATGGAGTTTTCACAGTGGATCAGCATCCTGCCAGATGTGTATGGGGTTTTCACAGTGGATCAGGATCCTGCCAGGTGTGTCAGGGATTTCACAGTGTATCAGGATCCTGCCAGGTGTGTATGGGGTGTTTACAGTTTATCAAGGTCCTGCCAGGCGTGTATGGAGTTTTCACAGTGGATCAGGATCCTGCCAGGTGTGTATGGGGGTTTCACTGTGTATCAGGATCCTGCCAGGTGTGTATGGGGTTTCAATGTGTATCAGGATCCTGCCAGGTGTGTATGGGGTTTCACAGTGTATCAGGATCCTGCCAGATGTGAGAGGGGATTCACTGTGTATCAGGATCCTGCCAGATGTGAATGGGTTTTCACTGTGCATCAGGAACATGCCAGGTGTGCACGGGGATTTCACAGTGCATCAGGCTCCTGCCAGGTGTTTTTGGGGGTTTCACAGTATATCAGGATCCTGCCAGATGTGAATGGTGTTTCACAGTGGATCAGGATCCTGCCAGGTGTGTACGGGGTTTTCACAGTGTATCAGAATCCTGCCAGAAGTGTGTGGAGATTTCACAGTGGATCAGGATCCTGCCAGATGTGATGTGTTTTTCACAGTGCATCAGGATCCTGCCAGATGTGCATGGGGTTTCACAGTTTATCAGGTTCCTGCCAGGTGTGTCCGGGGTTTTTACAGTTTTCGGGATCCTGCCAGGTGTGTATGGGGGTTCCACAGTTTATCAGGATCCTGCCAGGTGTGCATGTGGGTTTCACAGTTAATCAGGATCCTGCCAGATGTGTATGGGGTTTTCACAGTCCGTCAGGTTCCTTCCAGATGTGTGTGGGTGTTTCATAGTGTATCGGGATCCTGCATCGTGTGTATGGGGTTTCACAGTTTATCAGGATCCTGCCAGGTGTGTCTGGGGTTTTCACAGTGTATCAGGATCCTGCCAGGTGTGTATGGGGTTTTCACAGTGTATCAGGATCCTGCCAGGTGTGTATGTGGGTTTCACAGTTTATCAGCACACTGCCTGGAGTGTATGGGGATTTCACAGTGTATCAGGATCCTGCCAGGTGTATATGCGGGTTTCACAGTTTATCAGGATCCTGCCTGGTGCGTATGGGGTTTCACAGTGGATCAGGATCCTGCCAGGTGTGTATGTGGGTTTCACAGTTTATCAGGATCCTGCCAGATGTGAATGGGGTTTCACGGTGGTTCAGGATCCTGCCAGGTGTGTACGGGGTTTTCACAGTGGATCAGGATCCTGCCAGATGTGTATGGAGTTTTCACAGTGGATCAGGATCCTGCCAGGCGTGTATGGGATTTTCAGAGTGGATCAGGATCCTGCCAGTAGTGTCAGGGATTTCACAGTGTATCAGGATCCTGCCAGGTGTGTGTGGGGTGTTCACAGTTTATCAAGGTCCTGCCAGGCGTGTATGGAGTTTTCACAGTGGATCAGGATCCTGCCAGGTGTGTATGGGGGTTTCACAGTGTACCAGGATCCTGCCAGGTGTGTATGGGGTTTCACAGTGTATCAGAAATCTGCCAGGTGTGTATGGGGTTTCACAGTGCATCAGGATCCAGCCAGATGTGAATGGGTTTTCTCTGTGTATCAGGATCCTGCCAGATGTGAATGGGGTTACACAGTGCATCAGGAACCTGCCAGGTGTTTACGGGGATTTCACAGTGCATCAGGCTCCTGCCAGGTGAGTATGGGGGTTTCACAGTATATCAGGATCCTGCCAGGTGTGTATGGGTTTTCACAGTGTATCAGGATCCTGCCATGTGTGTATGAGGGTTTCACAGTTTATAAGGATCCCGCCAGGTGTGTATGGGGGTTTCACAGTTTATCAGCATCCTGCCAGGTGCGTATGGGGTATATGCAGGGGATCAGGATCCTGCCAGGTGTGTATGGTGTTTTCACAGTGTATCAGGATCCTGCCAGGTGTGTATGGGGTTTTCACAGTGTATCAGGATCCTGCCAAGTTTGTATGGGGTTTTCACAGTGGATCAGGATCCTGCCAGGTGTGTATGGGGTTTTCGCAGAGGATCAGGATCCTGCCAGGTGTGTGGGCTTTTCACAGTGTATCAGGATCCTGCCAGGTGTGTATGGGGTTTTCACAGTGTATCAGGATCCTGCCAGATGCGAATGGGGTTTCACTGCGTATCAGGATCCTGCCAGATGTGAATGGTGTTTCACAGCGGATCAGGATCCTGCCAGGTGTGTACGGGGTTTTCACAGTGTATCAGGATCCTGCCAGATGTGTATGGAGATTTCACAGTGGATCAGGATCCTGCCAGATGTGAATGAGGTTTTCACAGTGCATCAGGATCCTGCCAGATGTGCATGGAGTTTTCACAGTGCATCAGGATCCTTCCAGATGTGTATGGGTGTTTCACAGTGTATAAGGATCCTGCATCGTGTGGATGGGGTTTCACAGTTTATCAGGTTCCTGCCAAGTGTGTATGGCGTTTTCACAGTGTATCAGGATCCTGCCAGGTGTGTATGGGATTTTCACAGTGTATCAGGATCCTGCCAGGTGTGTATGTGGGTTTCACAGATTATCAGGATCCTGCCAGGTGTGTCTGGGATTTTCACAGTATATCAGGATCCTGCCGGTTGTGTATGGGGGTTTCACAGTTTATCAGGATCCTGCCAGGTGTGTATGTGGGTTTCACAGTTTATCAGGATCCTGCCAGATGTGAATGGGGTTTCACTGTGTATCAGGATCCTGCCAGATGTGAATGGTGTTTCACTGTGCATCAGGAACCTGCCAGGTTTGTACGGGGATTTCACAGTGCATCAGGCTCCTGCCTGGTGTGTATGGGGGATTCACAGTATATCAGGATCCTGCCAGGTGTGCATGGGTTTTCACAGTTTATCAGCATCCTGCCAGGTGTGTATGGGGTATATACAGTGGATCTGGATCCTGCCAGGTGTGTATGGGGTTTTCACAGTGTATCAGGATCCTGCCAGGTGTGTATGGGGTTTTCACAGTGGATCAGGATCCTGCCAGATGTTTATGGGGTTTTCACAGTGTATCGGGATCCTGCCAGGTGTGTGTGGGGTTTTCACAGTGTATCAGGATCCTGCCAGTTGTGTATGGGGTTTTCACTGTGCATCAGGATCCTGCCAGGTGTGTATGTGGGTTTCGCATATTATCAGGATCATGCCAGGTGTGTATGGGGGTTTCACAGTGTATTAGTTTCCTGCCAGGTGTGTATGTGGGTTTCACAGTTTATCAGGATGCTGCCAGGTGTGTCTGGGGTTTTCGCAGTTTATCAGGTTCCTGCCAGGTCTGTATGGGTGTTTCACAGTTTATCAGGATCCTGCCAGGTGTGTATGTTGGTTTCACAGTTTAACAGTTTCCTGCCAGGTGTGTCTGGGGGTTTCACAGTTTATCAGGATCATGCCAGGAGTGTATGTGGGATTCACAGTTTATCAGGATCCTGCCAGATGTGAATGCGGTTTTCACTGTGCATCAGGAGCCTGCCAGATGTGTATGGGATTTTCACAGTGCATCAGGATCCTTCCAGGTGTGTCTGGGGGTTTCACAGTGTATCATGATCCTGCCACGTGTGTATGGGTTTTCACAGATTATCAGGATCCTGCCAGGTGTATATGTGGGTTTCACAGTTTATCAGGATCCTGCCTGGTGTGTCTGGGGTTTTCACAGTGTGTCAGGATCCTTCCAGGTGTGTATGTGGGTTTCACAGTGTATCAGGCTCCTGCCAGATGGGTCTGTGGGTTTCACAGTTTATCAGCATCCTGCCTGGTGTGTATGGGGTTTCACAGTGGATCAGGATCCTGCCACGTATGTATGGGGTTTTCACAGTGTATCAGGATCCTGCCAGGTGTTTATGGGGGTTTCACAGTTTATCAGGATCCTGCCAGGTGTGTATGTGGGTTTCACAGTTTATCGGGATCTTGCCAGGTGTGTATGGGGGTTTCACAGTTCATCAGGATCCTGCCAGGTGTGTATGGGGGTCTCAGTTTATCAGGATCCTGCCGTGTGTGTGGGGGCTTCACAGTTCATCAGGATCCTGCCAGGTGTGTATGTGGGTTTCACAGTGTATCAGGAAACTGCCAGATGTGAATGGGGTTTTCACAGTGCATCAGGATCCTGCCAGGTGTGTATGCGGTTTTCACAGTGCATCAGGATCCTTCCAGATGTGTGTGGGGGTTTCACAGTGTATCAGGATCCTGCATCGTGTGTATGGGGTTTTCACAGTGCATCAGGATCCTGCCAGGTGTGTATGGGGTTTTCACAGTGTATTTGGATCCTGCCAGGTGTGTGTGAGGTTTTCACACTGTATCAGGATACTGCCAAGAGTGTATGGGGTTCTCACAGTGTATCAAGATCCTCCCCAGTGTGTATGGGGTTTTCACAGTGGATCAGGATCCTGCCAGGTGTGTATGGGGTTTTCACAGTGGATCAGGATCCTGCCAGGTTTGTGCGGGGTTTTCACAGTGTATCAGGATCCTGCCAGGTGTGTATGAGGTTTTCACAGTCCATCAGGTTCCTGCCAGGTGTGTATGGGGTTTTCACAGTGTATCAGGATCCTGCCAGGTGTGTTTGGTGTTTTCACTGTGCATCAGGATCCTGCCAGGTGTGTATGGGGCTTTCACAGTGTATCGGGATCCTGACAGGTGTGTATGTGGGTTTCACAGTTTATCAGGATCATGCCAGGTGTGTATGGGGGTTTCACTGTGTATCAGTATCCTGCCAGGTGTGTATGTGGGTTTCACAGTTTATCAGGATGCTGCCAGGTGTGTCTTTGATTTTCGCAGTTTATCAGGATCCTGCCAGGTCTGTATGGGGGTTTCACAGTTTATCAGGCTCCTGCCAGGTGTGTATGGGGGTTTCACAGTATATCTGGATTCTGCCAGGTGTGTATGGGGTTTCACAGTGCATCAGGATCCTGCCAGGTGTGTATGGGGCTTTCACAGTGTATCAGGATCCTGCCAGGTGTGTATGTGGGTTTCACAGTTTATCAGGATCATGCCAGGTGTGTATGGGGGTTTCACTGTGTATCAGGATCCTGCCAGGTGTGTATGTGGGTTTCACAGTTTATCAGGATGCTGCCAGGTGTGTCTGGGATTTTCGCAGTTTATCAGGATCCTGCCAGGTCTATATGGGGGTTTCACAGTATATCTGGATCCTGCCAGGTGTGTATGGGGTTTCACAGTGCATCAGGATCCTGCCAGGTGTGTATGGGGGTTTCACAGTTTATCAGGATCCTGCCAGGTGTGTATGGGGGTTTGACAGTATATCAGCATCCTGCCAGGTGCGTATGGGGTATATATACAGTGGATCAGTATACTGCCAGGAGTGTATGTGGTTTTCACAGTGTATCAGGATCCTGCCAAGTGTGAATGGGGTTTTCACAGTGGATCAGGATCCTGCCAGGTGTGTGTGGGGTTTTCAAAGTGTATCAGGATCCTGCCAGGTGTGTATGTGGTTTCACAGTGTATCAGGATCCTGCCAAGTGTGTATGGGGTTTTCACAGTGGATCAGGATCCTGCCAGGTGTGTATGGGGTTTTCACAGTGGATCAGGATCCTGCCAGGTGTGTGTGGGGTTTTCACAGTGTTTCAGGATCCTGCCAGGTGTGTATGGGGATTTCACAGTGCATCAGTTTCCTGCCAGGTGTGTATGGGGTTTTCACAGTGTATCAGGATCCTGCCATGTGTGTGTGGGGTCTTCACAGTGTATCAGGATCCTGCCAGATGTGAATGGGGTTTTCACTGTGCATCAGGAGCCTGCCAGATGTGTATGGGATTTTCACAGTGCATCAGGATCCTTCCAGGTGTGTCTGGGGGTTTCACAGTGTATCATGATCCTGCCACGTGTGTATGGGTTTTCACAGATTATCAGGATCCTGCCAGGTGTATATGTGGGTTTCACAGTTTATCAGGATCCTGCCTGGTGTGTCTGGGGTTTTCACAGTGGATCAGGATCCTTCCAGGTGTGTATGTGGGTTTCACAGTGTATCAGGCTCCTGCCAGATGGGTCTGTGGGTTTCACAGTTTATCAGCATCCTGCCTGGTGTGTATGGGGTTTCACAGTGGATCAGGATCCTGCCACGTATGTATGGGGTTTTCACAGTGTATCAGGATCCTGCCAGGTGTTTATGGGGGTTTCACAGTTTATCAGGATCCTGCCAGGTGTGTATGTGGGTTTCACAGTTTATCGGGATCTTGCCAGGTGTGTATGGGGGTTTCACAGTTCATCAGGATCCTGCCAGGTGTGTATGGGGGTCTCAGTTTATCAGGATCCTGCCGTGTGTGTGGGGGCTTCACAGTTCATCAGGATCCTGCCAGGTGTGTATGTGGGTTTCACAGTGTATCAGGAAACTGCCAGATGTGAATGGGGTTTTCACAGTGCATCAGGATCCTGCCAGGTGTGTATGCGGTTTTCACAGTGCATCAGGATCCTTCCAGATGTGTGTGGGGGTTTCACAGTGTATCAGGATCCTGCATCGTGTGTATGGGGTTTTCACAGTGCATCAGGATCCTGCCAGGTGTGTATGGGGTTTTCACAGTGTATTTGGATCCTGCCAGGTGTGTGTGAGGTTTTCACACTGTATCAGGATACTGCCAAGAGTGTATGGGGTTCTCACAGTGTATCAAGATCCTCCCCAGTGTGTATGGGGTTTTCACAGTGGATCAGGATCCTGCCAGGTGTGTATGGGGTTTTCACAGTGGATCAGGATCCTGCCAGGTTTGTGCGGGGTTTTCACAGTGTATCAGGATCCTGCCAGGTGTGTATGAGGTTTTCACAGTCCATCTGGTTCCTGCCAGGTGTGTATGGGGTTTTCACAGTGTATCAGGATCCTGCCAGGTGTGTTTGGTGTTTTCACTGTGCATCAGGATTCTGCCAGGTGTGTATGGGGCTTTCACAGTGTATCGGGATCCTGACAGGTGTGTATGTGGGTTTCACAGTTTATCAGGATCATGCCAGGTGTGTATGGGGGTTTCACTGTGTATCAGTATCCTGCCAGGTGTGTATGTGGGTTTCACAGTTTATCAGGATGCTGCCAGGTGTGTCTTTGATTTTCGCAGTTTATCAGGATCCTGCCAGGTCTGTATGGGGGTTTCACAGTTTATCAGGCTCCTGCCAGGTGTGTATGGGGGTTTCACAGTATATCTGGATTCTGCCAGGTGTGTATGGGGTTTCACAGTGCATCAGGATCCTGCCAGGTGTGTATGGGGCTTTCACAGTGTATCAGGATCCTGCCAGGTGTGTATGTGGGTTTCACAGTTTATCAGGATCATGCCAGGTGTGTATGGGGGTTTCACTGTGTATCAGGATCCTGCCAGGTGTGTATGTGGGTTTCACAGTTTATCAGGATGCTGCCAGGTGTGTCTGGGATTTTCGCAGTTTATCAGGATCCTGCCAGGTCTATATGGGGGTTTCACAGTATATCTGGATCCTGCCAGGTGTGTATGGGGGTTTCACAGTGCATCAGGATCCTGCCAGGTGTGTATGGGGGTTTCACAGTTTATCAGGATCCTGCCAGGTGTGTATGGGGGTTTGACAGTATATCAGCATCCTGCCAGGTGCGTATGGGGTATATATACAGTGGATCAGTATACTGCCAGGAGTGTATGTGGTTTTCACAGTGTATCAGGATCCTGCCAAGTGTGAATGGGGTTTTCACAGTGGATCAGGATCCTGCCAGGTGTGTGTGGGGTTTTCAAAGTGTATCAGGATCCTGCCAGGTGTGTATGTGGTTTCACAGTGTATCAGGATCCTGCCAAGTGTGTATGGGGTTTTCACAGTGGATCAGGATCCTGCCAGGTGTGTATGGGGTTTTCACAGTGGATCAGGATCCTGCCAGGCGTGTGTGGGGTTTTCACAGTGTTTCAGGATCCTGCCAGGTGTGTATGGGGATTTCACAGTGCATCAGTTTCCTGCCAGGTGTGTATGGGGTTTTCACAGTGTATCAGGATCCTGCCAGGTGTGTGTGGGGTCTTCACAGTGTATCAGGATCCTGCCAGGTGTGTATGGGGTTTTCACTGTGCATCAGGATCCTGCCAGGTGTGTATGGGGTTTTCACAGTGTATCAGGATCCTGCCAGGTGTGTATGTGGGTTTCGCATTTTATCAGGATCATGCCAGGTGTGTATGGGGGTTTCACAGTTTATCAGGATGCTGCCATGTGTGTCTGGGGTTTTCGCAGTTTATCAGGATCCTGCCAGGTCTGTATGGGCGATTCACAGTTTATCAGGATCCTGCCAGGTGCGTATTTTGGTTTCACAGTTTATCAGTTTCCTGCCAGGTGTGTATGGGGGTTTCACAGTTTATCGGTATCCTGCCTGGTGTGTCTGGGGGTTTCACAGTTTATCAGGATCCTTCCAGGTGTGTATGTGGGATTCACAGTTTATCAGGATCCTGCCAGATGTGAATGGGGTTTTCACAGTGCATCAGGATCCTGCCAGATGTGTATGGGGTTTTCACAGTGCATCAGGATCCTTCCAGATGTGTCTGGGGGTTTCACAGTGTATCATGATCCTGCCACGTGTGTATGGGGTTTCACAGTTGATCAGGATCCTGCCAGGTGTCTATGTGGGTGTCACAGTTTATCAGGATCCTGCCTGGTGTGTCTGGGGTTTTCACAGTGTGTCAGGATCCTTCCAGGTGTGTATGTGGGTTTCACAGTGTCTCAGGCTCCTGCCAGGTGTGTATGTGGGTTTCACAGTTTATCAGGATCCTGCCTGGTGTGTATGGGGTTTCACAGTGGATCAGGATCCTGCCACGTGTGTATGGGGTTTTCACAGTGTATCAGGATCCTGCCAGGTGTTTATGGGGGTTTCACAGTTTATCAGGTTCCTGCCAGGGGTATGTGGGTTTCACAGATTATCAGGATCCTGCCAGGTGTGTATGGGGGTTTCACAGTTCATCAGGATCCTGCCAGGTGTGTATGGGGGTCTCGCAGTTTATCAGGATCCTGCCAGGTGTGTCTGGGGGCTTCACAGTTCATCAGGATCCTGCCAGGTGTGTATGTGGGTTTCACAGTGTATCAGGAAACTGCCAGATGTGAATGGGGGTTTCACAGTGCATCAGGATCCTGCCAGATGTGTATGGCGTTTTCACAGTGTATTTGGATCCTGCCAGGTGTGTGTGGGGTTTTCACAGTGCATCAGGATCCTGCCACGTGTGTATGGGGTTTTCACAGAGTATCAGGATCATGCCAGGTGCTTATGGGGGTTTCACAGTTTATCAGGATCCTGCCAGGTGTGTATGTGGGTTTCACAGTTTTTCAGGATCCTGCCAGGTGTGTATGGGGGTTTCACAGTTCATCAGGATCCTGCCAGGTGTGTCTGGGGGCTTCACAGTTCATCAGGATCCTGTCAGGTGTGTATGTGGGTTTCACAGTGGATCAGGAAACTGCCAGATGTGAATGGGGTTTTCACAGTTTATCAGGATCCTGCCAGATGTGTATGGGGTTTTCACATTGCATCAGGATCCTTCCAGATGTGTGTGGGGGTTTCACAGTGTATCAGGATCCTGCATCGTGTGTATGGGGTTTTCACAGTGCATCAGGATCCTGCCAGGTGTGTATGGGGTTTTCACAGTGTATTTGGATCCTGCCAGGTGTGTGTGGGGTTTTCACAGTGTATCAGTATAATGCCAGGTGTACAGGGGTTTTCACAGAGTATCAGGATCCTCCCGAGTGTGTATGGGGTTTTCGCAATGGATCAGAATCCTGCCAGGTGTGTATGCGGTTTTCACAGTGGATCAGTATCCTGCCAGGTGTGTGTGGGGTTTTCACAGTGTATCAGGATCCTGCCAGGTGTGTATGTTGTTTTCACAGTGTATCAGGATCCTGCCAGGTGTGTTTGGTGCTTTCTCCGTGCATCAGGATCCTGCCAGGTGTGTGGGGTTTTCAGAGTGTATCAGGATCCTGCCAGGTGTGTATGGGGTTTTCACTGTGCATCAGGATCCTGCCAGGTGTGTATGGGGTTTTCACAGTGTATCAGGATCCTGCCAGGTGTGTATGTGGGTTTCACAGTTTATCAGGATCATGCCAGGTGTGTATGGGGGTTTCGCAGTGTATCAGGATCCTGCCAGGTGTGTATGTGGCTTTCACAATTTATCAGGTTCCTGCCAGGTGTGTCTGGGGTTTTCACAGTTTATGAGGATCCTGCCAGGTGTGTATGGGGGTTTCAGAGTTTTTCTGGATCCAGCCAGGTGTGGATGTTGGTTTCACAGTTCATCAGTTTCCTGCCGGGTGTGTATGGGGGTTTCACAGTTTGTCAGGATCCTGCCAGGTGTGTATGGGGTTTTCACAGTTTATCGGGATCCTGCCTTTTGTGTCTGGGGTTTCACAGTTTATCAGGACCCTGCCAGGTGTGTATGTGGGTTTCACAGTTTATCAGGATCCTGCCGGATGTGAATGGGGTTTTCACAGTGCATCAGGATCCTGCCAGTTGTGTATGGGTTTTTCACAGTGCATCAGGATCCTTCCAGATGTGTCTGGGGGTTTCACTGTGTATCAGGATCCTGCCACGTGTGTATGGGGATTCACAGTTTATCAGGATCCTGCCAGGTGTATATTTGGGTTTCACAGTTTATCAGGATCCTGCCTGCTGTGTCTGGGGTTTTCACAGTGTATCAGGATTCTGCCAGGTGTGTTTGGTGTTTCACAGTGTACCAGGCTCCTGCCAGTTGTGTATGTGGGTTTCACAGTTTATCAGTATCCTGCCTGGAGTGTATGGGGTTTCACAGTGGATCAGGATCCTGCCACGTGTGTATGTGGGTTTCACAGTTTATCAGGATCCTGCCAGGTGTGTATGGGGGTTTCACAGTTCATCAGGATCCTGCCAGGTGTGTTTGGGGGTCTCACAGTTTATCAGGATCCTGCCAGGTGTGTCTGGGGGCTTCACAGTTCATCAGGATCCTGCCAGGTGTGTATGTGGGTTTCACAGTGTATCAGGAAACTGCCAGATGCGAATGGGGTTTTCACAGTGCATCAGGATCCTGCCAGATGTGTATGGGGTTTTCACAGTGCATCAGGATCCTTCCAGATGTGTATGGGGTTTCACAGTGTATCAGGATCCTGCATCGTGTGTATTGGGTTTTCACAGTGCATCAGGATCCTGCCAGGTGTGTATGGGGTTTTCACAGTGTATTGTGATCCTGCCATGTGTGTGTGGGGTTTTCACAGTGGATCAGGATCCTCCCAAGTGTGTATGGGGTTTTCACAGTGGATCAGGATCCTGCCAGGTGTGTGTGGGGTTTTCACAGTGTAGCAGGATCCTGCCAGGTGTGCAAGGGGTTTTCACATTGCATCAGGATCCTGCCAGGTGTATATGGGGTTTTCACAGTGTATCAGGATCCTGCCAGGTGTGTTTGATGCTTTCTCTGTGCATCAGGATCCTGCCAGGTGTGTGTGGGGTTTTCACAGTGTATCAGGATCCTGCCAGGTGTGTATGGGGTTTTCACTGTGCATCAGGATCCTGCCAGGTGTGTATGGGGTTTTCACAGTGTATCAGGATCCTGCCAGGTGTGTATGTGGGTTTCACAGTTTATCAGGATCATGCCAGGTGTGTATGGGGGTTTCGCAGTGTATCAGGATCCTGCCAGGTGTGTATGTGGCTTTCACAGTTTATCAGGTTCCTGCCAGGTGTGTCTGGGGTTTTCACAGTTTATGAGGATCCTGCCAGGTGTGTATGGGGGTTTCACAGTTTTTCAGGATCCAGCCAGGTGTGGATGGGGTTTTCACAGTTTATCGGGATCCTGCCTTTTGTGTCTGGTGTTTCACAGTTTATCAGGACCCTGCCAGGTGTGTATGTGGGTTTCACAGTTTATCAGAATCCTGCCGGATGTGAATGGGGTTTTCACAGTGCATCAGGATCCTGTCAGTTGTGTATGGGTTTTTCACAGTGCATCAGGATCCTTCCAGATGTGTCTGGGGGTTTCACTGTGTATCAGGATCCTGCCACGTGTGTATGGGGATTCACAGTTTATCAGGATCCTGCCAGGTGTATATTTGGGTTTCACAGTTTATCAGGATCCTGCCTGCTGTGTCTGGGGTTTTCACAGTGTATCAGGATTCTGCCAGGTGTGTTTGGGGGTTTCACAGTGTACCAGGCTCCTGCCAGTTGTGTATGTGGGTTTCACAGTTTATCAGTATCCTGCCTGGAGTGTATGGGGTTTCACAGTGGATCAGGATCCTGCCACGTGTGTATGTGGGTTTCACAGTTTATCAGGATCCTGCCAGGTGTGTATGGGGGTTTCACAGTTCATCAGGATCCTGCCAGGTGTGTTTGGGGGTCTCACAGTTTATCAGGATCCTGCCAGGTGTGTCTGGGGGCTTCACAGTTCATCAGGATCCTGCCAGGTGTGTATGTGGGTTTCACAGTGTATCAGGAAACTGCCAGATGTGAATGGGGTTTTCACAGTGCATCAGGATCCTGCCAGATGTGTATGGGGTTTTCACAGTGCATCAGGATCCTTCCAGATGTGTGTGGGGGTTTCACAGTGTATCAGGATCCTGCATCGTGTGTATTGGGTTTTCACAGTGCATCAGGATCCTGCCAGGTGTGTATGGGGTTTTCACAGTGTATTTTGATCCTGCCATGTGTGTGTGGGGTTTTCACAGTGGATCAGGATCCTCCCAAGTGTGTATGGGGTTTTCACAGTGGATCAGGATCCTGCCAGGTGTGTGTGGGGTTTTCACAGTGTAGCAGGATCCTGCCAGGTGTGCAAGGGGTTTTCACATTGCATCAGGATCCTGCCAGGTGTATATGGGGTTTTCACAGTGTATCAGGATCCTGCCAGGTGTGTTTGATGCTTTCTCTGTGCATCAGGATCCTGCCAGGTGTGTGTGGGGTTTTCACAGTGTATCAGGATCCTGCCAGGTCTGTATGGGGTTTTCACTGTGCATCACGATCCTGCCAGGTGTGTATGGGGTTTTCGCAGTGTATCAGGATCCTGCCAGATGTGTATGTGGGTTTCACAGTTTATCAGGATCATGCCAGGTGTGTATGGGGGTTTCGCAGTGTGTCAGGATCCTGCCAGGTGTGTATGTGGGTTTCACAGTTTATCAGGATATTGCCAGGTGTGTCTGGGGTTTTCACAGTTTATGAGGATCCTGCCAGGTGTGTATGGGGGTTTCACAGTTTTTCAGGATCCAGCCAGGTGTGGTTGTTGCTTTCACAGTTCATCAGTTTCCTGCCAGGTGTGTATGGGGGTTTCACAGTTTGTCAGGATCCTGCCAGGTGTGTATGGGGTTTTCACAGTTTATCGGGATCCTGCCTTTTGTGTCTGGGGTTTCACAGTTTATCAGGATCCTGCCAGGTGTGTATGTGTGTTTCACAGTTTATCAGGATCCTGCCAGTTGTGTATGGGTTTTTCACAGTGCATCAGGATCCTTCCAGATGTGTCTGGGGGTTTCACAGTGTATCAGGATCCTGCCACGTGTGTCTGGGGTTTCACAGATTATCAGGATCCTGCCAGGTGTATATGTGGGTTTTACAGTTTATCAGGATCCTGCCTGCTGTGTCTGGGGTTTTCACAGTGTATCAGGATTCTGCCAGGTGTGTATGGGGGTTTCACAGTGTACCAGGCTCCTGCCAGGTGTGTATGTGGGTTTCACAGTTTATCAGTATCCTGCCTGGAGTGTATGGGGTTTCACAGTGGATCAGGATCCTGCCACGTGTGTATGTGGGTTTCACCGTTTATCAGGATCCTGCCAGGTGTGTATGGGGGTTTCACAGTTTATCAGGATCCTGCCAGGTGTATATGTGGGTTTCACTGTTTATCAGGATCCTGCCAGCTGTGTCTGGGGTTTTCACAGTGTATCATGATTCTGCCAGGTGTGTATGTGGGTTTCACAGTTTATCAGTATCCTGCCTGGAGTGTATGGGGTTTCACAGTGGATCAGGATCCTGCCACGTGTGTATGTGGGTTTCACAGTTTATCAGGATCCTGCCAGGTGTGTATGGGGGTTTCACAGTTCATCAGGATCCTGCCAGGTGTGTTTGGGGGTCTCACAGTTTATCAGGATCCTGCCAGGTGTGTCTGGGGGCTTCACAGTTCATCAGGATCCTGCCAGGTGTGTATGTGGGTTTCACAGTGTATCAGGAAACTGCCAGATGTGAATGGGGTTTTCACAGTGCATCAGGATCCTGCCAGATGTGTATGGGGTTTTCACAGTGCATCAGGATCCTTCCAGATGTGTGTGGGGGTTTCACAGTGTATCAGGATCCTGCATCGTGTGTATTGGGTTTTCACAGTGCATCAGGATCCTGCCAGGTGTGTATGGGGTTTTCACAGTGTATTTTGATCCTGCCATGTGTGTGTGGGGTTTTCACAGTGGATCAGGATCCTCCCAAGTGTGTATGGGGTTTTCACAGTGGATCAGGATCCTGCCAGGTGTGTGTGGGGTTTTCACAGTGTAGCAGGATCCTGCCAGGTGTGCAAGGGGTTTTCACATTGCATCAGGATCCTGCCAGGTGTATATGGGGTTTTCACAGTGTATCAGGATCCTGCCAGGTGTGTTTGATGCTTTCTCTGTGCATCAGGATCCTGCCAGGTGTGTGTGGGGTTTTCACAGTGTATCAGGATCCTGCCAGGTCTGTATGGGGTTTTCACTGTGCATCACGATCCTGCCAGGTGTGTATGGGGTTTTCGCAGTGTATCAGGATCCTGCCAGATGTGTATGTGGGTTTCACAGTTTATCAGGATCATGCCAGGTGTGTATGGGGGTTTCGCAGTGTGTCAGGATCCTGCCAGGTGTGTATGTGGGTTTCACAGTTTATCAGGATATTGCCAGGTGTGTCTGGGGTTTTCACAGTTTATGAGGATCCTGCCAGGTGTGTATGGGGGTTTCACAGTTTTTCAGGATCCAGCCAGGTGTGGTTGTTGCTTTCACAGTTCATCAGTTTCCTGCCAGGTGTGTATGGGGGTTTCACAGTTTGTCAGGATCCTGCCAGGTGTGTATGGGGTTTTCACAGTTTATCGGGATCCTGCCTTTTGTGTCTGGGGTTTCACAGTTTATCAGGATCCTGCCAGGTGTGTATGTGTGTTTCACAGTTTATCAGGATCCTGCCAGTTGTGTATGGGTTTTTCACAGTGCATCAGGATCCTTCCAGATGTGTCTGGGGGTTTCACAGTGTATCAGGATCCTGCCACGTGTGTCTGGGGTTTCACAGATTATCAGGATCCTGCCAGGTGTATATGTGGGTTTTACAGTTTATCAGGATCCTGCCTGCTGTGTCTGGGGTTTTCACAGTGTATCAGGATTCTGCCAGGTGTGTATGGGGGTTTCACAGTGTACCAGGCTCCTGCCAGGTGTGTATGTGGGTTTCACAGTTTATCAGTATCCTGCCTGGAGTGTATGGGGTTTCACAGTGGATCAGGATCCTGCCACGTGTGTATGTGGGTTTCACCGTTTATCAGGATCCTGCCAGGTGTGTATGGGGGTTTCACAGTTTATCAGGATCCTGCCAGGTGTATATGTGGGTTTCACTGTTTATCAGGATCCTGCCAGCTGTGTCTGGGGTTTTCACAGTGTATCATGATTCTGCCAGGTGTGTATGGGGGTTTCACAGTGTACCAGGCCCCTGCCAGGTGTGTATGTGGGTTTCACAGTTTAACAGTATCCTGCCTGGAGTGTATGGGGTTTCACAGTGGATCAGGATCCTGCCACGTGTGTATGTGGGTTTCACAGTTTATCAGGATCCTGCCAGGTGTGTATGGGGGTTTCACAGTTCATCCGGATCCTGCCAGGTGTGTATGGGGGTTTCACAGTTTATCAGGATCCTGCCAGGTGTGTCTGGGGTTTTCACAGTGCATCAGGATCCTGCCAGATGTGTATGGGGTTTTCACAGTGCATCAGGATCCTTCCAGATGTGTGTGGGGGTTTCACAGTGTTTCAGGATCCTGCATCGTGTGTATGGGGTTTTCACAGTGCATCAGTATCCTGCCAGGTGTGTATGGGGTTTTCACAGTGTATTTGGATCCTGCCAGGTGTTTGTGGGGTTTCCACAGTGTATCAGGATCCTGCCAGGTGTGTATGGGGTTTTCACAGTGTATCAGGATCCTCCCAAGTGTGTATGGGGTTTTCACAGTGGATCAGGATCCTGCCAGGTGTGTATGGGGTTTTCACAGTGGACCAGGATCCTGCCAGGTGTGTGTTGGGTTTTCAAAGTGTATCAGGATCCTGCCAGGTGTGCAAGGGGGGTTTCACAGTTTATCAGGATCCTGCCAGGTGTGTATGTGGGTTTCACAGTTTTTCAGGATCCTGCCAGGTGTGTATGGGGGTTTCAGAGTTCATCAGGATCCTGCCAGGTGTGTCTGGGGGCTTCACAGTTCATCAGGATCCTGTCAGGTGTGTATGTGGGTTTCACAGTGGATCAGGAAACTGCCAGATGTGAATGGGGTTTTCACAGTGCATCAGGATCCTGCCAGATGTGTATGGGGTTTTCACAGTGCATCAGGATCCTTCCAGATGTGTGTGGGGGTTTCACAGTGTATCAGGATCCTGCATCGTGTGTCTGGGGTTTTCACAGTGCATCAGGATCCTGCCAGGTGTGTATGGGGTTTTCACAGTGTATTTGGATCCTGCCAGGTGTGTGTGGGGTTTTCACAGTGTATCAGTATACTGCCAGGTGTACAGGGGTTTTCACAGAGTATCAGGATCCTCCCGAGTGTGTATGGGGTTTTCGCAATGGATCAGAATCCTGCCAGGTGTGTATGCGGTTTTCACATTGGATCAGTATCCTGCCAGGTGTGTGTGGGGTTTTCACAGTGTATCAGGATCCTGCCAGGTGTGTATGTTGTTTTCACAGTGTATCAGGATTCTGCCAGGTGTGTTTGGTGCTTTCTCTGTGCATGAGGATCCTGCCAGGTGTGTGGGGTTTTCAGAGTGTATCAGGATCCTGCCAGGTGTGTATGGGGTTTTCACTGTGCATCAGGACCCTGCCAGGTGTGTATGGGGTTTTCACAGTGTATCAGGATCCTGCCAGGTGTGTATGTGGGTTTCACAGTTTATCAGGATCATGCCAGGTGTGTATGGGGGTTTCGCAGTGTATCAGGATCCTGTCAGGTGTGTATGTGGCTTTCACAGTTTATCAGGTTCCTGCCAGGTGTGTCTGGGGTTTTCACAGTTTATGAGGATCCTGCCAGGTGTGTATGGGGGTTTCACAGTTTTTCAGGATCCAGCCAGGTGTGGATGTTGGTTTCACAGTTCATCAGTTTCCTGCCGGGTGTGTATGGGGGTTTCACAGTTTGTCAGGATCCTGCCAGGTGTGTATGGGGTTTTCACAGTTTATCGGGATCCTGCCTTCTGTGTCTGGGGTTTCACAGTTTATCAGGATCCTGCCAGGTGTGTATGTGGGTTTCACAGTTTATCAGGATCCTGCCGGATGTGAATGGGGTTTTCACAGTGCATCAGGATCCTGCCAGTTGTGTATGGGTTTTTCACAGTGCATCAGGATCCTCCCGAGTGTGTATGGGGTTTTCGCAATGGATCAGAATCCTGCCAGGTGTGTATGCGGTTTTCACATTGGATCAGTATCCTGCCAGGTGTGTGTGGGGTTTTCACAGTGTATCAGGATCCTGCCAGGTGTGTATGTTGTTTTCACAGTGTATCAGGATTCTGCCAGGTGTGTTTGGTGCTTTCTCTGTGCATGAGGATCCTGCCAGGTGTGTGGGGTTTTCAGAGTGTATCAGGATCCTGCCAGGTGTGTATGGGGTTTTCACTGTGCATCAGGACCCTGCCAGGTGTGTATGGGGTTTTCACAGTGTATCAGGATCCTGCCAGGTGTGTATGTGGGTTTCACAGTTTATCAGGATCATGCCAGGTGTGTATGGGGGTTTCGCAGTGTATCAGGATCCTGCCAGGTGTGTATGTGGCTTTCACAGTTTATCAGGTTCCTGCCAGGTGTGTCAGGGGTTTTCACAGTTTATGAGGATCCTGCCAGGTGTGTATGGGGGTTTCACAGTTTTTCAGGATCCAGCCAGGTGTGGATGTTGGTTTCACAGTTCATCAGTTTCCTGCCGGGTGTGTATGGGGGTTTCACAGTTTGTCAGGATCCTGCCAGGTGTGTATGGGGTTTTCACAGTTTATCGGGATCCTGCCTTTTGTGTCTGGGGTTTCACAGTTTATCAGGACCCTGCCAGGTGTGTATGTGGGTTTCACAGTTTATCAGGATCCTGCCGGATGTGAATGGGGTTTTCACAGTGCATCAGGATCCTGCCAGTTGTGTATGGGTTTTTCACAGTGCATCAGGATCCTTCCAGATGTGTCTGGGGGTTTCACAGTGTATCAGGATCCTGCCACGTGTGTATGGGGATTCACAGTGTATCAGGATCCTGCCAGGTGTATATTTGGGTTTCACAGTTTATCAGGATCCTGCCTGCTGTGTCTGGGGTTTTCACAGTGTATCAGGATTCTGCCAGGTGTGTTTGGGGTTTCACAGTGTACCAGGCTCCTGCCAGTTGAATATGTGGGTTTCACAGTTTATCAGTATCCTGCCTGGAGTGTATGGGGTTTCACAGTGGATCAGGATCCTGCCACGTGTGTATGTGGGTTTCACAGTTTATCAGGATCCTGCCAGGTGTGTATGGGGGTTTCACAGTTCATCAGGATCCTGCCAGGTGTGTTTGGGGGTCTCACAGTTTATCAGGATCCTGCCAGGTGTGTCTGGGGGCTTCACAGTTCATGAGGATCCTGCCAGGTGTGTATGTGGGTTTCACAGTGTATCAGGAAACTGCCAGATGTGAATGGGGTTTTCACAGTGCATCAGGATCCTGCCAGATGTGTATGGGGTTTTCACAGTGCATCAGGATCCTTCCAGATGTGTGTGGGGGTTTCACAGTGTATCAGGATCCTGCATCGTGTGTATTGGGTTTTCACAGTGCATCAGGATCCTGCCAGGTGTGTATGGGGTTTTCACAGTGTATTTTGATCCTGCCATGTGTGTGTGGGGTTTTCACAGTGTATCAGGATACTGCCAGGTGTGTATGGGGTTTTCACAGTGGATCAGGATCCTCCCAAGTGTGTATGGGGTTTTCACAGTGGATCAGGATCCTGCCAGGTGTGTGTGGGGTTTTCACAGTGTAGCAGGATCCTGCCAGGTGTGCAAGGGGTTTTCACATTGCATCAGGATCCTGCCAGGTGGGTGCGGGGTTTTCACAGTGTATCAGTATCCTGCCAGGTGTGTTTGGTGCTTTCTCTGTGCATCAGGATCCTGCCAGGTGTGTGTGGGGTTTTCACAGTGTATCAGGATCCTGCCAGGTCTGTATGGGGTTTTCACTGTGCATCAGGATCCTGCCAGGTGTGTATGGGGGTTTCGCAGTGTATCAGGATCCTTCCAGATGTGTATGTGGGTTTCACAGTTTATCAGAATCATGCCAGGTGTGTATGGGGGTTTCATAGAACATAGAACATAGAACATAGAACATACAGCACAGAACAGGCCCTTCGGCCCACAATGTTGTGCCGATCCTTTGTCCTCTGTCAAGGACAATTTAATCTATACCCCATCATTCTCCTTTATCCATATACCTATCCAAAAGCCTTTTGAAAGTCCCTAAAGTTTCTGACTCAACAACTTCCCCGGGCAAGGCATTCCATGCCTCGACCACTCTCTGGGTAAAGAACCTTCCCCTGACATCCCCCTTATATCTCCCACCCTTCACCTTAAATTTATG
The DNA here is from genome assembly GCF_036365525.1 of Heterodontus francisci. Lineage (NCBI taxonomy): Eukaryota > Metazoa > Chordata > Chondrichthyes > Heterodontiformes > Heterodontidae > Heterodontus > Heterodontus francisci. The sequence goes on along the minus strand of NW_027141174.1, from coordinate 10,019,574 downwards.
ACCCCTTGTAACGCTTTGCTCCACCCGGGGAAAAAGTTTCTGACTGTCTACCCTATCTATTCCCCTGATCATCTTATAAACCTCTATCATGTCACCCCTCATCCTTCTCCTTTCTAATGAGAAGAGGCCTAGAATGTTCAGCCTTTCCTCGTAAGACTTATTCTCCATTCCAGGCAACATCCTGGTAAATCTCCTCTGCACCCTCTCCAAGGCTTCCACATCCTTCCTAAAATGAGGCGACCAGAACTGCACACAGTACTCCAAATGAGGCCTTACCAAGGTCCTGTACAGCTGCATCATCACCTCACGGCTCTTAAATTCAATCCCTCTGCTAATGAACGCTAACACCCCATATGCCTTCTTCACAGCCCTATCCACTTGAGTTGCAACTTTCAATGATCTATGCACATAGACCCCAAGGTCTCTCTGCTCCTCCACATGCCCAAGAACCCTACCGTTAACCCAGTATTTTGCATTCATGTTTGTCCTTCCAAAATGGACGACCTCACACTTTTCAGGGTTAAACTCCATCTGCCACTTTTCAGCCCAGCACTGCAACCTATCCAAGTCCCCCTGCAGACGACAATAGCCCTCCTCGGTATCCACAACTCCACCAACCTTTGTATCATCTGCAAATTTACTGACCCACCCTTCGACTTCCTCATCCAAGTCGTTAATAAAAATCACAAACAGGAGAGGACCCAGAACTGATCCCTGCGGCACGCCACTGGTAACTGGGCTCCAGGCTGAGTATTTACCATCTAAGACCACTCTCTGCCTTCTATCAGTTAGCCAATTCTTAATCCAACTGGCCACATTCCCCACTATCCCATGCCTCCTGACTTTCTCCATAAGTCTACCATGGGGGACCTTATCAAATGCCTTACTAAAATCCATGTACACCACATCCACTGGTTTACCCTCATCCACTTGCTTGGTCACCTGCTCAAAGAATTCAATCAGGCTTGTGAGGCAAGACCTACCCCTCACAAAACCGTGCTGACTGTCCCGAATCAAGCAGTGTCTTTCCAGATGCTCAGAAATCCTATCCCTCAGCACCTTTTCCATCAACTTGCCTACCACCGAAGTAAGACTAACTGGCCTGTAATTCCCAGGGTTGTTCCTATTCCCTTTCTTGAACAGGGGCACAACATTTGCCACCCTCCAATCACCTGGTACCACCCCCGTCAGCAGAGAAGATGAAAAGATCATTGCCAGCGGCTCTGCAATTTCATCCCTTGCTTCCCATAACATCCTTGGATATACCCCGTCAGGCCCGGGAGACTTGTGTGTCAGGATCCTGCCAGGTGTGTATGTGGGTTTCACAGTTTATTTGGATGCTGCCAGGTGTGTCTGGGGTTTTCACAGTTTATGAGGATCCTGCCAGGTGTGTATGGGGGTTTCACAGTTTTTCAGGATCCAGCCAGGTGTGGATGTTGGTTTCACAGTTCATCAGTTTCTTGCCAGGTGTGTATGGGGGTTTCACAGTTTGTCAGGATCCTGCCAGGTGTGTATGGGGTTTTCACAGTTTATTGGGATCCTGCCTTTTGTGTCTGGGGTTTCACAGTTTATCAGGATCCTGCCAGGTGTGTATGTGTGTTTCACAGTTTATCGGGATCCTGCCAGTTGTGTATGGGTTTTTCACAGTGCATCAGGATCCTTCCAGATGTGTCTGGGGGTTTCACAGTGTATCAGGATCCTGCCACGTGTGTATGGGGTTTCACAGATTATCAGGATCCTGCCAGGTGTATATGTGGGTTTTACAGTTTATCAGGATCCTGCCTGCTGTGTCTGGGGTTTTCACAGTGTATCAGGATTCTGCCAGGTGTGTATGGCGGTTTCACAGTGTACCAGGCTCCTGTCAGGTGTGTATGTGGGTTTCACAGTTTATCAGTATCCTGCCTGGAGTGTCTGGGGTTTTCACAGTGTATCAGGATTCTGCCAGGTGTGTATGGGGGTTTCACAGTGTACCAGGCTCCTGCCAGGTGTGTATGTGGGTTTCACAGTTTATCAGTATCCTGCCTGGAGTGTATGGGGTTTCACAGTGGATCAGGATCCTGCCACGTGTGTATGTGGGTTTCACAGTTTATCAGGATCCTGCCAGGTGTGTATCGGGGTTTCACAGTTCATCCGGATCCTGCCAGGTGTGTATGGGGGTTTCACAGTTTATCAGGATCCTGCCAGCTGTGTCTGGGGTTTTCACAGTGCATCAGGATCCTGCCAGATGTGTATGGGGTTTTCACAGTGCATCAGGATCCTTCCAGATGTGTGTGGGGGTTTCACAGTGTTTCAGGATCCTGCATCGTGTGTATGGGGTTTTCACAGTGCATCAGTATCCTGCCAGGTGAGTATGGGGTTTTCACAGTGTATTTGGATCCTGCCAGGTGTTTGTGGGGTTTTCACAGTGTATCAGGATCCTGCCAGGTGTGTATGGGGTTTTCACAGTGTATCAGGATCCTCCCAAGTGTGTATGGGGTTTTCACAGTGGATCAGGATCCTGCCAGGTGTGTATGGGGTTTTAACAGTGGATCAGGATCCTGCCAGGTGTGTGTTGGGTTTTCAAAGTGTATCAGGATCCTGCCAGGTGTGCAAGGGGTATTCACGTTGCATCAGGATCCGGCCAGGTGTGTATGGGGTTTTCACAGTGTATCAGGATCCTGCCAGGTGTGTTTGGGGTTATCACTGTGCATCAGGATCCTGCCAGGTGTGTATGGGGCTTTCTCAGTGTATCAGGATCGAGCCAGGTGTGTATGTGGGTTTCACAGTTTATCAGGATCATGCCAGGTGTGTATGGGGGTTTCGCATTGTTTCAGGATCCTGCCAGGTGTGTATGTGGGTTTCACATTTTATCAGGATCCTGCCAGGCGTGTCTGGCGTTTTCACAGTTTATGAGGATCCTGCCAATTGTGTATGGGGGTTTCACACTTTTTCAGGATCCAGCCAGGTGTGGATGTTGGTTTCACAGTTCATCAGTTTCCTGCCAGGTGTGTATGTGGGTTTCACAGTTTATCGGGATCCTGCCTTTTGTGTCTGGGGTTTCACATTTTATCAGGATCCTGCCAGGTGTGTATGTGGGTTTCACAGTTTATTAGGATCCTGCCAGATGTGAATGGGATTTTCACAGTGCATCAGGATCCTGCAAGTTGTGTATGGGTTTTTCACAGTGCATCAGGATCCTTCCAGATGTGTCTGGGGGTTTCACAGTGTATCAGGATCCTGCCACGTGTTTATGGGGTTTCACAGTGTATCAGGAGCCTGCCAGGTGTATATGTGGGTTTCACAGTTTATCAGGATCCTGCCTGGTGTGTCTGGGGTTTTCACAGTGTATCAGGATTCTGCCAGGTGTGTATGGGGTTTTCACAGTGTACCAGGATCCTGCCAGGTGTGTATGGGGGTTTCACAGTTTATCGGGATCCTGCCTGGTGTGTCTGGGGGTTTCACAGTTTATCAGGATCCTGCCAGGTGTTTATGTGGGTTTCACAGTTTATCAGGATCCTGCCAGATGTGAATGGGGTTTCACAGTGGATCAGGATCCTGCCAGGTGTGAACGCGGTTTTCACAGTGGATCAGGATCCTGCCAGATGTGTATGGAGATTTCACAGGTAATCAGGATCCTGCCAGGAGTGTTTGGGGTTTTCACAGTGGATCAGGATCCTGCCAGGTGTGTCTGGGATTTAACAGTGTATCAGCATCCTGCCAGGTGTGTATGGGGTGTTCACAATTTATCAAGGTCCTGCCAGGCGTGTATGGGGTTTTCACAGTGGATCAGGATCCTGCCAGGTGTGCATGGTGGTTTCACTGTGTATCAGGATCCTGCCAGGTGTGTATGGGGTTTCTCAGGGTATCAGAATCCTGCCAGATGTGAATGGGGTTTCACTGTGTTTCAGGATCCTGCCAGATGTGAATGGGGTTTCACTGTGCATCAGGAACCTGCCAGGTGTGCACGGGGATTTCTCAGTGCATCAGGCTCCTGCCAGGTGTGTATGGGGGTTTCACAGTATATCAGGATTCTGCCAGGTGTGTATGGGGTTTCTCAGGGTATCAGGATCTTGCCAGATGTGAATGGGTTTCACTGTGTTTCAGGATCCTGCCAGATGTGAATGGGGTTTCACTGTGCATCAGGAACCTGCCAGGTGTGCACGGGGATTTCACAGTGCATCAGGCTCCTGCCAGGTGTGTATGGGGGTTTCACAGTATATCAGGATTCTGCCAGGTGTGTATGGGGTTTCACAGTATATCAGGATCCTGCCAGGTGTATATGGGGGTTTCACAGTTTATCAGCATCCTGCCAGGTGCGTATGGGGTATATATACAGTGGATCAGGATCCTGCCAGGTGTGCATGGTGTTTTCACAATGTATCAGGATCCTGCCAGGTGTGTATGGGGTTTTCACAGTGTATAAGGATCCTGCCAAGTGTGAATGGGGTTCTCACAGTGTATCAGGATCCTGCCAGGTGTGTGTGGGAATTTCACAGTGTATCAGGATCCTGCCAGGTGTGTATGGGGTTTTCACTTTGCATCAGGATCCTGCATCGTGTGTATGGGGTTTTCACAGTGTATCAGGATCCTGCCAGGTGTGTATGTGGGTTTCACAGTTTATCAGGATCATGCCAGGTGTGTATGGGGGTTTCACAGTGTATCAGGATCCTGCCAGGTGTGTATGTGGGTTTCACAGTTTATCAGGATGCTGCCAGGTGTGTCTGGGATTTTCGCAGTTTATCAGGATCCTGCCAGGTCTGTATGGGGGTTTCACAGTTTATCAGGCTCCTGCCAGGTGTGCATGGGGGTTTCACAGTATATCAGGAACCTGCCAGGTGTGTATGGGGGTTTCACAGTTTATCAGGATGCTGCCAGGTGTGCATGGGGGTTTGACAGTTTATCAGCATCCTGCCAGGTGCGTATGGGGTATATATACAGTGTATCAGGATGCTGCCAGGTGTGTCTGGGATTTTCGCAGTTTATCAGGATCCTGCCAGGTCTGTATGGGGGTTTCACAGTTTTTCAGGCTCCTGCCAGGTGTGTATGGGTGTTTAACAGTGTATCAGGATCCTGCATCGTGTGCATGGGGTTTCACAGTATATCAGGATCCTGCCAGGTGTGCATGTGGTTTTCACAGTGTATCAGGATCCTGCCAAGTTTGCATGGGGTTTTCACATTGGATCAGGATCCTGCCAGGTGTGTATGGGGGTTTCACAGTGGATCAGGATCCTGCCGGGTGTGTGTGGGGTTTTCACAGAGTATCAGGATCCTGCCAGGTGTGTATGGGGGTTTCACAGTTTGTCAGGATCCTCCCAGGTGTGTATGGGGGTTTCACAGTTTATCGGGATCCTGCCTGGTGTGTCTGGGGGTTTCACAGTTTATCAGGATCCTGCCAGGTGTGTATGTGGGATTCACAGTTTATCAGGATCCTGCCAGATGTCAATGGGGTTTTCACAGTGCATCAGGATCCTGCCAGATGTGTATGGGTTTTTCACAGTGCATCAGGATCCTTCCAGATGTGTCAGGGGGTTTCACAGTGTATCATGAACCTGCCACGTGCGTATGGGGTTTTCACAGTGTTTCAGGACCCTGCCAGGTGTTTATGGGGGTTTCACAGTTTAGCAGGATCCTGCCAGGTGTGTATGTGGGTTTCACAGTTTATCAGGATCCTGCCAGGTGTGTATGGGGGTTTCACAGTTCATCAGGGTCCTGCCAGGTGTGTATGGGGGTCTCACAGTTTATCAGGATCCTGCCTGGTGTGTCTGGGGTTTTCACAGTGTGTCAGGATCCTTCCAGGTGTGTTTGTGGGTTTCACAGTGTATCAGGCTCCTGCCAGCTGTGCATGTGGGTTTCACAGTTTATCAGGATCCTGCCTGGTGTGTATGGGGGTTCACAGTGGATCAGGATCCTGCCACGTGTGTATGGGGTTTTCACAGTGTATCAGGATCCTGCCAAGTGTTTATGGGGGTTTCACAGTTTATCAGGATCCTGCCAAGTGTCTATGTGGGTTTCACAGTTTATCAGGATCCTGCCAGGTCTGTCTGGGGGCTTCAAAGTTCATCAGGATCCTGCCAGGTGTGTATGTGGGTTTCACAGTGTATCAGGAAACTGCCAGATGTGAATGGGGTTTTCACAGTGCATCAGGATCCTGCCAGATGTGTATGGGGTTTTCACTGTGCATCAGGATCCTTCCAGATGTGTGTGGGGGTTTCACAGTGTATCAGGATCCTGCATCGTATGTATGGGGTTTTCACAGTGCATCAGGGTCATGCCAGGTGTGTATGGGGTTTTCACAGTGTATTTGGATCCAGCAGGTGTGTGTGGGGTTTTCACAGTGTATCAGGATACTGCCAGGTGTGTATGGGGTTTTCACAGTGTATCAGGATCCTACCAAGTGTGTATGGGATTTTCACAGTGGATCAGGATCCTGCCAGGTGTGTATGCGGTTTTCGCAGTGGATCAGGATCCTGCCAGGTGTGTATGCGGTTTTCACAGTTTATCAGGATCCTGCCTGGTGTGTATGGGGGTTCACAGTGGATCAGGATCCTGCCACGTGTGTATGGGGTTTTCACAGTGTATCAGGATCCTGCCAAGTGTTTATGGGGGTTTCACAGTTTATCAGGATCCTGCCAAGTGTCTATGTGGGTTTCACAGTTTATCAGGATCCTGCCAGGTCTGTCTGGGGGCTTCAAAGTTCATCAGGATCCTGCCAGGTGTGTATGTGGGTTTCACAGTGTATCAGGAAACTGCCAGATGTGAATGGGGTTTTCACAGTGCATCAGGATCCTGCCAGATGTGTATGGGGTTTTCACTGTGCATCAGGATCCTTCCAGATGTGTGTGGGGGTTTCACAGTGTATCAGGATCCTGCATCGTATGTATGGGGTTTTCACAGTGCATCAGGGTCATGCCAGGTGTGTATGGGGTTTTCACAGTGTATTTGGATCCAGCAGGTGTGTGTGGGGTTTTCACAGTGTATCAGGATACTGCCAGGTGTGTATGGGGTTTTCACAGTGTATCAGGATCCTACCAAGTGTGTATGGGATTTTCACAGTGGATCAGGATCCTGCCAGGTGTGTATGCGGTTTTCGCAGTGGATCAGGATCCTGCCAGGTGTGTATGGGGTTTTCACAGTGCATCAGGATCCTGCCAGGTGTGTATGGGGGTTTCACAGTTTGTCAGGATCCTCCCAGGTGTGTATGGGGGTTTCACAGTTTATCGGGATCCTGCCTGGTGTGTCTGGGGGTTTCACAGTTTATCAGGATCCTGCCAGGTGTGTATGTGGGATTCACAGTTTATCAGGATCCTGCCAGATGTCAATGGGGTTTTCACAGTGCATCAGGATCCTGCCAGATGTGTATGGGTTTTTCACAGTGCATCAGGATCCTTCCAGATGTGTCAGGGGGTTTCACAGTGTATCATGAACCTGCCACGTGCGTATGGGGTTTTCACACTGTTTCAGGATCCTGCCAGGTGTTTATGGGGGTTTCACAGTATATCAGGATCCTGCCAGGTGTGTATGTGGGTTTCACAGTTTATCAGGATCCTGCCAGGTGTGTATGGGGGTTTCACAGTTCATCAGGGTCCTGCCAGGTGTGTATGGGGGTCTCACAGTTTATCAGGATCCTGCCTGGTGTGTCTGGGGTTTTCACAGTGTGTCAGGATCCTTCCAGGTGTGTTTGCGGGTTTCACAGTGTATCAGGCTCCTGCCAGCTGTGCATGTGGGTTTCACAGTTTATCAGGATCCTGCCTGGTGTGTATGGGGGTTCACAGTGGATCAGGATCCTGCCACGTGTGTATGGGGTTTTCACAGTGTATCAGGATCCTGCCAAGTGTTTATGGGGGTTTCACAGTTTATCAGGATCCTGCCAAGTGTCTATGTGGGTTTCACAGTTTATCAGGATCCTGCCAGGTCTGTCTGGGGGCTTCAAAGTTCATCAGGATCCTGCCAGGTGTGTATGTGGGTTTCACAGTGTATCAGGAAACTGCCAGATGTGAATGGGGTTTTCACAGTGCATCAGGATCCTGCCAGATGTGTATGGGGTTTTCACTGTGCATCAGGATCCTTCCAGATGTGTGTGGGGGTTTCACAGTGTATCAGGATCCTGCATCGTATGTATGGGGTTTTCACAGTGCATCAGGGTCATGCCAGGTGTGTATGGGGTTTTCACAGTGTATTTGGATCCAGCAGGTGTGTGTGGGGTTTTCACAGTGTATCAGGATACTGCCAGGTTTGTATGGGGTTTTCACAGTGTATCAGGATCCTACCAAGTGTGTATGGGATTTTCACAGTGGATCAGGATCCTGCCAGGTGTGTATGCGGTTTTCGCAGTGGATCAGGATCCTGCCAGGTGTGTATGGGGTTTTCACAGTGGATCAGGATCCTGCCAGGTGGGTGCGGGGTTTTCACAGTGTATCAGGATCCTGCCAGGTGTGTATGGGGTTTTCACTGCCCATCAGGATCCTGCCAGGTGTGTATGGGGTTTTCACAGTGTATCAGGATCCTGCCAGGTGTGTTTGGTGTTTTCACTGTGCATCAGGATCCTGCCAGGTGTGTGTGGGGTTTTCACAGTGTATCAGGATCCTGCTAGGTGTGTATGGGGTTTTCACTGTGCATCAGGATCCTGCCAGGTGTGTATGGGGTTTTCACTGTGTATCAGGATCCTGCCAGGTGTGTATGTGGGTTTCACAGTTTATCTGGATCATGCCAGGTGTGTATGGGGGTTTCACTGTGTATCAGGATCCTGCCAGGTGTATATGTGGGTTTCACGGTTTATCAGGATGCTGCCAGGTGTGTCTGGGATTTTCGCAGTTTATCAGCATCCTGCCAGGTCTGCATGGGGGTTTCACAGTTTATCAGGCTCCTGCCAGGTGAGCATCGGGGTTTCACAGTATATCAGGATCCTGCCAGGTGTGTATGGGGTTTCACAGTACATCAGGATCCTGCCAGATGTATATGGGGGTTTCACAGTTTATCAGGATCCTGCCAGGTGTGTATGGGGGTTTGACAGTTTATCAGCATCCTGCCAGGTGCGTATGGGGTATATATACAGTGTATCAGGATCCTGCCAGGTGTGTATGGTGTTTTCAAAGTGTATCAGGATCCTGCCAGGTGTGTATGTGGTTTTCACAGTATATCAGGATCCTGCCAAGTGTGTATGGGGTTTTCACAGTGGATCAGGATCCTGCCAGGTGTGTATGGGGTTTTCACAGTGGATCGGGATCCTGCCAGGTGTGTGTGGGGTTTTCACAGTGTATCAGGATCCTGCCAGGTGTGTATGGTGATTTCACAGTGCATCTGTTTCCTGCCAGTGTGTATGGGGTTTTCACAGTGTATCAGGATCCTGCCAGGTGTGTGTGGGGTTTTCACAGTGTATCAGGATCCTGCCAGTTGTGTATGGGGTTTTCACTGTGCATCAGGGTCCTGCCAGGTGTGTGTGGGGTTTTCAGAGTGTATCAGGATCCTGCCAGGTGTGTATGTGGGTTTTGCATTTTATCAGGATCATGCCAGGTGTGTATGGGGGTTTCACAGTGTATAAGGATCCTGCCAAGTGTGAATGGGGTTCTCACAGTGTATCAGGATCCTGCCAGGTGTTTTTGGTGTTTTCACTGTGCTTCAGCATCCTGCCAGGTGTGTGTGGGAATTTCACAGTGTATCATGATCCTGCCAGGTGTGTATGGGGTTTTCACTTTGCATCAGGATCCTGCCAGGTGTGTATGGGGTTTTCACAGTGTATCAGGATCCTGCCAGGTGTGTATGTGGGTTTCACAGTTTATCAGGATCATGCCAGGTATGTATGGGGGTTTCACTGTGTATCAGGATCCTGCCAGGCGTGTATGTGGGTTTCACAGTTTATCAGGATGCTGCCAGGTGTGTCTGGGATTTTCGCAGTTTATCAGGATCCTGCCAGTTCTGTATGGGGATTTCACAGTTTATCAGGCTCCTGCCAGGTGTGTATGGGGGTTTCACAGTATATCAGGATCCTGCCAGGTGTGTATGGGGGTTTCACAGTTTATCAGGATGCTGCCAGGTGTGTATGGGGGTTTGACAGTTTATCAGCATCCTGCCAGGTGCGTATGGGGTATATATACAGTGTATCAGGATGCTGCCTGGTGTGTCTGGGATTTTCGCAGTTTATCAGGATCCTGCCAGGTCTGTATGGGGGTTTCACAGTTTTTCAGGCTCCTGCCAGGCGTGTATGGGTGTTTAACAGTGTATCAGGATCCTGCATCGTGCGTATGGGGTTTCACAGTATATCAGGATCCTGCCAGGTGTGCATGTGGTTTTCACAGTGTATCAGGATCCTGCAAAGTTTGCATGGGGTTTTCACATTGGATCAGGATCCTTCAGGTGTGTATGGGGGTTTCACAGTGGATCAGGATCCTGCCGGGTGTGTGTGGGGTTTTCACAGAGTATCAGGATCCTGCCAGGTGTGTATGGGGTTTTCACAGTGCATCAGTTTCCTGCCAGGTGTGTATGGGGGTTTTCACAGTGTATCAGGATCCTGCCAGGTGTGTATGTGGGTTTCACAGTTTATCTGGATCATGCCAGGTGTGTATGGGGGTTTCACTGTGTATCAGGATCCTGCCAGGTGTGTATGTGGGTTTCACAGTTTATCAGGATGCTGCCAGGTGTGTCTGGGATTTTCGCTGTTTATCAGCATCCTGCCAGGTCTGCATGGGGGTTTCACAGTTTATCAGGCTCCTGCCAGGTGAGCATCGGGGTTTCACAGTATATCAGGATCCTGCCAGGTGTGTATGGGGTTTCACACTACATCAGGATCCTGCCAGATGTATATGGGGGTTTCACAGTTTATCAGGATCCTGCCAGGTGTGTATGGGGGTTTGACAGTTTATCAGCATCCTGCCAGGTGCGTATGGGGTATATATACAGTGTATCAGGATCCTGCCAGGTGTGTATGGTGTTTTCAAAGTGTATCAGGATACTGCCAGGTGTGTATGTGGTTTTCACAGTGTATCAGGATCCTGCCAAGTGTGTATGGGGTTTTCACAGTGGATCGGGATCCTGCCAGGTGTGTGTGGGGTTTTCAAAGTGTATCAGGATCCTGCCAGGTGTGTATGGTGAATTCACAGTGCATCTGTTTCCTGCCAGTGTGTATGGGGTTTTCACAGTGTATCAGGATCCTGCCAGGTGTGTGTGAGGTTTTCACAGTGTATCAGGATCCTGCCAGTTGTGTATGGGGTTTTCACTGTGCATCAGGGTCCTGCCAGGTGTGTGTAGGGTTTTCAGAGTGTCTCAGGATCCTGCCAGGTGTGTATGTGGGTTTTGCATTTTATCAGGATCATGCCAGGTGTGTATGGGGGTTTCACAGTGTATAAGGATCCTGCCAAGTGTGAATGGGGTTCTCACTGTGTATCAGGATCCTGCCAGGTGTTTTTGGTGTTTTCACTGTGCTTCAGCATCCTGCCAGGTGTGTGTGGGAATTTCACAGTGTATCATGATCCTGCCAGGTGTGTATGGGGTTTTCACTTTGCATCAGGATCCTGCCAGGTGTGTATGGGGTTTTCACAGTGTATCAGGATCCTGCCAGGTGTGTATGTGGGTTTCACAGTTTATCAGGATCATGCCAGGTATGTATGGGGGTTTCACTGTGTATCAGGATCCTGCCAGGTGTGTATGTGGGTTTCACAGTTTATCAGGATGCTGCCAGGTGTGTCTGGGATTTTCGCAGTTTATCAGGATCCTGCCAGTTCTGTATGGGGATTTCACAGTTTATCAGGCTCCTGCCAGGTGTGTATGGGGGTTTCACAGTATATCAGGATCCTGCCAGGTGTGTATGGGGGTTTCACAGTTTATCAGGATGCTGCCAGGTGTGTATGGGGGTTTGACAGTTTATCAGCATCCTGCCAGGTGCGTATGGGGTATATATACAGTGTATCAGGATGCTGCCTGGTGTGTCTGGGATTTTCGCAGTTTATCAGGATCCTGCCAGGTCTGTATGGGGGTTTCACAGTTTTTCAGGCTCCCGCCAGGCGTGTATGGGTGTTTAACAGTGTATCAGGATCCTGCATCGTGTGTATGGGGTTTCACAGTATATCAGGATCCTGCCAGGTGTGCATGTGGTTTTCACAGTGTATCAGGATCCTGCCAAGTTTGCATGGGGTTTTCACATTGGATCAGGATCCTGCCAGGTGTGTATGGGGGTTTCACAGTGGATCAGGATCCTGCCGGGTGTGTGTGGGGTTTTCACAGAGTATCAGGATCCTGCCAGGTGTGTATGGGGTTTTCACAGTGCATCAGTTTCCTGCCAGGTGTGTATGGGAGTTTCACAGATTGTCAGGATCCTCCCAGGTGTGTATGGGGGTTTCCCAGTTTATCGGGATCCTGCCAGGTGTGTATGGGGGTTTGACAGTTTATCAGCATCCTGCCAGGTGCGTATGGGGTATATATACAGTGTATCAGGATGCTGCCAGGTGTGTCTGGGATTTTTGCAGTTTATCAGGATCCTGCCAGGTCTGTATGGGGGTTTCACAGTTTTTCAGGCTCCTGCCAGGTGTGTATGGGTGTTTAACAGTGTATCAGGATCCTGCATCGTGTGCACGGGGTTTCACAGTATATCAGGATCCTGCCAGGTGTGCATGTGGTTTTCACAGTGTATCAGGATCCTGCCAAGATTGCATGGGGTTTTCACATTGGATCAGGATCCTGCCAGGTGTGTATGGGGGTTTCACAGTGGATCAGGATCCTGCCGGGTGTGTGTGGGGTTTTCACAGAGTATTAGGATCCTGCCAGGTGTGTATGGGGTTTTCACAGTGCATCAGTTTCCTGCCAGGTGTGTATGGGGGTTTCACAGTTTGTCAGGATCCTCCCAGGTGTGTATGGGGGTTTCACAGTTTATCGGGATCCTGCCTGGTGTGTCTGGGGGTTTCACAGTTTATCAGGATCCTGCCAGGTGTGTATGTGGGATTCACAGTTTATCAGGATCCTGCCAGAAGTGAATGGGGTTTTCACAGTGCATCAGGATCCTGCCAGATGTGTATGGGTTTTTCACAGTGCATCAGGATCCTTCCAGATGTGTCAGGCGGTTTCACAGTGTATCATGAACCTGCCACGTGTGTATGGGGTTTTCACAGTGTATCAGGATCCTGCCAGGTGTTTATGGGGGTTTCAAAGTTTATCAGGATCCTGCCAGGTGTGTATGTGGGTTTCACAGTTTATCAGGATCCTGCCAGGTGTGTATGGGGGTTTCACAGTTCATCAGGGTCCTGCCAGGTGTGTATGGGGGTCTCACAGTTTATCAGGATCCTGCCTGGTGTGTCTGGGGTTTTCACAGTGTGTCTGGATCCTTCCAGGTGTGTATGTGGGTTTCACAGTGTATCAGGCTCCTGCCAGCTGTGCATGTGGGTTTCACAGTTTATCTGGATCCTGCCTGGTGTGTATGGGGTTTCACAGTGGATCAGGATCCTGCCACGTGTGTATGGGGTTTTCACAGTGTATCAGGATCCTGCCAGGTGTTTATGTGGGTTTCACAGTTTATCAGGATCCTGCCAGGTGTCTATGTGGGTTTCACAGTTTATCAGGATCCTGCCAGGTCTGTCTGGGGGCTTCAAAGTTCATCAGGATCCTCCCAGGTGTGTATGGGGGTTTCCCAGTTTATCGGGATCCTGCCAGATGTGTATGGGGGTTTGACAGTTTATCAGCATCCTGCCAGGTGCGTATGGGGTATATATACAGTGTATCAGGATGCTGCCAGGTGTGTCTGGGATTTTTGCAGTTTATCAGGATCCTGCCAGGTCTGTATGGGGGTTTCACAGTTTTTCAGGCTCCTGCCAGGTGTGTATGGGTGTTTAACAGTGTATCAGGATCCTGCATCGTGTGCACGGGGTTTCACAGTATATCAGGATCCTGCCAGGTGTGCATGTGGTTTTCACAGTGTATCAGGATCCTGCCAAGATTGCATGGGGTTTTCACATTGGATCAGGATCCTGCCAGGTGTGTATGGGGGTTTCACAGTGGATCAGGATCCTGCCGGGTGTGTGTGGGGTTTTCACAGAGTATTAGGATCCTGCCAGGTGTGTATGGGGTTTTCACAGTGCATCAGTTTCCTGCCAGGTGTGTATGGGGGTTTCACAGTTTGTCAGGATCCTCCCAGGTGTGTATGGGGGTTTCACAGTTTATCGGGATCCTGCCTGGTGTGTCTGGGGGTTTCACAGTTTATCAGGATCCTGCCAGGTGTGTATGTGGGATTCACAGTTTATCAGGATCCTGCCAGAAGTGAATGGGGTTTTCACAGTGCATCAGGATCCTGCCAGATGTGTATGGGTTTTTCACAGTGCATCAGGATCCTTCCAGATGTGTCAGGGGGTTTCACAGTGTATCATGAACCTGCCACGTGTGTATGGGGTTTTCACAGTGTATCAGGATCCTGCCAGGTGTTTATGGGGGTTTCAAAGTTTATCAGGATCCTGCCAGGTGTGTATGTGGGTTTCACAGTTTATCAGGATCCTGCCAGGTGTGTATGGGGGTTTCACAGTTCATCAGGGTCCTGCCAGGTGTGTATGGGGGTCTCACAGTTTATCAGGATCCTGCCTGGTGTGTCTGGGGTTTTCACAGTGTGTCTGGATCCTTCCAGGTGTGTATGTGGGTTTCACAGTGTATCAGGCTCCTGCCAGCTGTGCATGTGGGTTTCACAGTTTATCTGGATCCTGCCTGGTGTGTATGGGGTTTCACAGTGGATCAGGATCCTGCCACGTGTGTATGGGGTTTTCACAGTGTATCAGGATCCTGCCAGGTGTTTATGTGGGTTTCACAGTTTATCAGGATCCTGCCAGGTGTCTATGTGGGTTTCACAGTTTATCAGGATCCTGCCAGGTCTGTCTGGGGGCTTCAAAGTTCATCAGGATCCTGCCAGGTGTGTATGTGGGTTTCACAGTGTATCAGGAAACTGCCAGATGTGTATGGGGTTTTCACAGTGCATCAGGATCCTTCCAGATGTGTGTGGGGGTTTCACAGTGTATCAGGATCCTGCATCGTATGTATGGGGTTTTCACAGTGCATCAGGATCCTGCCAGGTGTGTATGGGGTTTTCACAGTGTATTTGGATCCAGCAGGTGTGTGTGGGGTTTTCACAGTGTATCAGGATACTGCCAGGTGTGTATGGGGTTTTCACAGTGTATCAGGATCCTCCCAAGTGTGTATGGGGTTTTCACAGTGGATCAGGATCCTGCCAGGTGTGTATGCGGTTTTCGCAGTGGATCAGGATCCTGCCAGGTGTGTATGGGGTTTTCACAGTGGATCAGGATCCTGCCAGGTGTGTGCGGGGTTTTCACAGTGTATCAGGATCCTGCCAGGTGTGTATGGGGTTTTCACAGTCCATCAGGATCCTGCCAGGTGTGTTTGGTGTTTTCACTGTGCATCAGGATCCTGCCAGGTGTGTGTGGGGTTTTCACAGTGTATCAGGATCCTGCCAGGTGTGTATGGGGTTTTCACAGTGTATCAGGATCCTGCCAGGTGTGTATGTGGGTTTCACAGTTTATCTGTATCATGCCAGGTGTGTATGGGGGTTTCACTGTGTATCAGGATCCTGCCAGGTGTGTATGTGGGTTTCACAGTTTATCAGGATGCTGCCAGGTGTGTCTGGGATTTTCGCAGTTTATCAGCATCCTGCCAGTTCTGCATGGGGGTTTCACAGTTTATCAGGCTCCTGCCAGGTGTGCATGGGGGTTTCACAGTATATCAGGATCCTGCCAGGTGTGTATGGGGTTTCACAGTACATCAGGATCCTGCCAGATGTATATGGGGGTTTCACAGTTTATCAGGATCCTGCCAGGTGTGTATGGGGGTTTGACAGTTTATCAGCATCCTGCCAGGTGCGTATGGGGTATATATCCCGTGGATCAGGATCCTGCCAGGTGCGTATGGTGTTTTCAAAGTGTATCAGGATCCTGCCAGGTGTGTATGTGGTTTTCACAGTGTATCAGGATGCTGCCAAGTGTGTATGGGGTTTTCACAGTGGATCAGGATCCTGCCAGGTGTGTATGGGGTTTTCACAGTGGATCGGGATCCTGCCAGGTGTGTGTGGGGTTTTCACAGTGTATCAGGATCCTGCCAGGTGTGTATGGTGATTTCACAGTGCATCTGTTTCCTGCCAGTGTGTATGGGGTTTTCACAGTGTATCAGGATCCTGCCAGGTGTGTGTGGGGTTTTCACA
The DNA here is from genome assembly GCF_036365525.1 of Heterodontus francisci. Taxonomy (NCBI): domain Eukaryota; kingdom Metazoa; phylum Chordata; class Chondrichthyes; order Heterodontiformes; family Heterodontidae; genus Heterodontus; species Heterodontus francisci. Next base: position 10,003,424 of record NW_027141174.1, on the reverse strand, counting down.
GTGTATCAGGATCCTGCCAGTTGTGTATGGGGTTTTCACTGTGCATCAGGGTCCTGCCAGGTGTGTGTGGGGTTTTCAGAGTGTATCAGGATCCTTCCAGGTGTGTATGTGGGTTTTGCATTTTATCAGGATCATGCCAGGTGTGTATGGGGGTTTCACAGTGTATTAGGATCCTGCCAGGTGCGTATGTGGGTTTCACAGTTTATCAGGATGCTGCCAGCTGTGGCTGGGGTTTTCGCAGTTTATCAGGATCCTCCCAAGTGTGTATGGGGTTTTCACAGTGGATCAGGATCCTGCCAGGTGTGTATGCGGTTTTCACAGTGGATCAGGATCCTGCCAGGTGTGTATGGGGTTTTCACAGTGCATCAGGATCCTGCCAGGTGTGTGCGGGGTTTTCACAGTGTATCAGGATCCTGCCAGGTGTGTATGGGGTTTTCACAGTCCATCAGGATCCTGCCAGGTGTGTATGGGGTTTTCACAGTGTATCAGGATCTTGCCAGGTGTGTTTGGTATTTTCACTGTGCATCAGGATCCTGCCAGGTGTGTGTGGGGTTTTCACAGTGTATCAGGATCATGCCAGGTTTGTATTGGGTATTCACTGTGCATCAGGATACTGCCAGGTGCGTATGGGGTTTTCACGGTGTATCAGGATCCTGCCAGGTGTGTATGTGGGTTTCACTGTTTATCTGGATCATGCAAGGTGTGTATAGGGGTTTCACTGTGTATCAGGATCCTGCCAGGTGTGTATGTGGGTTTCACAGTTTATCAGGATGCTGCCAGGTGTGTCTGGGATTTTCGCAGTTTATCAGCATCCTGCCAGGTCTGCATGGGGGTTTCACAGTTTATCAGGCTCCTGCCAGGTGTGCATGGGGGTTTCACAGTATATCAGGATCCTGCCAGGTGTGTATGGGGTTTCACAGTACATCAGGATCCTTCCAGATGTGTATGGGGGTTTCACAGTTTATCAGGATCCTGACAGGTGTGTATGGGGGTTTGACAGTTTATCAGCATCCTGCCAGGTGCGTATGGGGTATATATACAGTGGATCAGGTTCCTGCCAGGTGTGTATGGTGTTTTCAAAGTGTATCAGGATCCTGCCAGGTGTATATGTGGTTTTCACAGTGTATCAGTATCCTGCCAAGTGTGTATGGGGTTTTCACAGTGGATCAGGATCCTGCCAGGTGTGTTTGGGGTTGTCACAGTGGATCGGGATCCTGCCAGGTGTGTGTGGGGTTTTCACAGTGTATCAGGATCCTGCAAGGTGTGTATGGTGATTTCACAGTGCATCTGTTTCCTGCCAGGTGTGTATGGGGTTTTCACAGTGTATCAGGAACCTGCCAGGTGTGTGTGCGGTTTTCACAGTTTATCAGAATCCTGCCAGGTGTGTATGGGGTTTTCACTGTGCATCAGGGTCCTGCCAGGTGTGTATGGGGTTTTCAGAGTGTATCAGGATCCTGCCAGGTGTGTATGTGGGTTTTGCATTTTATCAGGATCATGCCAGGTGTGTATGGGGGTCTCACAGTGTATTAGGATCCTGCCAGGTGTGTATGTGGGTTTCACAGTTTATCAGGATGCTGCCAGCTGTGGCTGGGGTTTTCGCAGTTTATCAGGTTCCTGCCAGGTCTGTATGGATGTTTCACAGTTTATCAGGATCCTGCCAGGTGTGTATGTTGGTTTCACAGTTTATCAGTTTCCTGCCAGGTGTGTATGTGGGTTTCACAGTTTATCGGGATCCTGCCAGGTGTGTGTGGGGTTTTCACAGTGTATCAGGATCCTGCCAGTTGTGTATGGGGTTTTCACTGTGCATCAGGTTCCTGCCAGGTGTGTGTGGGGTTTTCAGAGTGTATCAGGATCCTGCCAGGTGTGTATGTGGGATTCACAGTTTATCAGGATCCTGCCAGATGTGAATGGGGTTTTCACAGTGCATCAGGATCCTGCCAGATGTGTATTTGTTTTTCACAGTGCATCAGGATCCTTCCAGATGTGGCTGGGTGTTTCACAGTGTATCATGATCCTGCCACTTGTGTATGGGGTTTTCACAGTGTATCAGGATCCTGCCAGGTGTATATGTGGGTTTCACAGTTTATCAGGATCCTGCCTGGTATGTCTGGGGTATTCACAGTGTGTCTGGATCCTTCCAGGTGTGTATGTGGGTTTCACAGTGTATCAGGCTCCTGCCAGGTGTGTATGTGGGTTTCACAGTTTATCAGGATCCTGCCTGGTGTGTATGGGGTTTGACAGTGGATCAGGATACTGCCACTTGTGTATGGGGTTTTCACCGTGCATCAGGATCCTGCCAGGTGTTTATGGGTGTTTCACAGTTTATCAGGATCCTGCAAGGTGTGTATGTGGGTTTCACAGTTTATCAGGATCCTGCCAGGTGTGTATGGGTGTTTCACAGTTCATCAGGATCCTGCCAGGTGTGATTGGGGGCTTCACAGTTCATCGGGATCCTGCCAGGTGTGTATGTGGGTTTCACAGTGGATCAGGAAACTGCCAGATGTGAATGGGGTTTTCACAGTGCATCAGGATCCTGCCAGATGTGTATGGGGTTTTCACAGTGCATCAGGATCCTTCCAGATGAGTGTGGGGTTTTCACAGTGGATCGGGATCCTGCCAGGTGTGTGTGGGGTTTTCACAGTGTATCAGGATCCTGCCAGGTGTGTATGGTGATTTCACAGTGCATCTGTTTCCTGCCAGTGTGTATGGGGTTTTCACAGTGTATCAGGATCCTGCCAGGTGTGTGTGGGGTTTTCACAGTGTATCAGGATCCTGCCAGTTGTGTATGGGGTTTTCACTGTGCATCAGGTTCCTGCCAGGTGTGTGTGGGGTTTTCAGAGTGTATCAGGATCCTGCCAGGTGAGTATGTGGGATTTGCATTTTATCAGGATCATGCCAGGTGTGTATGGGGGTTTCACAGTGTATTAGGATCCTGCCAGGTGTGTATGTGGGTTTCACAGTTTATCAGGATGCTGCCAGCTGTGGCTGGGGTTTTCGCAGTTTATCAGGATCCTCCCAAGTGTGTATGGGGTTTTCACAGTGGATCAGGATCCTGCCAGGTGTGTATGCGGTCTCACAGCGGATCAGGATCCTGCCAGGTGTGTTTGGTATTTTCACTGTGCATCAGGATCCTGCCAGGTGTGTGTGGGGTTTTCACTGTGTATCAGGATCATGCCAGGTGTGTATGGGGTTTTCACAGTCCATCAGGATCCTGCCAGGTCTGCATGGGGGTTTCACAGTTTATCAGGCTCCTGCCAGGTGTGCATGGGGGTTTCACAGTATATCAGGATCCTGCCAGGTGTGTATGGGGTTTGACAGTACATCAGGATCCTGCCAGATGTGTATGGGGGTTTCACAGTTTATCAGGATCCTGCCAGGTGTGTATGGGGGTTTGACAGTTTATCAGCATTCTGCCAGGTGCGTA